>NW_027139655.1:1200000-1800000 GCF_035084215.1 Heptranchias perlo | reverse complement strand
TGTGACACTTATAAATACATTTGGGTGTAACTGTGTGGTGGTTATCATTATATCGCTGTGTATCTGTGTTATGTATTTGTGTGTAATAAAAAATAAGACATAGATAAATAAATATCCAGAAAATACATTGACATTATATACACCCCAATAAATGAATAAATAATACAGATACATGTAAATACATTTGTAAGCAGCAGTCATGAAAGGCATTTACTTCTAATGGCTTAGGGATGAGCCGGTTGGCGTCAAAACGTGCCGTGGATGGAGACCGGGTTGGTTCTTGCGGGAAGAGCAAATCAACTGGGCCCAAAAATCAACTGCAGCTCAAGCAACAAATAAAATTGGTTTAAAAATAACCGATGTTAGAAGTGGGGTTCGAACCCACGCCTCCAAAGGAAACTGCGACCTGAACGCAGCACCTTAGTCCGCTCGGCCATCCTGACTGATAATGTACTATCCGGAATCGTTGACTTTATTAATAGAGGCATAGAGTACTAATGCAAGGAACTAATGCTGAACCTTTATAAATCACTGGTTCGGCCCCAGCTGGACATCACACAATTCTGCCCACCACACTTTAGGAATGATGTCAAGGCCTTGGAGAGGGTGCAGAGGTGATTTACTAGAATGGTGCCAGGGATGAGGGATTTCAGTGAGGTGGACAGACTGGAGAAGCTGGGGTTGTTCTCCTTTGAGCAGAGAAGGCTCAGTGGAAATTTAACAGAGGTGTTCAAAATCATGAACGGTTTTGATAGAATAAATCAGGAGAAACTATTTCCAGTGGCAGAAAGGATGGTAACCAGAGGACACAGATTTAAGGTCATTGGCAACAGAGGTGAGATGAGGAAAATTTTTTTTACGCAGCGAGTTGTCATGATCTGGAATGCACTGCCTGAAAGGGCGGTGGAAACAGATTCAATAATAACATTCAAAGGGGAGCTGGATAAACAATTGAAGGGGAAGGTATTGCAGGGCTATGGGGACAGGGAAGGGGAGCGGGTCTAATTGAATCGCTCTTTCAAATATTTGGCACATGCACGATGGGCCGAATGGCCTCCTTCTATGATGTTTCCATGCTGTGATTCTATGTTATGGAGGATTTTCTGATGCAGTGGATATTCGGGGCAGAGGACCAAGTGGAGATTGAGCTCGACGGCAAGTGTATACAGTTCGTTCAAAGGACTGAAGCCGATGGTTTCATTCTTACCGTCGTTCAGCCGCAGGAAATTACTCAGCCATGCAGGCGACATTTTTTGTCTTCATTCATGGGATGTGGGTGTCAATGGCAAGGTCAGCATTTATTGCCCATCCCTAATTGCTCTTGAGAAGGTGCTGGTGAGCCGCCTTCGTGAACTGCACCTTTCATTGACTGTGTCATTGACATTTTCTGGATAGAGAGAAACTATTTCCACTGGTTGGGGATTCTAGGACTAGGGGGCACAGTCCAAAAATTAGAGCCAGACCTTTCAGGAGTGAGGTTAGAAAACACTTCTACACACAAAAGATGGAAGAAGTTTGGAACTCTCTTCCCCTAACAGCAATTACTCCCTGGAGAGTAGGAGGTTTAGGGGTGATCTGAAAGAAGTCTATAAAATAATGAGGGGCATCGATACGGTAGATAGTCAAAATCTTTTCCCAAAGGTAGGGGAGTCTATAACGAGGGGGCATAGATTTAAGGTGAGAGGGGAGAGATACAAAAGGGTCCAGAGGAGCAATTTTTTCAATCAAAGGGTGGTGAGTGTCTGGAACGAGCTGCCAGAGGCAGTAGTAGAGTCGGGTACAATTTTGTCTTTTAAAAAACATTTGGACAGTTACATGGGTAAGATGTGTATAGAGGGATATTGGCCAAGTGCAGGCAATTGGGACGAGCTTAGTGGTATAAGCTGGGCGACATGGACATGTTGGGCCGAAGGGCCTGTTTCCATGTTGTAAACTTCTATGATTCTATGAATTGATATTTGCTTAATTGCTAATTTTAAATCTGAGATCGATAGCTTTTTGCCAACCGAAGGTGTGAAGGGATATGGGCCAAAGGCAGGGAAATGGAGTTAGATCACAGATCAGCCATGATCTTATCAAATGGAGGAGCGGGCTCGAGGGGCTGAATGGCCTACTACTGTTCCTATGGTACATTTCCCCAAGTGTCTGTTCTCTCCATAGTTGTTGAATTATCGCCTTGTGTTTCCAGCATATTTTCGTTTAAAGCTCGGTTTCGGGATGAGCCGGTGGGCGTCAAAACGTGCCGTAGACGGAGACCGGGTTGGTTATTGCGGGAAGAGCAAATCAACTGGGCCGAAAAATCAACTGCAGCTCAAGCAACAAATAAAATAGGAGTCAAATAACTAATGTCAGAAGTGGGATTCGAACCCACGTCTCCACAGGAGACTGCGACCTGAACGCAGCGGCTTAGTCCGCTCGGCCATCCTGATTGATAAATAACTTCCTCATTCGCCACCCTTTGCACATTGAGACCCCCCCCCACCCTGGAGAAAGTTTCACTCACTCCAGTGCTTGGTCAGATAAATGCTGCTGGAAAGGCTCGGTGAGCGGGATGCCACCTCCCCGGGTTTTCCTGAGCCTAATATACTTTATTCCTATTTAATCACGGGAATATCCGCAATCAGGAGCTAAAAATGATTAAAAGCTGAATCACAGAAAAAGGGAAGTCCACGTTAAAGTTGATAATGCTGCAAGTCAAACTCGCTAGTGGTTCGGATCCGTTGCTTTCACAGCTACGACCCGGGTTCGCTTCCCGATCAGCGAATCTATTTTTACAAAACAGTTCACTGAATGACACAAAATAATTCAAGTCTCTCAGATGATTCTTTTAATCACCATTAATAAACCCACAACTTTCTGTTTCACACTGAATGAAATGCGAACAAGTTTGCCGAGTGACCGTTGAAACTATGCTAACTTTTGTAACTTTCATCCCTTCTCATTTTACGCACTGCTTCAAACTGTTCACTGGTCTTGAGACCAGGAATCTGGTGCAGCCGTTGTTGAATGTGAAAGGATTGCAGCCCAATTGACACGAGAGAAAGGTCGCGCCTGGAAGTTTGTGAGGAGCAAGTTCCAGCAAATTGTTTCTGACCCGGGATTAAACCGGGAGTTTTTCGTGTGTCACGCCAACATGATAATCATTACACAACGAAAAAATCTATTTCGTCCAGCCCAGGTCAGATGGAAGTGTGAAGGGAGGAAGTGAACTGTTGACTCCCACTTCTGGGGGATATCCCAAAGCGCTTCACAGAGGTGTAATCAAAAACATAGAATCATAGACTCACAGGAGGCCATTCGGCCCACCGTGCCTGTGCCAGCCCTTTAAAATAAATGGTGCAATTTTAAAGGGGGTGCAGGAACAGAGAGACCTGGGGGCATACATACACAAATCTTTGAAGGTGGCAGCACAAGATGAATAGATTGTAAAAAAAAATATCCGCAATCGTTGACTTTATTAATAGAGGCATAGAGTACAAAAGCAAGGAACTTATGCTAAACCTTTATAAATGACTAGTTAGGACCCAGCTGGCCACCGCACAATTCTGACCACCACACTTTAGGAAGGATGTCAAGGCCTTGGAGAGGGTGCAGAGGTGATTTACTAGAATGGTGCCAGGGATGAGGGATTTCAGTGAGGTGGAGAGACTGGAGAAGCTGGGGTTGTTCTCCTCAGAGCGGAGACATTTAAGGGGAGATTTAACAGAGGTGTTCAAAATCATGAACGGTTTTGATAGAATAAATCAGGATAAACTATTTCCAGTGGCAGAAAGGATGGTAACCAGAGGACACAGATTTAAGGTAATTGGCAACAGAGGTGAGATGAGGAGAATGTTTTTACGCAGCGAGTTGACATGATCTGGAATGCACGGCCTGAAAGGGTGGTGGAAACAGATTCAATAATAACATTCAAAGGGGAACTGCATAAGTACTTGAAGGGGAAAATTTTGCAGAGCTATGGGGAAAGGGAAGGGGATTGGGTCCAATTGGATAGCTCTTTCAAAGCGTTGGCACTGGCACGAGGGGCCGAATGGCCTCCTTCTGTGATGTTTCCTTGCTGTGATTCAATGTTATGGAGGATTTTCTGATGCAGTGGATATTCGGGGCAGAGGACCAAGTGGGGATTGAGCTCGACGGCAAGTGTATACAGTTCGTTCAAAGGACTGAAGCCGATGGTTTCATTCTTCCCGTCGTTTAGCAGCAGGAAATTACTCAGCCATGCAGGAGACTTTTTTTGTCTTCATTCATGGGATGTGGGTGTCAATGGCAAGGTCAGCATTTATTGCCCATCCGTAATTGCTCTTGAGAAGGTGCTGGTGAGCTGCCTTCGTGAACTGCACCTCTCAATGACTGTGTTATTGACATTTTCTGGATAGAAATAAATTATTTCCGCTGGTTGGGGATTCTAGGACTCGGGGGCACAGTCTAAAAATTAGAGCCAGACCTTTCAGGAGTGAGATTAGAAAACATTTCTACATACAAAGGGTGGTCGAAGATGGATCGCTCTTCCACAAACTGCAATTGATGCTCGCTCAATTGCTAATTTTAAATCTGAGACAGATAGCTTTTTGCCAACTGAAGGTATTAAGGGATATGGGCTAAAGGCAGGTATATGGAGTTAGATCACAGATCAGCCATGATCTTATCAAATGGCGGAGCAGGCTCGAGGGGCTGAATGGCCGACTCCTATGCCGATGGTGCATTTCCCCAAGTTTCTGTTCTCTCCATAGTTGTTGAATGACCGCCTTGTGCTTCCAGCATATTTTCGTTCAAAGCTCGGTTTCGAGATGAGCCGGTGGGCGTCAAAACGTGCCGTGGACGGAGACCGGGTTGGTTATTGCGGGAAGAGTAAATAAACTGTGCCGAAAAATCAACCGCAGCTCAAGCAACAAATGAAATAGGAGTCAAAATAACCAATATCAGAAGTGGGATTCGAACCCATGTTTCTAAAGAAGACTGCAACGTAAACGCAGTACAATAGACCGCTAGGCCATCCTGACTGATAAATGTCCTTATCACTCGCCACCCTTTCCACATTGAGACACCCTCCCCCCTCCCCCGGAGGAAGTTTCACTCACTCCAGTGTTTGGTAAGATAAATGCTGCTCGACAGGCTCAGTGAGCGGGATGCCACCTCCCGGGTTTACCTGAACCTATTGCACATTATTCCTATTTAATCACGGGAATATCCGCAATCAGGAACTAAAAAGGATTAAAAGCTGAGTCACAGAGAAAGAGAAATCCATGTTAAATCTGATGACACTGTAAATAAAACTCGCTGGTGGTCGAATGGTGAGGATTCGGCGCTTTTACCACGACGGCCGGGCTGCGATTCCCGGTCAACAAAGCAACTTTTGAGCACTTTTTATATTAATCGCATTTTAGAAATAAAAACAATCATGGTTTTATTCACCATTAATTAACTGATAACGTTATTTTGCAGAATGAAAGGCTACTGAGGGAAGTTGGAAAACTTAAATAATTTCTTTTGTGCGATGAACTTTTTATCCCTTCTCATTTTACACACTGTATTTTGAAGGGCTCGGTTTAAAATGTTCAGTGCTCGTGAGACCAAGAATTTGTGTTAAATTTAACAGGACCGGCTCTTTCACAGATGAAAAAAATATCTGCCCCAACATAATGTTTCCGCCCGGGATCGAACCGGGGACCTTTCGCGTGTGAGGCGAACGTGATAACCACTTCACTACGGAAACCTCTGCTTTGGTTAGTAGCCAGAAATTAGAATGACGGCATTGATTCTCTTTCATAACTATTCAATTGATCGAAGTTGCACAAGTCACAAAAGAAAAATGTTCATTTCAAAGTTATTAAACTCCCAAATGTGACCTGCCTTGTTTGGACAGGTGTGGAACCTGACATCACAGGCTCAACAAAACATATTCTCAACATTTCCATTGGGAACATGAGGAGGCCATTTCGCCCCTTGAACCTGTTCCACCCTTCAATTAGATCAGAGATAATCTGAACCGCAAATCCATTTACCCGTCTTTGCTCCCGATCTCTCGATACCCTCACCCAACAAAAAACTATCGATCTCAGTCTTGATAGCTTCAGTTGACCCCCAGCATCCACAGTCTTTTGGAGGACAGAGTTCCAGACTTCTACTGCCCTTTGTGTAAAAAAGTGCTTCCTGATTTCGAACCTGAATGGCATGGTTCTAATTTTAAGGTGATGTCCCCCTCGTTCTTGATTCCTCAAAGGAAATTGATTCTCTCTCTCTATTCTATCGAATCATTTAAACATGTTAAACACCTCGCTCAGACCGCCCCTCAATCTTCTATACTCGAGGGAATACGAGCCCAGTCTCTGCAGCCTGTCCTCATAATTTGACCATTTTAGCCACGGTAACATTCTGGTGAATCTGCTCTGCACCCCCTCCAAGGCGAATCTATCCTTCCTGAGGTGCAGTGTCCAAAACTGAACGCAGTGACTCCAGACGCAGTCTAACCAGAGCTTTATATAACTGTAACATAACTTCCACTTCTTTATATTCCAGACCCCTGAGATAAAGGCTCACACTCCGTTAGCCTTTTAAATTATTTTTTGGACCCGTCCGTTAGGTTTTATTGATTTATGTAAATGAACCGTTAATTCTCTCTGCTTCTCCACAGTTCCCAGCTTCTTAGCATTTGGGAAATACCCTGACCATCGGTCCAAAGTGGATTACCCCACATTGAACTCCATCTGCCATAGTTTTGCCCACTCACTTAATCTATTAATGTCCCTTTGCAACTTTCCACTCGCATCCACACTACTTACTGTAACACCTAACTTAGTGTCATCAGCAAACTTGGATATACGACTCTCTGTTCCTTCATCTAAGTCATTGATAATCATGGAGACAAGCTGAGACCCCAGTTACAGATCCCTGGGGGACACCACTAGTCACATCCTGCCAATTGTTGTATGTACCCATTATCCCTACTCTCTGTCTCCTATCTCCTAACCAATTCTCTATCCATGTCAATACATTGCCTCAAGTTCCATGTGCTTTCATTTTTGCCAACAGTCTCTTGTGTGGAACCTTATCAAATGCCTGTCGGAATTCCATATAAATAATATGATAGGAACATAGGAACAGGAGAAGGCCGTTCAGCCCCTCGTTCCTGCTCCGCCATTTGATAAGATCATGGCTGATCTGTGATCTAACTCCATATACCCGCCTTTGGCCCATATCCCTTAATACCTTTGATTGCCAAAAAGCCATCTATCTCAGATCTCAATTTAGCAATTGAGCGAGTATCAATTGCCGTTTGCGGAAGAGAGTTCCAAACTTCTACCACCCATTGTGTATAGAAATGTTTTCCAATCTCGCTCCTGAAAGGTCCGGCTCTAATTTTTAGACAAAATGGTGGCAAGTTCGCCGGACATCTTGGACAAAATGGCTGTAAGTACGGTGGCCATCTTGGACGAAATGGCGGCAAGTCCTTCACGGCTGATCGACAGGAACAGAAGGAGGCCATTGAGCTCCTCAAGCCTCTTATATGGGAACTGAAGGCCATTCAGCCTCTGAAGGCTGTTACACAGGAAAAGGAGGAGGCCATTCAGCCCCTCAAGCCTGTTTCATCGTTACTGGAGGCCGATCATCTCCTCAAGCCTGTTACATAGAATCAGGAGGAGGCCATTCAGCCCTTCGAGCCTGTTATACAGGAACTTGAGCCCAATCAACCCCTCAAGCCTGTTAAATAGCAAAAGGAGGAGGCCATTGAGCCCCTCGAGCCTGTTATCTGGGAACTGAAGGCCATTCAGCCCTTCGACCCTTTTATACAGGAACTAGACGCCAATCAACCCTTCAAGCCTGTCAGATAGCAACAGGAGAAGGCCATTCAGCCCCTCGAGCCCCTTACACCAGATCTGATGGCCAATCAGCCCCGCAAGCCTGTTACATAGGAACAGCAGCATGCCATTCAGCCCCTCGAGCGTGTTATACTGGAACTGAAGGCAATTCAGCACCTCGAGCCTATTACACTGGAATGGGACTTGGTCATTAAGCCCCTTGAGCTTGTTGCACTGGAACAGGAGGAGACCATTCATCCCTTCGAGACTGTTATACAGGATCTGGATGCCATTCAGCCCCTCGCGCATGTTACATACGAACAAGAGGAGTCCATTCAGCCACACGAGCCTGTTACATAGGCACAGGAGTAGACATTTCAGCTCCTCAACCTGTTCCGCCATTCAATTCGATCATGGCTGATTTGTATCTTAACTCCATCGACCCGCCTTGGTTCCAGAATCCTCAATACCCTTGCCGAACAAAAGTCTATCAATCTCCGTTTTGAAATTTCGGATCGACCCCCAGCCTCAACAGACTTTTGTGGGAGAGAGTTCCAGATTTTCACTACCCATTGTGTGAAGAAGTTCTTCCTGACATCACCCCTGGACGGCCTGGCTCTAATTTTAAGGTTGTGCCCCTTTGTTCTAGACTCCCCCAACAGAGGAAGTAATTTATCTCTATCGACCCTATCAACTCCTTTCATCATCTTAAACAACTCAATTCAATCACGCCTTAATCTTCTATATTCAGGGGAATACAAGCCTTGTCTATTCAACCTGTCCTCATAATTTAAACCTTTTAGCCCCGATATCATTCTGGTGAATCTGCGCTGCAGCCCTTCCAAGGGCAATATATCCTTCCTGAGGTGCAGTGCCCAGAACTGAATGCAGTCCTCCAGATGGGCTCTAACCAGAGCTCTGTACAGCTGGAACATAACTTCCACCTCTTTATGTTCCAGCCCTCTTGAAATAAAGGCCAACATTCTATTAGCCTTTTCAATTATTTTTGTAACTGTCCACTAGCTTTTAATGATTTCTGTACTTGGACCCCTAAATCTCTCTGCTCCTCCACAGTTCTGAGCTCCTCACCATTTAGAAAACACTCTGATCTATCTTTCTTAGATCCGAAGTGGATGGCCTCACATTTCCCCACATTAAACTCCATTTGCCACAGTTTTGCCCACTCACATAATCTCTCAATGTCCCGGGGATGCTTGGTGCTTTTGTTTGTTTGGAGAATGCTTTATATCAGATCGTTATTGTAAAAAGATTACAATTGAGTTTTATTTTGTACAGTTTCAACAAGATCATTATTCCACGGTCAGTAAAATGTCCGTGTTTTTCAGATAGTGGAGACAGTTCAGAGATAGTTGCCTTTTTGTCAACTTTAATGAAGTGAAATTTTGCTGATTTAAAATCAGCTGTATTTCTAAGCTTGAAAAAGCAGCTCCTCTGTAAGGTGAGGCTTCACTCCCAATGTCTCAATGTTTCCGCTTGTCCTGATATCAATGTAACATTTGAAGGGCTCCAGGTAATGAACAGTGAAACCCCTTCAGATTATCTCAGCCCACTCGTTCTATCCAGTGCCTAATAGTGCCTGCTCTTCAGAGGGTGACAGATTCACACTGCACTCGAGCTTGTTTTAGACTTTAACTGCCAAACAAATTGATGAAACAGTAAGAGAATAAACAGAATAGTAGCAGTAAGACAACAGTTTTACTGTAAAGCTCAACCAGATCCTTATTGGAAAAGAAAATAATAAATAATTCACAAATACTATACGAAACTGTGACCGAACTTTCAAACATCCTGGTTCTTTGTTGTCTTTTTCTCACAACCTATGGAAGCTGTCGACTTGATTAACATTCTCAGAGATTCCAAACAGACTCACCGGTTTCAAAAAGACAGGCAGATACATGCCTTCAAAACAGTGACTGGGAGCCAGTCATTTTAAGCAATGGTCTGTTTAATTCAAAAGAAGCTGCCAATCAAAACTGTAGGAGAAGAAATGACCCTGTTGGTTTGTATCTGAATCAAATGTTTGACTTTGTGAGGTGCAGCCTGCCTTTAAGAGGTGCAGCCTGCCTTCACGAGGTGCTCACCACTCAAGCAACATCGAACCCCCTGCTGCTGAGAAGCCGCTCAACAGCACAGCCAGGACTGACTGCTCGCAGGAATCAGGTAAATCACCAGGCAGCACCAATCTCACGGGCTGTCTGCATCTCAAAGACTGGGTGCAGGTTAATCACGTGGGGGTTAATCGACCCCCGCGCCCGGATTCGGGGGTTATCGAATTTAACCCCGTACATGTATTTATATATATATATTACATAGAATACAGCACGGCACAGAAACAGGCCATTCAGCCCATCTGGGTAAAGAAATTCCTCTGAATTTCTTATTTGACAACAACAACTTCTGGAGTAGAAAATATAATAAAACATATAATCTAATTATATATTTATATATATTTAACTTCGAATGTACAGTACAGAGCAGTACAGAGGCCATTCGGCCCGACTGCTATTTCTATTTTATAACAACTACTTCTTGTACGTATAATACAATATAATATATCTTCACATAAATATTACATAGAATGCACCACGTCACAGAAACAGGTCATTCGGCCCATCTGGGTAAAGATTTTCCCCTGAATTCCTCATTTGACAACAACAACAAATTCTTGAACATGCAGTATAAAATAATATATTTTATAGTTACATAGTCACATATATTTTACATTGAATGTACAGTACAGCACAATGCAGCACAGAGGCCATTCGGCCAAACTGCTATTTCTATTTTACAACATGTTCTTGTACATATAATATATTTATCTATCCATATATATAGCATGGACTACAGCACGGCACAGAAAGAGGCCATTCGGCCCATCTGGTAAAGAAGTCTCTCCGGGAGTCCCTGCTTCACGACAACAACAACAGCATTATATATATTTGTATACTACATAGAATTACATCGAATGTACAGCAGAGAATCAGGGGATATTCGGCCCAACTGGATAAATAAATATCCCACAGTGTTCCCACAGTGACCAAGTGATCCCACAGTGCACCCAGTCATCCCACAGTGATCGCGGAGAGACCCACTGATCCCACAGTGCAATCAGTGATAGTGCCCCAGACATGCACAGTGTCCCAGTGATCCACCGTGCACCCAGTGGCCCCACAGTCACCGCAGAGTGACCCAGTGATCCTACAGTGCACCCAGTGATATTGCCTCAGTGATGAAAAGTGTCCCAGTAATTCCAGAGTGTCCCAGTGTTCTCAAAGTGATCCCAGTGATCCTACAATGCACCCAGTGTTCCCACAGTGCACCCAGAAGCCACAGTATCCAAACTGCATTTGTGCAAATGTTTGATAGGGTTTCTTTTATACAACAACTTGTGTACATAAAATTTCATGTATATATACATGTTTATAATATTTATATATGACATAGAATGGGTATAGAAGTTTCTCCTGTAACGCCATGAAGCTGAAACAAAATGGCGGCCAGTAAGGCGGCCATCTTAAACCAAATGGCCGCCACTGTCGCAGTGATCCCACAGTGTCCCATTGATCCCACAGTTTCCCAGTGATCTCACAATGTCCCAGTGATCCCACAGTGTCTCATTGATCCCACAGTGTCCCATTGATCCCACAGTGTCCCATTGATCGCACAGTGTCCCAGTGATCCCACAGTGTCCCATTGATCCCACAGTGTCCCAATGATCCCACAGTGTCCCATTGATCCCACAGTGTCCCATTGATCCCACAGTGTCCCATTGATCCCACAGTTTCCCATTGATCCCACAGTGTCCCAGTGATCCCACAGTGTCCCATTGATCCCACAGTGTCCCATTGATCCCCCAATGTCCCATTGATCCCACAGTGTCCCAGTGATCCCACAATGTCCCAGTGATCTCACAGTGTCCCAGTGATCCCACAGTGTCCCAGTGATCTCACAGTGTCCCAGTGATCTCACAGTGTCCCAGTGATCCCACAGTGTCCCAGTGATCCCACAGTGTCCCATTGATCCCACAGTGTCCCATTGATCTCACAGTGTCCCAGTGATCTCACAGTGTCCCAGTGATCCCACAGTGTCCCAGTGATCTCACAATGTCCCATTGATCGCACAGTGTCCCAGTGATCCCACAGTGTCCCATTGATCCCACAGTGTCCCATTGATCCCACAGTGTCCCACTGATCCCACAATGTCCCAGTGATCTCACAGTATCCCAGTGATCCCACAGTATCCCACTGATCGCACAGTGTCCCAGTGATCTCACAGTGTCCCAGTGATCCCACAGTGTCCCATTGATCCCACAGTGTCCCATTGATCGCACAGTGTCCCATTGATCTCACAGTGTCCCATTGATCTCACAGTGTCCCATTGATCCCACAGTATCCCAGTGATCCCACAGTGTCCCATTGATCCCACAGTGCCCCAGTGATCCCACAATGTCCCAGTGATCTCACAGTGTCCCAGTGATCCCGCAGTGTCCCAGTGATCTCACAGTGTCCCATTGATCCCACAGTGTCCCATTGATCCCACAGTGTCCCATTGATCCCACAATGTCCCAGTGATCTCACATTGTCCCAGTGATCCCGCAGTGTCCCAGTGATCTCACAGTGTCCCATTGATCCCACAGTGTCCCATTGATCCCACAATGTCCCAGTGAACCTGCAGTGTCCCAGTGATCCCACAGCACGCCCGTTGATCCCACAGTGACCCAGATACAACTCACACGAGCCCCATTGTGTGCAGCTTGTGGTGAAGGCCTCAGTCTGTCCCATGTGGAGAGAAAGCTCCTTGTCCAAGGATTCCACCTCCTCCCAAAAATTCTCTTTCCACATCTTCATGTTACAACATTTCCACAAAAAAAGTCCTCTGGAGGGAGAGAGAGATAGTGAAAAGGGATTGATTAGAAACAAAACAAGCGATTAAAACTGCTCAGCGAGAGCACAGAGCTCCCTCACACTCACTCACTCACACACTTTCACACTCACTCACTCACTCTTTCCATTACACAGGCAGCAATCCCTCAGCAAATACCACTGACAAACAAACTCCCCAGTTACAAAGCAGAAAATCTAAAGAAAAGAGAGAAAAGTTGGGAGAAAGAGAGAGACAGAAAAACACTCACGGCAGACTGAAGAGCACAAGTTGCTTCTCTCTCTCTCTAATACAAGTTTGCAGGGTTTTCTCTCCTGTTTTGCCACTCATTGCCTCACTCACCACCCCCACCCCCGGCCTTCACCAACCCTCCCCTAAAAGGTGCTGGTCTGTCTGCCTGTGTTTGCTGCATTGTCCAAATTGCCCCTGTGCTCATTTTCTCTTCTGTTCCTGGAGCAGGGGACAAAAAGCCTGGCCATATTTTGCTACTTCACCCTTTATGTTGCAGTTTGCAAAGGTGAACGAACTTTACCTTTGCTCTTTTCTCTTGTTTTAATTAGCAGTGGACAAAAAGCCTGTAGTTTGTGGTCAACTTACAGTTTGTGGCTTTTTCCAATTAACCAAAGAGTTCAAACAAATTCATGACATTCAAAACAGCCAAAGTAAAAATGTTTTTTAAAAAAACTAATACAAAACAAGATCCCTCACACAGTTACAGAAACAATCTCTCAGCAACATTCATTTACACAGAAACAAAGCCCAGTTTATAAAGGAGAAGAATCTGAAGAGTAAAAGATTGAGAAACAGTCTATCGACAACAACAACTTGTATATATATATTAGAGCAACAACGACAACATAAATTTGCATCTATACATATATATGTATTTCCATAGCACAACTACTATTACAAAGCCCCCATAAAGGCTGTGGGGAAAGGGCAGAGGGGGACATGGGACTAATTCGACAGCCCTTTCGAAGAGCTGGCACATGCACAGTAGGACGAATGGCCTCCTCTTGTGCTGTACCGACCATGAAACAATGAATCTATGAACAACTTCAATCTCATGAACCTGAAACTAAACTGACACCAGCAATGCAGTAATCTTACTGAGGGGCAAGGCGGCCATTTAACTGAGGGGCAAGGCGGCCAATTAACTGAGGGGCAAGTTGGCCATTTATCTTTGAGGAAAGACGGCCAACTTACTGGGGGGCAAGATAGACATATTGAACAAATTGTCCGCCATGAAGCTGAAACAAAATGGCGGCCCTGATCCTGAAACATAATGGCCGCCAATAAGGCAGCCATCTTACTGAGGGACAAGGTGGAGCTTGTTATGGTGAGAGGCAGGGAGAGGGTTCATTTGCTGTTCCTGTTAAATCACTGTTGCACTACAGTTAAAGATACAAACTGAGTGAGACTGGAACTAGCTGGTGTTTAACACAAAGACAGCGGTGCAGTGAGGGAATCAAAGACCAAAATGTGAACTTCTGCAAAAAAATGGATTAATATTTGGTTATTTGGACTTAATTCTTACAGAGAAGGAGAGACCAGACATTCGGAGGAAAGGTCAAATGAGCCATTTGGTGTAGAGAATGCAATTCTTGCTTGTATTAAATAAATCAACGTAAAATTGGACTCAATCTGAATGTAGTTCTGATCTGGGATTTGGTTTAATTCTCTATTATTCATATTTTTCTTTAATCTGAAACAATAACAGTATTTGTAACAGTAACAGGTCAGGAGAGTGCTGAGGGACCCTGTCCAGTTTAGTAACACAGCAGAAGGGGTAAGAGTACATTGTGATTTATTACAGAATCCAGCAGCTCACTGGGAAAGTTACACATGGTCCAGATGGAGGAGCAAAAAGGTGCAAAGTGATTTTACACTTTAATTTGGGGCAATTCCTTTTTATCTTCACAAGGTTTAATTTTACATTTAAATAATGGGCTCTTTATCCTAAAGAAACATCAGTCACAAACCATGGCTTTATGAACAAAACAATAATTTATTATTCTGAATACACTAGAAAAAATTACATTTCAATTTAATCAACACGTTGGATTTCTGTCCGATTTAGAATTGCTTTAACACGAATAAAACAACACATTCCGATTTCCCAAAATGCATAACCGTTTGGAAATCCAATGTCTATCTTCGACGAAGCTGATAACGAAAGTTATATCCTTATGGTTGACTCAAGCTTGCCTGGAAGATTCCAGGTATTTTGATGGATACCGTTATAGTGTACCCTGTCTTTGTCTTGTATCCAGCTCATCTGCTTCACAGGCAATCTGTGAACCAGCATCGAGGCATCAAGCTGGGAGGTAGCGAGCAGTCATGAAGAATCCAGGTGAGGTGGTGCTGCGAGGAAGCGAAAGGTGAGTTTGGAGCGGCAGTGGTGGATCTGCGTCTCTCCCCACTCAACTTCTGCCCAGCTGCTTTGTAACATCGAACCACACCTCTGGGGACGGTGGCTTATCAAAAATAGGTTCCTACAAATACAACCCACGATTGTTTTCTCTCAGTGTCCACAACGTAACCAAGTCAAGCCGGCAGGTGTTCAAACCATCTCCAGCCCTCCTGGAATCGTTATTATTACTATGGTGACCTATCCTCTGCTGTGTGGTCTTTTACAATGTGTCATTAACAGTCCATCTAACAGTCCTTCCTCCTTTTAATCGTCCTTTTACTTCAGACATGCTGAAGCCGATTTAGTCTCAGGCTTTCGCTTATCAGATGACTTTTTTTACGACACAGAGCAGCTGGGGAACTCCTGCAGTAAGTAATGGTCAGGGTCAGGTATACAAGACTGAGTGACTTTATTGAGCTGCCTCCCGGCATCACCTCTCTCTTTGTTTCTCTCTGTGGATCTACTTTTCCCTTTTCCTTCTTTCGATCTGTCTCTTCCTCCTTCCCTTTCCATCTGTCTTTATTTCATTCTGTTTGCTTCTCAATCTCTCCAGCTCTAATTCTGTCTACTTCTTTCTCTCTGTTTCTATTTGACTTTTCGAACTCTTCTTTGCATCTGTTACTGTATTTCATTCCATCTTTCTCAGTCTCTGTTTTAATATTTGTATTTCTCCTCCTCTCTCCTGTTTTATATTTTCTCCCTGATTTCTGTTCCTCTTTTTCTCTTTCTCTTTTTCGTTTTATGTCCGACACTCTCCTGCTCTGACTCTCTCTCAGTCTCTAGTTATTTTGAATTGATTTCATCTGTCTATTTACCTATCTTCTCCAATCACTTTGTAATTACTTGGCAGTGTCTCTCTCTCTCATTATATATATATATATATATATATATATATATATACTTTCTTTCTCTCTTCATTTTTCCCTCTTGTCTTAATAATTTACTCTTTATTTCTCTCCGTCTCTGAGTAACTCTCTCTGCCCTTCTTTATTTCTGCACTTTTCTAATTGGTACATATATTTTGTCCTTATGTTCTCTCTCTGTCTGTCCCTCTCTCTGGCTCTCGTCTCTCACTCTCTCTTTGTCTCTCTCTCCCTGCCTCTCTCTTTGTCTTTCTCCTGGTCTCAATCTCTGTCTCTCTCTGTGCCACTCTCTCTGTCCCACTCTCTCTCTGTCCCTCTTTCCCTCGCTTCCCACTCTCTATATCTCCCTCTCTGTCTCTCTGCCTCTCCTTCTTTATCTCTCTCTCTCTCTCTCCCACCCTCTCTCCCTCCCTTGCCCTTTCCCACTCTCTTCCCCTTTGTCTCTCTTTCTCTGTCTCTCTTTCTCTGTCACTCTCCAACTCTCTTTGTCTCTGACTCTCCCTTTCTCATTCTCTCTATCTCCCTCTCTCTGTCTCTGTCTCTCTCGAATTGCCTCGCCCTTTCTCTCCCTCTTTCTCGCTCCCTCACTCGCTCTTTCTCACTCTCTCTCTGTCTCCCGTTCTCCCCCTCCCTCTCTCTCTCTGTCCCTCTCTCTCTCTGCCTCTGTCTCCCTTCCTCTCTCCCTTCCTCTCTCCCTCTCTCTCACCATTTATGTGAAGTACACACATCCTGATCAGGTCCACAGAAGTGACTTTGATTTCCAGCTTTGCCCATTTTGTCTTGCAGTCAGTTAATTAAAGTCCAGCTGAGCTCTTTAATGCCGCCATTTTGAGCAACAATTCACGTGTTTTCTGCAAAGCAAACCCTGCCTCAATAGGTGAGATTATCAATAAAATATAATCTCAGCATAATATTTAAGATCATTTCATATTTCTGTGCTGCTAATATAAAATGTACTTTCCATCCCCCGGGAAGTGTAGGAGATGGAGTATGAAATGGGATTTAGTTCTCGTGCTTGAAACCCTTCAGTTCTTTCTTTGATTTCATTAATTTAACAATTAGATTGAGCGGGTATTTCACCGCGTTCTTCAGCTCCTCTCTGAATTTAGTCTGGGTCAGGACATAAATACACGTGTTTGTGCAGGAACTGAGAAGCTGCAGCATCTTTGATGTGTGATCTGTGAGATAACCAGGGTCGATGAAGGAGTAAAAATACCGAATGTCTGCAATTCGCAGATAAATGAAAAATACAACCTTTGTCAGCCACAACAGTATAAAACTGCCCGATATACTGAAGAGTAAAATGATGGATTTCTTTCGGTTCTCCATCTCTGGATCACTCAGATTCTCTCCATTGCTGCGGCCCCGGAGTCCCCTGCGGACTCGACTGGACACTAAAATACGCCTGACTGTCAGAACATTGAACAGAAAAATCAGACAGAACGGGATAAAAGGGGTTAAAATGAGGTGAAACATCTCAAATGCGGACCATGCGGGGGAAGTACGGAAGCTCGGTTTAACCTCACAAAACCAGGGAACATTATCAATTATAACGTAAGGTTCAAATGTAAAGTACGTGGGGACATTCACCAAACAGCCCAGCACACTCACTGTTCCCAGAACCACAGCCGCCGTTCTCTCGGTGCAATATTTAGTTTCCAGTTTCTCACAACAAATGGCCACAAATCGATCAAAGGTGAAAGCGACTGTGAACCACACAGAAACCACAGTGACTGCAGCACTCAAGGAGGCAAGAAAACTACACACTGGAGTAATGAGCAGGAATGAATCTCTGAAATAAATCAGACCAATCCAATTCAATATCACACCAATGATAACGACCAGGAGATCGGCCACTGCCATTCCCACCAGGTAGGCACTGATACATCTGGAGAGACCGCACTTTCCTCGGGACAGGATCACAATCGCCACCAAGTTAACTGTAAGGGAACAGAGAAATTACTGATCAGACCTGCAGTCATGAGGGGAGGATCTGAAGTGAAATTTCCAGCTTTGTTGCTGCATCGAAGTGTGGAAAGTGATTTATTGACCTGAGCAGCGCTTTCGGGCAGAGAGATGTTTTTAAACACAATGATCAATAATGAATTGGGAGATGGATACAGAAAGTGAATAAAGTGAGCACCGGATCCACTGGAAGGGCTGAGTGAGAGCTCAGTGCCGGTGGGGAAGGGAGAAGGGGTTTTACACACCGGGAATCCAGCGGATTAAAGCCAGATTTGGGCTCCAGACGGATGGAAAAGAGAGGGAAGTGTCGGAAGGTGAGAGGACGCGGGAGGTGCAGCTTGTGTGTTACTCTGGGTTAAGAGAGCTGACAGTGAGTGAGATTGGGAGGGAGTCAAGGAAAAGAGTGGTGTGAATGGACGAGTCCGTGCTCGAGAGGTGTCAGGAGCAGATGGTTTGGGAAAACGGACAAACTGAAGGAACTGACGAGACAGAGGATTCATTGCAGTGAGAGCAGAGGCTGGGATTCACAGGGAGAGACTGTACATAATCCAACTATTACATTTCTGTAGTTATTGGTGTCAGGGAACCTGTGTTTGATACAAAATGTGTTCAATAAATTTAATTTGCAAATTCAATGAAACTTAAAATGAAAAGTATTAATTCAATTAATCACGTTGTTATTGAACTTATCCGAGCTTGAAAAAAACAGTTTCCGAATAATTGATTACAATCAAGAAATTTCTGATTCTATTTTTGAAGTAAATTTTTAATTATGTTTACTGTTAAGTTGGAAAGTAAGGAACATTCAAAAAACAGTCTGAGGACCTGACAATGATATGAACATGAGGAGCGAGTCCCACAGTAAAAACTCACCCAATCTGACCACATCATAAAAACACCTTCAAATCACATTTTCTCTGTTTAATTTTACTGGAAGTTTCAGCAGTTCATTCTGATGAATTATTCACACCACAACCTCTCGCTTTCCCGCTCAGTCGCCCTCTCCATCATTCATTCTATTCTCTTTCTCAAGTCCATTTTCATATCCGATTAAATCCTATCATCCTGTGCCTGCATTCTGTTCACCAGCCCCGTGTTCCAACGATCCTATTCTCAGTGTCAGTTTATTAAATAGTGAAGCCTCTGTGGAATAGTTTAATGTTTCTACAGATCATTCAATTCTCCACCTGTTCAACAACACTGTTCACTTCATCTACAAATCATGGAGTGAACAGAATCGAATGCCTCTCCGAGGCTGATCTCACAATAATTGAGATTCCTTCTCCTGTAATTATAAAGTAAAGTGATAGATGGCGGGATTTTTCAATTAACAAAACGCCAACATCACACTTATAATCTACAGATACACAGAAGGCCTCCTGATTCCAACAGGGACAGTGCAAATTGAGACAACAAAACATCAAAACATTTCATTTTACAATGAAGTCCAGTGACAGTCAGTGAATTCATCCACAGTGAAGCAGAGAAGGAGATTTGAAAGATTCAGCAGCAAACTCAGTTCAGTAACCAGACATCTGAAACGGCGTCAGATACACACATAATGAAATAATATTTCATAACAGTGATCACCAATAAATACATTGAAATCCCAGTTAAACTGAAGCATGTTATTGAGGAGGGAGGACACTGCACTGCCTCCTTGTAACACTGAGACCGTGAGCTGTCTCATTATCAATCACTGAAAACACATTGATGAAAACATATTCCAGGACAGGTTAGTTCCACAACAAGAAAACCTTAACAGCTCCTGATAATATGATACCAACTCTTCGCCCAGAATCCAGATTCCAATATATTCAGTACAGAGAATGATCCAGTAAGAATGCCAGTGTTGGATATACAAAGTTCATGACAGATATAATGCACCTCCTACATTCCACCATTCAACCAATAGTGCAGAACAGGTGACTGTGAAATATGCAGGGGGAAAAACAATTTGCCAAGTACAGCAGCAGAGTTAACACCGATTTACACCATTAACAGCTGAAAGAACGGCTTACCCGGAACTCCAACGGCTGCAAGAACAGGATAATAAATACGTTCTATCTGAACCATCACTGGATATTCCATTTCTGTGAGAAGCACTGACTTCTGTTGGCCTGGAAACCACAGCTCCAGCAGGCACTCTGTGCTGATCCATTCCAACAAGCCCTGATTTATACAGGGGATAAGTCTCCACTGACACGGTTATACTCCTGATCATTGTTATTAGTTACAGTCAGTTTAACAAACACATTATATCAGCAGCTTTGACTCCGATGTAAATAATGTGGTGAATGTAACACAAACATCTCAAAGCCCAGGTTATCAACTTAATCAGATCTCTCTCAGGAATAAAGTTTAAATCTGATCTCATACAGGACTGATCCAACAATAATGAGCAGCTCCATTTACAGTTTTTATATAATTGTATTGACCATGTTCACTCCTGGAGATTCAGTTATAATTTAGACCGATTTCTCCGCTGTGTAGACTGAATCCAGGGACAAAAGCAGACCCGTTTCACTCTGTTCCTGCAGTTTCCCCAGTTAGAATATGAATTGTGAGTCTTTGACAGAAATGACTGTGGGTGATATTAGGGGACGGACACTGAACGTGTCCCATTGACATGCCTCTCTCCGCTATTTTACTGCAGATGTTTACTCGTTTATTCCACATTGGTTAACGGCTCCAGTAAAATTGTCCCCGTGCAACACCGAGATCAGCTCATGACCCGATTTGACCTCCTTCACATAGGCCCCGTGATTTCCTCACCCGCCTCAATTCCTTCCTCAGCCCATTGCCATTGAAACCCTCATTAATGCCTCTGTTCCCTGCACCCCCCCACCAACAGACTCCATTCCTCCGGCACTCCTGGCCGGCCACCCAACCTCCACCTTCCATAAACGTGAACTCATCCAAAACTGTGTAATCCGTGTCCAACCAGCACCAGGTCCTGCTCGGCCCCCCTGACCCTGACCGACTCCCAGTTCCATATCCCTTAAATTTAAAATTCTCATTCCTGGGATTAGATCCCTCCATGGCCCACCCCGCCTTACCGACAGACAACCCATCCAGTTACCTCCTCATTCTCCAGACACTGGCCTCTTTTGCTGGGACTACCCTCAATTGGTTCCACTCACCTATCTGATCATAGTCAGGAGAAGCTTCTCTTCCCAATCCTTGGCTCCCTCCTCTTCGTCATCTACATGCTGCCCTTTGGTGACACATTCCACAGACATAGAGCAGCTTTCAGATGGACGCTGACAAAACCACCGCCTCCCTTGACCCTTCCAATGTCTTTGTGTTGTCAGACCCACACCCTGATTGAGATGAGACACAATTTCCTCCAGTTAAAAATTGGGAAGTCATGATCTTTGGCCCCAAAATCTTCACATCCTTGCCACAGATTCCATCCCCACCGCTGGCTTTTTGATTGGTGTGTTGCTCACCAATCACCAAAGCCCTTACTGACCTGCGTTGGATTCTCGTCTCCAAAGCCTGTCGCTTATTTTTATACTTTCTTCCATTCAAATCCATCAGAGCCTCACCACTCCCTGTCTCTGTCACCTCCTCCATTCCGATACCCCCTCCCAAACACTCTGCTCCTCCACCTCTGGCCGCTTGTGCATCCGCAGTCCATTTGCCATACTTTTGACAGCCGTGCCTTAAGCCATCTCAACGTTCCAGAAAGCCCAACCTAAGTCGCTCCATCTCTCTCTCCCCCTTTCAGGTGTCAGACGTGGATCAGTGGTAGCAGTCTCGCCTCTGAGTTAGAAGGTTGTGAATTCAAATCCAACTCCTGAGACATGAACACATAATACGGGCAGACACAACAGTGCCATTCTGAGGCAGCGCTGCACTGTCAGGGGGGCAATACTGAGGTAGTGCTGCACTGTCGGAGGGTCAGTACTGAGGGAGTGTTGCACTGTCGCAGGGACAATACTAAGGGAGGGATGCATTGTCGGAGGGGCAGTATGGACGCACTGCTGCACTGTCAGAGGGTCAGTACTGCAGGAATGCAACACTGTCAGAGGGTCAGTAGTGAGGGAGCACTGTGCGGTCGGAGGATCAGTACGGAGGGAGCGCTGTACTGTCGAATGGACAGTATCGAGATAGTTCTGCACTGTGGCAAGGTCAGTAGTGAAGGAGCGCTGTACTGTCGAAGGGGTAGTATTGAGGAAGTGCTGCACTGTCGGAGGGTCAGTGGTGAAGGAGCGCTGTACTGTCGAAGGGGCAGTATTGAGGAAGTGCTGCACTGTCGGAGGGTCAGTAGTGAAGGAGCGCTGTAATGTCGAAGGGGCAGTATTGAGGAAGTGCTGCACTGTCGGAGGGTCAGTAGTGAAGGAGCGCTGTACTGTCGAAGGGATAGTATTGAGGAAGTGCTGCACTGTCGGAGGGTCAGTAGTGAAGGATCGCTGTACTGTCGAACGGGTCGTATTGAGGAAGTGCTGCACTGTCGGAGGGTCAGTCGTGAAGGAGCGCTGTACTGTCGAACGGGTCGTATTGAGGAAGTGCTGCACTGTTGTGGATGCCGCCTTGCAGACGAGACGTTAACCTGAAGCCCCATCTGTCTTCCCAGGTAGATGAAAAAGATCCCACGACACGATTCTAAAAGGTGCAGGCGAGTTCTACCCGGTGTCCTGGTCAATATTTATCCCTCAACCAACATCACTAAAACCGATTTTCTGGTCATTCATCTCATTGCAGTATTTGGGATCTTGCTGTGTACAAATTGGCTGCAGCATTTCCAACATTACCACAATGACTACACTTCAAAATCAGAGAATCATACATTTGTTACAGCACAGGAGGAGGCTATTCGGCCTATCGATCCCGTGCCGGCTCTTTGTAAGAGCAATCCGTTAGAACCAATCTCCCGCTCTACCCTGTAGCCCTGCAACGTTTTTCACTTGAAGCATTTATCCAATTCCTTTTTGAAGGCCATGATTGAATCTGCTTCCACCACCCTTTCAGGCAGCGCATTCCAGATCATAACAATTCGCTGCATTAAAATGATTTTTCCTCATGTCGCCTTTTGTTATTTTGCTAATCACCTGAAATGATTTTGAACGCTTCTATCAAATCACCTCTTAACCTTCTCTGCTCGAAGGAGAACAATCTCAGCTTCTTCAGACTCTCCACGTAACTGAAGTCCCTCATCCCTGGGAACATTCCAGTAAATCTTGTCGGCACCCTCTCTATCTTCTTCACTTCCTTCCTAAAGTGTGATGCCCAGAATTGGACACAATACTCAAACTGTGGTCGAACCAGCGTTTTATAAAGGTTCCACATAACTTCCTTGCTTTTGTACTCCATGTCTGCATTTATAAAGCCCTAGACGCCACATGTTTTTTTAACCGATTTCTCAAACTATCCTGCCACCTTCAAAGATTTGTGCACATATACCCCCAGGTCTCTGTGTTCCTGCATCCCCTTTAGAATTGTACCATTTAGTTTATATTGCTTCTCCTCTTCCTGCCAAAATGTATCACTTCGCACATCTCTGCGTTAATTTCATCTGTCATGTGTCCGCTCATTCTACCAGCCTACCTATCTCATCTTGAAATCTATCACTATCCTCCTCACTGTTCACTACACTTCCAATTTTTGAGCCATCTGCAAATTTTGAAATTGTGCCCTGTGCACCCAATTCCAAGTCGTTAACATATATCAAGAAAAGCAGTGGTCCCAGCACCGGCCCCTGGGGAACACTTCCTCCAGTCAGAAACACAATCGTTCACGACGACTCTCTGTTTACTGTCACTTAGCCAATTTCGTATCCATGCTCCCACTGCCCCTTTTATTCCATGGGCTTCAATTCTGCTGACAAGCCTATTATGCGGTAATTCATCAAACAACTTTTAAAAGTCCATATACACATCAAATGCAATCCCCTCATCAACCTTCTGTTACCTCATCAAAAAACTCAGTCAAGTTAGTTAAACACGATTTGCTTTAAACAAATTCGTGCTGGCTTTCCTTTATTAATCCACACTTGTCCAAGTGACAATTAATTTTGTCCCATATTATCGTTTCTAAAAGCTTCCCCACCACCGAGGTTAAACGACTGGCCAATAGTTGCCGGGTTTATCCTTACACCCTTTTTTGAACAAGGGTGTAACATTTGCAATTCTCCGGTCCTCGGGCACCACCCCCATATTTAAGGATGATTGGAAGATTATGGCCAGAACCTCTGCAATTTCCACCCTTACTTCCCTCAGCAATCTTGGATGCATCCCAGCCGGACCGGGTGACTTATTTATTTAAGTACAGCCAGCCTTTCTAGTAGTTCCTCTATCAATTTTTAGTCTGTCCCATATCTCAACGACCTCCTTTTTGTCTGTGAGTTTTCTTCTTCCTTGGTAACGACAGATGCAAAGTACTCATTTAATACCTCAGCTAGGACGCGGGGACTTGACCTAACATTCAGAGCCAGGACGTGCAGGAGTGAAGTTAGCAAATGCTTCGACGCACAAAGTGTGGGAAACGTTTGGAACGGTCTTCTGCAAAACGGCAGTTGATGTTAGCTCAATCAAGAATTCTAAATCAGAGATTGATAGATTTCTGTGAACCAATGGTATTACGGGATATGGGGTTAAGGCGGGTATATGAAGTTAGGTCACAGGCCCACACTGATCTGATCGAATGATGGAATAGGCTCGAGGGGCAAAATGCCACCGCCACTTGCTGCCTCCTGATATGTGCCAGCTTCTCCTGCAAGAAAGCGGGATGTGTGTCTGGTGATGTTCCTATGATGGTGAATAGCTGCCAGTGTGTGTGGCCTGTGAGTTGTGGCTGAGCAGCTTGCAATGTTGGTAATGTGTTAGGGCGAGAGGGTTGAGTACTGATGGAAAGAGTGTGTTGGTATATGGGTGATGGGGTGTGTCGTGCGTGGAGCAATCGGTGCGGCTAGTGGTGTAGTTGGTAGGAGGCGCCACTTGAAAGTTGACCTCGCTCATCTTGACCACTCATGTCAAAGCATTGAACTTCTTCCTGTACTGCATCCGTGTTCATGATACTGTGCACCTGGCATTGTCCTCGTCCCCTACTGCCTCCCACTACCTTTTGGGTGTATGTCTGGAGGACCTCTTGCCTACCGTGGATATAGGATGTCCCTCCTTCAGTCCACCTCTTGCACCAAGAGATTCAGCAGAGAACCTTGGTGCACGTGTTCTCAGACCGGCAGATTGGTGAGTTCTGGCATGCAGATTGGAGGATGTGGGATTGAGTGGTGTGCAACCTTTATTCGATATTTTAAATTAACTCATCAGTATGTCAAAATAGGGATGGGACCTGCATCCGTGGTATATGTGTGCGATGTCTCATCTCCGTTCAGACTCCTTGCAGACAGCAGGCTGTTATATTCAGCAAATAACAGGTACCAGCTACCTTTAATAGATTTCTAACAGACAGCCTGCCTTTAAGAGATTGGAGCTTCCCCCTGCTGGTGGAAAGTGCGAATTTCATGCAATCCTCGTTCAACGCTGATTTCCAACGCAGATTGCAGGTGAGTCCTCAGGCCTGACGAAAATCTCGTCCTGCCTGCGCAGGGACCATTGGGCACGGGGTAATAGCGGATCGTGCTCCTCCCGCCCAAAAATAGGCCCTATCCAAATTTCCTCCTCAGTGTCCAGGTAACATTCTCGTAAATCTGCGCTGCACTCCCAAGACCAATATGTCCTTCCGAAGGTGTGGTACCCACAACTGAACACTGTACTCTCAGTGTGTTCTAACCAGGGCTTTGTATAGTTGTAGCATAACTTCTACCCCATTTTATTCTGGTCTTCCAGATATAAAGGCCAGCATTCATGAGACTTTTATGCTTATTTTCTGTACCTGTCCATGACATTTTAATGATCTATATACATGGACCTCTAAGTCTCTTGTGATTTTGTGATTTCCGTTCCCACTGCTGTTTCTCTGCACCAGTTACAAAGTACAGTCCTGGTCCCACTGCTGCTGAGACCCTGTGCTTCTGCCATCTCAAGCCTTCATTTCTCCAACACTCTCATCGCCTCACATATTTAAATTAGCCGAGCCAGGAAATACCACCTGGAATCACAGAGCCTTTCCCTGAGATCTCACGGTGTCACCCGTCCAGTAAAAGGGGCCTCACCCTGTGATCTCACCGTGTGACCCGTCCAGTTAAAGGGGCCTCACCCTGTGATCTTACGGTGTGATCCGTCCAGTTAAAGGGACTTCACCCTGTGATCTCACGGTGAGACCCGTCCAGTTAACGCGGCCTCACCCTGAGGTCTCACGGTTTGACCCGTCCAGTTAAAGCAGTCTCACCGTGTGATCTCACGGTGTGACCCGTCCAGTTAAAGGGGTCTCACCCTGAGATCTCACGGTTTGACCCGTCCAGTTAAAGGTGTCTCACCCTGAGATCTTATGGTGTGACCCGTCCAGTTAAAAGGGTCTCACCCTGAGATCTCACGGTTTGACCCATCCAGTTCAAGTTATCTCACCGTGAGCTCTCACGGTGTGACCTGTCCAGTTAAAGCGGCCTCACCCTGAGATCTCACGTTGTGACCCATCCAGTTAAAGAGCCTCAGCCTCTGATCTCACGGTTTGACCCGTCCAGTTCAAGGGGTAAGAGAGAGACAGAGGAAATTGTCCCAGTTCCATTAAAGCGTGCAGGATCTGCTCCAGCTGCAGTCGATGGGGATCGATGTCGGGGAGGAACTCAGGGAGTTGAAGGGCCAGCAAGTCTCACTCTTCACCTCCGAGGCCTCGAAGATCACCTTTCGGTCCAGAGTCCGCTCCGTGCAGCAGGGCGAGAAGTGCTCGCGTTTATTCTTCCAGAAGCTGCACAGAGGGACCTCTGGTGATCAGCAGCCTGAAGGAGGAAGAGGGCTCGATGATGTCTTCACAGACCGACATACTGAGGATCAGTAAATCCTTTTAGCCGGACTGTATGACGCAAAGCTCAGAGACAGCACGGCCTCCCAACCCTTCCTGTCCTCTATTACGGAGGTCGAAGAGGACAGCGATTGACAGAGCCTGGATCGCCCACTGACCTTGGACAAGCTGACAAAGGCCGTCCGGTCCTTCGAGAACAGTAGAAATCCGGGGAATTATGTTTCACCGGTTGAGTTGTACTCGGCTCTGTGGGACTGGATAGGCCCAGGCCTACTGGATGTGTAGGGGAGTTTGCTTCTGGCAGGCAGCATTTCATAGTCCATGAGGAAAGGTATCATCACCCTCATCTACAAGCAGAAGGGGGAGAGGGAAGAAATAAGAAATTGGCGACCCATTTCCTTGCTAAATGCCGAATGCAAGATTCTGTCCAAGGTCATCGCCAACAGGCTCAAGTCTGCTGTGGAGCGGGTGATCCACCCGGATCAGACCTGCACTGTACCCGGCAGGAAGAGTTCAGATAGCCTTGAGCTGCCCAGGTATAGGATCGCCTACGTGCAAGAAAGGCGGTGAACATCTGCCTCATCAGCCTGTACACGGAGAAGGCCTTTGACAGGATATTCCACACGTACATGATGGACGTGGTCTTCAAAACAGGGCTTGGGGAGGGAATCCGCGATTGGATCCGACTGCTTCTACGCGGACATCCATAGAGCATTCTCAATCAATGGGCGGGAGTCAGAGAGTTTTTCAATCAGCTCTTGGGTCAGGCCGGGCTGTCGACTCTCCGTGGTCTTGTTCATTTACCCCGTCCATCAGGAAGGACACAGGTATCAGGGGTTGACGATCCTCTGCAGTGCAGATTCTCGGGATTGGGCCACCCTGTACATGGATGACGTCACCGTCTTTTGCTGCAATCAGCAGTCGGTCCACAGACTGATGTGCATCTGCGAACGTTTCGAGCTGGCCTCGAGGGGGCCACAGTGAACCGCAGTAAGAGTGAGGACATATTCTATGGCAGGTGGGAGACCCGATCCTTTGTCCCTTTAACCGTCAGGTCCGGCGACCTGATGATGTTGGGGATCGGGTTCGGGGTCCCCAAGCCTCCACCAAGAAATGGGAGGAGCGGGTCGCCATAGCCAAACAGAAGCTTGGTATGTTGGGGGAACGCTCTCTCACCATAACCAACAGGCACCTGATGATGAAGTGTGAAGTACTCGCGGTGTTGCTCTACGTGGCCCAGGTCTGGCCCATTCCCCACAGTTCCTTCGCAACAGTCACCCGAGCTATCTTCCACTTCGTCTGGAGGTCCAAGGTAGAACGTGTCCACAGGGACACCATGTACAAGTCCCCAGGCAAAGGGGGCAGAAGCGTCCCCAATGCTGCCCTGATCCTGATGGCCACCTTTGCATTTGGCGGCCTCAGGATGTGTGTAGAGACCCGGTACAAAAACACCAAATGTCTCAACGTGCTGAGTTTCTACCTGTCCAATACACTGAGAAAACTGGGTCTGGTCATGGTGGCCGAACAGACGCAGGACGTCCCGTCCAGCTGGATCGTCCCCCACCACTGTCCCAGGTGGAGAAGTTACTGAGGAAGAACCACTTCGACCACAAGGCCGTCAGACAGTGGAGCGTTCTGGGGGTCCTGCAGGAAAAGGAGAGGGTGGATCTGATCGGTCAGTTCCCATCTGGCAGAACGTCTCGTCGCCAGAACTGACCAACAGGCACCAGGATGTGGGCTGGATGGTGGTGAGAAGGGCCCTTCCCCTGCAGTCCTTCCAACATGTACGGTACCTCAGCACCACCTCAAGCTGCCTTCAAGGCTGCAACGGGACTGAGACCGTTGTCCGTCTCCTGGTGGACTGGACCTTTATGCAGAAAATTTGGAGAGAGATGCGTTGGTGTGTGTCCCGGCTGATCCCCAACACCTCGGTAACACAGGACGCTGTGCTCTATGGACTGTTCTCTGGGAGGCACACCGAGACAGATGTCAGCTGCTGCTGGAAGAACATCAACTCGGTGAAGGAGGCCCTTTGGTCCGCCCGAAACCTGCTGGTCTTCCAGCTGAAGGAGCTGTCCACGACTGAGTGTTGCCGACTGGCACACTCCAAGTTCCAGGAGAACGTGCTGCGGGACGCACTGAGGCGCGTTGTGGCCTACGAAAGGGCCCTATGGGGAAAGAGCACCGTGTAAAGCCATCCCACCTTTATTTATACAGAATGTATTCTAAGACATGTACTGTGTATTGTATTGAAATAATGGGATCATCGTGTGTGCGATATGTTTTGTATTGTTTTGAATTGAAATTGCGAACTTCAACCCTGAACTGTATGTATCATTAAATTTATGAAATAAAGTATATTTCGAATATTTTAAAAAACATTGCTGCTCAACGGCACTCCTTTGAGCAGCGAGAGACCTGTCCAAAAGACTGACAGAAGTCTTTTTTGCCTGAAAGTGAGTGCGGTTTGACGTGTTGTTGCTCAAAGGCACTCCCTGCTGGTGAGCAGAGGCAAATGCTCGAGTAAAACAGCTTTCAGGTTTGAGAAAGGAAAAGCGCCAACATTTTAAGCAGGAAGCAGTCTGTAAAGTTAAGAGAGCGGCCTTGAGCTCAATACCGCTTACTCCGAATGCACGTTCACTATTTTGAGCCAGAATTAAACCAACGATTTAAGAGTGATTTTGCTTTTAAGTTTTAATCTCCACAAGTTTTCCACACTACCAGCAGAGCTATCGAAGGGAAGCAGCAAAGGTCCCTCTCTTTGGTGATTGTTCACCGTGTGCCTTTTGACACTCCCGGGTTCGTGAAGTCGTGTGGGCATGACCGAGACTGACTCGGTACCTGCTCATACCGCAGCGCTGTGAGCTTGTGAGCTCCGACTGACTCGACACACCGTTGGCCAGTCGAGCAATGGGGAACGTGTCTGGCCAAAATTCAGAAGGTTGTTGGTTCGATTTCCAACTGGATGGAGAGTTTTTGCAAACTGCCGATTAGTTTATGATTTTACACCTTGCAAACTGTCCTACTTGGTACTGCTGCCTGGGCATTTCTGCATCAAGTGCCTTCTTAGCGCAGTCGGCAGCGCGTCAGTCTCATAATCTGAAGGTCCTGAGTTCAATCCTCAGAGAAGGCATTATTGTGCTTTTTTTTTCCATCTTTGCTCCAGACCAAAATCAAGAATTTTTGCTTCCTGCAGCACACAAAAAGATTAGCTGCCCCTTGACCTCTCTGTACAGTAGCACGCAGTGAAGCTTAAGAAGTACACGGACCATGGACTCGTTGAAAACTGACGCCACTTTTGTTTCTGGACAATTGACCCAAGTCAAAAGGTGAGTGGAGAATTCAATAATCTATCCTGCTGTCTCTCACATGCTCAACGAGCACTCGACTTGAATCATAGAAAGATTACAGCACGATGGCCGAATGATCTCCTCTTGTGGACAAACATAATACGATGATACTCAGTGTCGTCAGACGGAAAAGCAACATTCCAAATAAGAGCAGAGAGAGGAAAGCAGTCTAACAGGATAACAGCACGGTGAGATATTGTATTTGAGAAGGATGAGGAGGGATTGTTTATCATGGTGGTAGTCACATAGGGTATCATTTGTGAGTTGATAAGGACCATTTCGTGCTGCGACAGTGGCGGAAACCCAATTGGAGAAATTCAGCCCGGGCGCGGCCCCATCGTGCCCGGTGAGACGGAGGGAGGGGGCGGGGGGAAGTGTCAGAGCTGGGGCTCAATGGTGGAAGCAGCATAAAAGTTTAAAACGGTACTCGCCCAACGTGGGGCTCAAACCCACTACCCTGAGAGTTTTTAAAGAAAAGACGGAGCAGCCACTGTCTGTATCTCTTGCTGCACGTGAAACAACACATTCCAAATACGAGCAGAGAGAGGACACCATTCAGTTGCCCATTGTGTTCAGTAAAATATCATCGGTTTCTGTAGTGTAGCGGTTATCACGTTTGCTTTACACGCAAAAAGTCCCTGGTTTGATCCCGGGCGGAAACGTTATTTTGAAACTTGTTCTCCATGAACATCCAGATCGAATTTCTTCTCGTGTCAAAGAGGGAGACAGTGGCTGCTCCCTTATTCTTTGTAAGCTGTATCTTTTACTTCATTGAACAGATAAATTTGAGTGAGAGAAAACTGATTCTCAGTGACGCTCATTTCAAGTTTTATTCCCTTTTAATCTGGAAGGATATATGGGCTTTGGACAGAGTGGCTTTTGAAAGGAGTTAGTGGGGTGGGATCGACAAACCTTTTCCACTGGTGGGGGACAAGGGAACCGAACCAACCATCTACCAAGTTCTCCTGAATTGCAAGTTGCAACGGGAAACCGGTCAAAAAAAGCCCTTTCATTGACCATGGAGGTTTCGACAATTTTCTGATAACAAAGAGCTCAATCTATTTCTCTTGTCTATTTCCAGATGTTTCCGGATACTGTCTGCATCTCTGCCCTGTGTTTATCTCACAATGTGTCCACCTGCAGGGTGGTTTTTGAACGAAGACGTGTGTTTTTCTTCTGTTCGTTCCATTAAATAAATGAGATCATCAGGTGCTTCCCTCCCTGACACTGGGGAACCAGAGGCAGACTTCAGAGTAGGGTTCTGTTAATTGTGAAGACGCAAAGAAAACATTAATTGCAGAATTATACAAACCATCTCAAAGGGAAAAAAACTGTGACCCTGACGTGATTTGCACACGCAATCTTCAAATCTGGAGTCAGACGCGCTACCGTTGCGCCACGAGACCTTGCTCCTCCAATGGGCGTTTGTTTCTATCAATGTTTCTCAAGCACCACTTCATAGCTTCCAGATTGGTGGAATGGGTTGGCTTTCAAATCCCCGCCCACCCCCACCGGATGTCAGGCAGCATCAGAAGTTTCCTTCACCTGTCAGCGGCAGCATGGCGCTCGCTTCCATCGCCTGCTGTCAGCGGACTGCAGCAAATCCAATCACATTCATCCTGCACCCAGAATTAACACATCACAGGAAAAGGATGTGGGAAACTGCTCAAGATACATAACAGGAGGGGAAACTTCTGAAAAACACTTAGACTTTCGGTGTTGAGACGTCGATTAGAACTGCAAAAAAGAACGTGTGAAAATATAAACTATGCGTGTGATGTTTATACATGTAGGAAACTGCTCAAAATACATAACAGGATGGGAAGCTTCTGAAAAACACGTGGACTTTCGTTGTTTGGACATTGGTTAGAATTGCAAAAAAAGAACGTGTTAAAATAAAATCTATGGGTGTGATGTTTATATATAAAGTGAATGTTTGTTCGCGGATTTCTCCCATTACTGTCGCAACTATGGGTTGTTAATCCATCAACAATAACTTCCGCTTGATTTTAGCCCGAGTGGTTACAAAATAGCAAGTTTAATAGATTGACTTACAACAGAGTTGCACTACAGCTGTCTTCAACATTACATTCAACAATATTATTATTATTATATAACTGTCTACAGATCACATTAATGACAAGCAATCAACACAACCTGACCTCTCTGCGAATCCAGGTCGATCAGACCTGACCTTTGCGGATTGCCTGTGGCAATGGACTTCTGACTGTCCCCTATTGAGAGCTCCAACATTTGAGAAGGGAACATGCTCTATCTGTATACGATTCGGCTGCATTGTTCTGTACATAATCACCACTGATCTTTACTCATGGTCGTAAACCATCCCACTTTGCTGACTCTCAGAACCCACCAAAGATTGTTTCATGTCTTAGTGTTTATTTCGCCTTTCTCCGTCATCAGGTTTTGGATGCCTTTACTAGGTTAGCACAACCTGGAGTTCAGGTGTCCAGGACACCTAAGTTTCTCTGGACATCAACGTTTAATAGTTTCTAACAATTTCAAAAAGATTCTGTTTTTCTGTTCTTCCTACCAAAGTGAATGACCTCACATTTCCCCACATTATACTCCATCAGCCACCTTCTTGCCCACGCACTGAACCTGTCTATATCCCTTTGCAGACTCTTTGTGTCCTCCTCACATCTTACTTTCCCACCTAGCTTTGTATCATCAGCAAACTTGGATACATTACACTCGATCCCTTCATCAAATCATTAAAATTCTTCGATAGGCATATAAATAGAATTGGAAATAGGATTGAAAGATTATGGCCAGGGCCTTTGCAATTTACACCCTTACTTCCCTCAGCAACCGAGGATGTAACCCATTCGCACCAGGTGACTTATCCACTTTCAGGACAGCCAGCCTTTCTAGTATCTCCTCTTTATCAATTTTCACCCCATCCAGTATCTCAACTACCTCCCCTTTTCCGGTGATTTAAGCAGCGTTTTCTTCCTCGGTAAAGACAGATGCAAAATACTCATTTAGTACCTCAGTCATGCTCTATGCCTTCATGCGGAGTAAGAGGAGTGGTAAGACCAATTTGGGACCAAAAAGGAGATCTACGCATGAAGGCATAGGGCATGGCTGAGGTACTAAATGAGTATTTTGCATCTGTCTTTACCGAGGAAGAAAATGCTGCCTAAATCACAGTAAAAGGGAAGGTAGTTGAGATACTGGATGGGGTGAAAATTGATAAAGAGGAGATACTAGAAAGGCTGGCTGTACTTAAAGTAGATAAGTCACCTGGTCCGAATGGGATGCATCTTCGGTTGCTGAGGGAAGTAAGGGTGTAAATTGCAGAGGTCCTGGCCATAATCTTTCAATCCTCCTTAGATAGAGGGTTTGGTGCCAGAGAACTGGAGAATTGCAGATGTTACACCCTTTTTGAAAAAAGTGTGTAAGGATAAACCCAGCAACTACAGGCCAGTCAGTTGAACCACGGTGGTGGGAAGCTTTTAGAAATGATAATCTGGGACAAAATTAACAGTCATTTGGACAAGTGTGGATTGATAATAGAAAGCCACTGTGGATTTGTTAAAGGCAAATCGTGATTGAGATTTGTGATAAGTTAACAGAGAGGTTTGATGAGGACAATATGGTTAATGTTGTCTAAATGGCCGTTCAAAAGGCGTTTGATAAAGTGCCACAAAATAGGCTTGTCAAAAGGGGCGACAGTGGCTGCTCCCTTATTCTTTAAAAGCCCACAGATAACTTTGAGTGAGCGAAAACTGATCCACAGTGACGCTTATTTCAAGTTTATACCCTTTTAATCTGAAAGGATATATTGGCCTTGGAAGGAGTGCAGCACAGATTCACCAGATTGTTACCAGGATGCAATGCGTTAAATTATGAGAAGATGTTCTTTCAACTAGGCTTAAAATCACACAAGTCACACTGCAAAAGTTTTCATTTTTGATACATACATTAATGACCTGGACTTTGGTACACAGGGAATAATTTCAAAGTTTGCAGATGACACGAAACTCGGGAATGTAGAAAACAATGTGGTGGATAGCATCAGACTTCAGGAGGATATAGACAGCCTGGTGAAATTGACTTTATTAATAGAGGCATAGAGTACAAAAGCAATAAAGTTATGCTAAACGTTTATAAAACACTGGTTCGGCTGTAGCTGGAGCATTGTGTTCAATTCTGGGCACCTCACTTTAGGAAAGATGCCAAGGCCTTGGAGAGGGCACAGAGGAGATTTACTAGAATGGTAACAGAGATGAGGGACATCAGTTTTCTGGCGAGAATGGAGAAGCTGGGGTTATCCCCTGAGAGCAGAGAAGGTTAAGGGAAGATTTGATAGACGTGTTCAAAATTGTGAAATGTTTTGATAGAGCAAATAAGGAGAAACTGTTTCAAGTCTCTGAGATGATTCTTTTAATTACCATTAATAAACCCACAACTTTCTGTTTCGCAATGAACGAAATGCTAACAAGTTTGCCGAGTGACTGTCGAAACTAAGCTAACTTTTCTGACTTCCATCCCTTCTCATTTTACGCACTTTATTTTCGGAGTCTGCTGAGAAGTGTTCAGAGGTTATGAGACCAGGAATCTGGTGCAGTCGTTGTTGAATTTGAAAGGATTGCAGCCCAATTTACACGAGAGAAAGATCGCGCCTGGAAGTTTGTGAGGAGCAAGTTCCAGCAAATTGTTTCTGACCCGGGATTAAACCGGGAGTTGTTCGCCTGTGAGGCCAACATGACAACCATTACACCACGAAAACATCTATTTAGTCAAGCCAAGGTTAGATGATAGTGTTAAGTGAGAAAGTGAACTGCTGACTCCCACTTCTGGGGGATATCCCAAAGCGCTTCATAGAGGTGTCATCAAAAACATAGAATCATAGAATCACAGGAGGCCATTCGGCCCATCGAGTCTGTGCCAGCTCTTTAAAATAAATGGTGCAATTTTAAAGGGGGTGCAGGAACAGAGAGACCTGGGGGTAGACATACACAAATCTTTGAAGGTGGCAGGTCAAGTTGAATAGATTGCAAAAAAAAAAGTGTTCGGAATCTTTGACTTTATTAATAGAGGCATCGAGTACAAAAGCAATGAACTTATGCTAAACCTTGATAAATCACTGGTTAGGCCCCAGCTGGCCACCACACAATTCTGCCCACCACACTTGAGGAAGGATGTCAAGGCCTTGGAGAGGGTGCAGAGGTGATTTACTAGAATGGTGCCAGGGATGAGGGACTTCAGTGAGGTGGAGAGACTGGAGAAGCTGGGGTTGTTCTCCTTTGAGCAGAGACGGTTGAGGGGAGATTTAACAGAGGTGTTTAAAATCATGAACGGTTTTGATAGAATAAATCAGGAGAAACTATTTCCAGTGCCAGAAAGGATGGTAACCAGAGGACACAGATTTAAGGTAATTGGCAACAGAGGTGAGATGAGGAGATTTTTTTTTTACGCAGCGAGTTGACATGATCTGGAATGCGCTGCCTGAAAGGGTGGTGGAAACAGATTCAATAATAACATTCAAAGGGGAACTGGATAAACACTTGAAGGGGAAAATTTTGCAGGGCTATGGGGAAAGGGAAGGGGAGTAGGTCCAATTGGATAGCTCATTCAAAGAGTTGGCACAGGCACGATGGGCCGAATGGCCTCCTTCTGTGATGTTTCCATGCTGTGATTCGATGTTATGGAGGATTTTCTGATGCAGTGGATATTCGGGGCAGAGGACCAAGTGGGGATTGAGCTCGACGGCAAGTGTATACAGTTCGTTCAAAGGACTGAAGCCGATGGTTTCATTCTTCCCGTCGTTTAGCAGCAGGAAATTACTCGGCCATGCAGGCGACTTTTTTTTGTCTTCAATCATGGGATGTGGGTGTCAATGGCAAGATCAGCATTTATTGCCGATAACCTAATTGCTCTTGAGAAGGTGCTGGTGAGCCGCCATCGTGAACTGCACCTTTCGTTGACTGTGTCATTGACATTTTCTGGATAGAGAGAAACTATTTCCGCTGGTTGGGGATTCTAGGACTTGGGGGCACAGTCTAAAAATTAGAGCCAGATCTTTCAGGAGTGAGATTAGAAAACACTTCGACACACAAAGGGTGGAAGAAGTTTGGAACTTTTTTCCCCGAACGGCAATTGATGTTTGCTTAATTGCAATTTTTAAATCTGAGATCGATAGCTTTTTGCCAGCCGAAGGTATTTAGGGATATGGGCCAAAGGCAGGTATATGGAGTGAGATCACAGGTCAACTACGATCTTATCAAATGGCGGAGCGGACTCGAGGGGCTGAATGACCTACTCCTGTTCCTATGGTACATTTCCCCGAGTGTCTGTTCTCTCCATAGTTGTTGCCTTGTGTTTAAAGCATATTTTCGTTTAAAGCTCGTTTTGGGGATGAGCCGGTGGGCTGCAAAACGTGCCGTGCATCGAGACCTTGTTGCTTTTTGCGGGAAGAGCAAATCAACTGGGCCGAAAAATCAACCGCAGCTCCAGCAACAAATAAAATCGGAGTCAAAATAACTCATGTCAGAAGTGGGATTCGAACCCACGCCTCCAAAGGAGACTGCGACCTGAACGCAGCGCCTTAGACCGCTCGGCCATCCTGACTTACAAATAGCTCCTTCACTCGCCACCCTTTCCACATTGAGACCCCCCCGGAGAAAGTTTCACTCACTCCAGTGCTTGGTAAGATAAATGCTGCTGGAAAGGCTCGGTGAGCGGGATGCCACCTCCCCGGGTTTTCCTGAGCCTATTGTACTTTATTCCTATTTAATCACGGGAATATCCGCAATCAGGAGCTAAAAATAATTAAAAGCTGAATCACAGAGAAAGGGAAATCCATGTTACATCTGATAAACTAACCAACAGCGCTCACTGGTGGTCTAGTGGTTAGGATTCGGCGATTTCACCGTCGCGGCCCGGGTTCGATTCCCGGTCAGGGAAGCAACTTTTGAACACTTGTTGTATTCATCGCATGAACTGACTCAAAGTCTGTGGGAAGAAAATAAAACATTCATTGTTTTCATCACCATTAATTAACCGATAACGTTATTTTGCAGAATGAAAGGCGACTGAGGGAAGTTGGAAAACTTTAATAATTTCTTTTGTGCGATGAACTTTTTATCCCTTCTCATTTTACACACTGTATTTTTAAGGGCTCGGTTGAAAATGTTCAATGCTCGTGAGACCACGAATTTGTGTGAAATTTAACAGACCAGCGATTTCACAGAGAAAAAATAAATTTGCCCCAACATAATGTTTCTGCTCGGGATTGAACCAGGGACTTTCCACGTATAAAGCAAACGTGATAACTGCTACACTGCAGAAACCTCTGTTGGGGTTATCAGCCAGAAGTTCGAATGACTGCATTGATTCTCTTTCATAACTATTCAATTGATCGAAGTTGCACAAGTCACAAAAGAGAAATGTTCATTTCAAAGTTATTAAACTCCCAAATGTGGCCTGCCTTGTTTGGACAGGGGTTGACCCTGACGTCACAGCCTTAAGAAAGCATATTCTCAACATTTCCATTGGGAACAGGAGGAGGCCATTCAGCCCCTTGAACCTGTTCCGCCCTTTAATTAGATCAGAGATGATCTGCAACTGAAATCCATTAACCTGCCTTTGCTCCCTGTCCCTCGATACCCTGACCCAACAAAACTCTATCGATCTCAGTCTTGAAAGCTTCAATTGACCCCCAGCATCCACAGCCTTTTGGGGGACAGAGTTCCAGACTTCCACTGCCCTTTGTGTAAAAAAGTGCTTCCTGTTTTCGAACCTGAATGGCATGGTTCGAATTTTTTAAGGTTATGTCCACCTCGTTCTTGATTCCCCAGAGGAAATTGATTCTCTCTCTCTATTCTATCGAATCATTTGAACATGTTAAACACCTCGCTCAGACCGCCTTTCAATCTTCTATACTCGATGGAATACGAGCTCAGTCTATGCAGCCTGTCCTCATAATTTAACCTTTTTAGCCCCGGTAACATTCTGGTGAATCTGCTCTGTACCCCTTCCAAGGCCAATCTATCCTTCCTAAGGTGCAGTGTCCAAAACTGAACGCAGTTACTCCAGACGCAGTCTAACCAGAGCTTTATATAACTGGAACATAACTTCCACTTCTTTATATTCCAGCCCCCTCAGATAAAGGCTAACATTCCGTTCGCCTTTTAAATTATTTTTGGACCTGTCCGTTAGCTTTTACTGATTTATGGAAATGAACCGTTAATTCTCTCTGCTTCTCCACAGTTCCGAGCTTCTTACCATTTGGAAAATACCCTGACCATCGGTCCAAAGTGGATGACCCCACTTTGAACTCCATCTGCCATAGTTTTGCCCACTCACTTAATCTATCAATGTCCCTTTGCAACTTTCCAATCGCATTCCACACTACTTACTGCACCACCTAACTTAGTGTCATCAGCAAACTTGGATATACGACTCTCTGTTCCTTCATCTAAGTCATTGACAAATATGATGAGAAGCTGAGACCCCAGTTACAGATCCCTGGGGGACACCACTCGTCGCATCCTGCCAATTGGAGTATGTACCCATTATCCCTACTCTCTGTCTCCCATCTCCGAACCAATTCTCTACCCATGTCAATACGTTGCCTCAAGTTCCATGCACTTTCATTTTTGCCAACAGTCTCTTGTGTGGAACCTTATCAAATGCCTGTCGGAATTCCATATAAATAATATCATGGGAACATAGGAACAGGAGTAGGCCATTCAGCCCCTCTTGCCTGCTCCAACATTTGATAAGATCATGGCTGATCTGTGATCTAACTCCATGTACCCGCCTTTGGCCCATATCCCTTCACACCTTTGGTTGCCAAAAGCTATCTGTCTCAGCTCTAAATTTGGCAATTGAGCTAGCATTAATTGACGTTTGCAGAAGGGAATTCAAAACTTCTACCACCCTTTGTGTGCAGAAATGTTTTCTAATCTCACTCCTGAAAGGTCCGGCTCGAATTTTGAGACAAAATGGTGGCAAGTTCGCCGGACATCTTGGACAAAATGGCTGTAAGTACGGTGGCCATCTTGGACAAAATGGCGGCAAGTCCTTCACGGCTGTTCGACAGGAACAGAAGGAGGCCATTAAGCTCTTCAAGCCTCTTATATGGGAACTGAAGGTCATTCAGCCTCTGAAGGATGTTACACAGGAAAAGGAGAAGGCCATTCAGCCCCTCAAGCCCGTTACATCGTTACTGGAGGCCGATCATCCCCTCAAGCCTGTTATATAGAATCAGGAGGAGGTCATTCAGCCCTTCGAGCATGTTATACAGCAACTTGAGGCCAATCAACCCCTCAAGCCTGTCAAATAGCAAAAGGAGGAGGCCATTCAGCCCCTCGAGCCTGTTATTTGGGTACTGAAGGCCATTCAGCCGTTCGAGCCTGATATACAGGAACTAGACGCCAATCAACCCTTCAAGCCTGTCAGATAGCAACAGGAGGAGGCCATTCAGCCCCTCGAGCCCCTTACACCAGATCCGGTGACAAATCAGCCCCTCAAGCTTGTTACATAGGAACAGGAGGAGGCCACTCCGCCCCTCGAGCGTGTTATATGGGAACTGAAGGCCATTCAGCCCCTCGAGCCCATTACACCGGAACTGGAGGCCAGTCAGACCCTCAAGCCTGTTACATAGGAACAGGAGGAGGCCATTCAGCCCTTCGAGCCTTTTATACAGGAACTCGACTTCAATCAACCCTTCAAGCCTGTCAGATAGCAACAGGAGGAGGCCATTCAGCCCCGAGCCCGTTACACCAGACCTGGAGGCCAATCAGCCCCTCAAGCCTGTTACATAGGAATAGCAGCAGGCCCTTCAGCCCCTCGAGCGTGTTATACGGGAACTGAAGGCCATTCAGCAGCGCGAGCCTATAACACTGTAATAGGATTCGGTAATTAAGCCCCTCGAGCTTGTTGCACTGGAACAGGAGGGGGCCATTCAGCCCTTCGAGACTGTTATACAGGATCGGGACGCCATTCAGCCCCTCGCACATGTTACAAAGGAACAAGATGAGTCCATTCAGCCCCTCGAGCATGTTACATAGGAAAAAGAGAAGTCCATTCAGCCACACGAGCCTGTTACATAGGAACAGGAGGAGACAATTCAGCTCCTCAACTGTTCCGCCATTCAATTAGATCATGGCTGATCTGTATCTTAACTCCATCGACCCGCCTTGGTTCCAGAATCCTTCATACCCTTGCCGAACAAAAGTCTATCAAACTCCGTTTTGAAATTTCGTATTGAGCCCCAGCCTCAACAGACTTTTGTGGGAGAGAGTTCCAGATTTCCACGGCCCTTTTGTGAAGAAGTGCTTCCTGACGTCACCCCTGGACGGCCTAGCTCTAATTTTAAGGTTATGCCCCTTTGTTCTAGACTCCCCCAACAGAGGAAGTAGTTTCTCTCGATCTGCCCTAACAAATCCTTTCATCATCTGAAACACCTCAATGCAGTCACGTCTTAATCATCTATATTTAAGCCTCGCCTATCCAACCTGTCCTCATAATTTAAACCTATTAGCCCCGATATCATTCTGGTAAATCTGTGCTGCAGCCCTTCCAAGGCCAATGTATCCTTCCTGAGGGTCAGTGCCCAGAACTGAATGCAGTCCTCCAGATGGGCTCTAACCAGAGCTCTGTACAGCCGGAACATAACTTCCACCCCTTTATATTCCAGCCCTCTTGAAGTAAAGGCCGACATTCTATTAGCCTTTTTAATTATTTTTGTAACTGTCCACGATCTTTTAATGATTTCTGTACTTGGACCCCTAAATCTCTTTGCTCCTCCACAGTTCCGAGCTCCTCACCATTTAGAAAATTCTCTGATCTATCTTTCTTAGATCCGAAGTGGATGACCTCACATTTCCCGACATTGAACTTCATTTGCCACAGTTTTGCCCACTCACATAATCTCTCAATGTCCTGGGAATGTTTGGTGCCTTTGTTTGGTTGGAGAATGCTTTACATCAGATCGTTATTTTAAAAAGATTACAACTGATTTTCATTTTGTACTTTTTGAACAAGATCATTATTCCCCGATCAGTAAAATGTCTGTGTTTTTCATATAGTGGTGACAGTTCAGAGATAGTTCTTTTTTTGCCAAATTGAATGAAGTGAAATTTTGCTGATTTAAAATTAGCTGTCCTTCAAAGCTTGAAAAAGCAGCTCCTCTGTTAGGTGAGGCTGCACTCCCAATGTCTCAGTGTTTCCACTTGTCCTGATATCAATGTAACATTTGAAGGGCTCCAGGTAATGAACAGTGAAACCCCTTCAGATTATCTCAGCCCACTCGTTCTATCCAGTGCCTCATAGTGCCTGCTCTTCAGATGGTGACAGATTCACACTACACTAGATCTTGTTTTAGACTTTAACTGCCAAACAAATTGATGAAACAATAAGAGAATAAAGAAATAGTCGCAGTAAGGCAACAGTTTTACTGTAAAGCTCAACCAGATCCTGATTGGAAAAAAAAATAATAAATAATTCACAAATACTATACGAAACTGTGACCGAACTTTCGAACATCCTGGTCCTTTGTTGTCTTTTTCTCACAAACTATGGAAACTGTCGACTTGATTAACATTCTCAGAGATTCCAAACAGACTCACCAGTTTGAAAAAGACAGGCTGATAAATGCCTTCAAAACAGTGACTGGGAGCCAGTCATTTTAAGCAATGGTCTGTTTAATTCAAAAGAAGCTGCCAATCAAAAGTGTACGAGAAGAAATGACCCCGGAGGTTTGTATCTGAATCAAGTATTTGACTTTGTGAATTGCAGCCTGACTTTAAGAGGTGCAGGCTGCCTTTGAGAGGTGCTGACCACTCACGCTATATCGGGGACCCCCTGCTGGTGAGAAGCCGCTGAACAGGAATCAGGTAAATCACCAGGCAGCACCAATCTCACGGGCTGTCTGCATCTCAACGAACGGGTGCAGGTTAATCACGTGGGGGTTAATCGTTCCCGCCCCCAGATTCGGGCGTTATCGAATTTAACCCCGTGCATATCTTTATATATATTTTACATAGATTATAGCACGGCACAGAAACAGGTCATTCAGCCCATCTGGGTAAAGAAATTCCTCTGAATTTCTTATTTGTCAACAACAACTTCTGGAGTAGAAGATATGATAAAATATATAATCTAATAATATATTTATATATATTTAACATCGAATGCACAGCACAGTAGAGAGGCCATTCGGCCCGACTGCTATTTCTATTTTACAACAACTACTTCTTGTATGTATAATACAATGTAATATATCTTTACATATATATTACATAAAATGCACCACGTCACAGAAACAGGCCACTCGGCCCATCTGGGTAAAGATTTTCCCCTGAATTCCTCAATTGACAACAACAACAAAATCTTGAATATGTTTTATAATATAATATATTTATATCTTTTACTTTGAATGTACAGTACAGCGCATATATCACAGAAGCCATTCGGCCCAACAGCTATTTCGATTTTACAACATCTTCTTGTATATATAATATATTTATGTATAGACATATACTGCATAGAATGCAGCACGGCACAGAATGAGGTCATTCGGCCCATCTGGGTAAAGAAGTCTCTCCGGGATTCCCTGTTTTACGACAACAACAACGGCATTATATCTATTTTTATATGCATAGAATTACATCGAATAAACTGCAGGGGAAAAGGTGCCTTTCGGCCCAACTGGGTAAATAAATATCCCACAGTGTTCCCGCTGTGACCAAGTGATCATCGAGTGCACCCAGTGTTAGTGCCCCATTAATCAACAGTGTCCCAGTGATCTTACAGTGCACCCAGTGATTCCACAGTGATCGCAGAGTGACCCAGTGATCTTACAGTGCACCCAGTGATTCCACAGTGATCGCAGAGTGACCCAGTGATATTGCAGTGCACCCAGGGACAGGGCCCCAGTCATGCACAGTGTCCCAGTGATTCACAGTGCACCCAGTGACAGTGCCCCATTGATCCACAGTGTCCCAGTGATTCACAGTGCACCCAGTGATCCCACAGTGATCGCAGAGTGACCCAGTGATCTTACAGTGCACCCAGTGACAGGGCCCCACTCATGCACAGTGTCCCAATGATCTACAGTTCACCCAGTGATTCCACAGTGATCGCAGAGTAACCCAGTGATCACACAGGAAACCAGTGATCCCACAGTGGTTCCAGTGATCCCAGAGTTCCACTGATCCCACAGTGTTCCAGTGACCCCACGTTGTTCCAGTGATCCCACGTTGTTCCAGTGATCCCACAGTGTCCCAGTGAACCTGCAGTGACCAAGTGATCCCAGAGTAACCTAATGGTCCCAGTGTCCCACTGATCACACAGTGTCCCAGTGGTCCCACAATGTCCCAGTGAACCTGCAGTACCTTATTGATGCCACAGCAACCCGTGATCCCACAGTGCTCCTAGTTATCCAACAGTGACCCAGACACAACTCACGTGAGCCCCATTGCGTGCAGCCTGTGGTGAAGGCCTCGACCAGTCCCCTGTGGAGAGCAAACTTCTTCCCAAAGAATTCTCCTCCTCCCAAAAATTCACTTTCCATATCTTCATGTTACAGCATTTCTACAAAAAATATCCTCTGGAGGGAGAGAGAGAGAGTGAAAATGAATTGATTAAAAACAAAGTAAGCGATTAAAAAGGCACAGCAAGAGCCCAGAGCTCCCTCACACTCACTCACTCACTCACTCACACACATTCACACTCACTCACTCACTCATTCCATTACACAGGCAGGCAATCTCTCAGCAAACACCACTGACAAACAAAATCCTTAGTTAGAAAGCAGAGAATCGAAAGAAAAGTGAGAAAAGTTGGGCGAGAGAGAGAGACAGAAAGGCACTCAGGGCAGACTGAAGAGCACAAGTTGCTTCTCTCTCTCTAATACAAGTAGCAGGGTTTTCTCTCCTGTTTTGCAACTCAATCCCTCACCCACCAACTCCCCCCTCCCCACCCCGCCCCTAAAATGTGCTGGTCAGTCTGCCTGTTCCAGTTAGTGTTTGCTGCGTGGTCCAAATTGCCCCTGTGCTCATTTTCTCTTCTGTTCCGGGAGCAGGGGACGCAAACCCTGGCCATTTTTTGCTACTTCACCCTTTATGTTGCAGTTTGCTAAGGTGAACGAACTTTACCTTTGCTCTTTTCTCTTGTTTTAATGAGCAGTGGACAAAAAGCCTGTAGTTTGTGGTCAACTTACAGTTTGTGGCTTTTTCCAATTAGCCAAAGAGTTCAAACAAATTCATGACGTTTAAAACAGCTAAGGTAATTTTTTTTTAAAAAAAAACTTAATACATAGCATGATCCCTCACTCAGTTACAGGGACAATCTCTCAGAAACATTCATTTACACAAAAACAAAGAAGAATCTAAAGAGTAAAAGATTGAGAGACAATCTTTATCGACAACAACAACTTGTATTTATATATTACAGCAACTACTTCAGCATCAATTTGCATATATACATATATATGTATTTCCATAATACAACTGCTATTACAAAGCCTCCATAAAGGCTGTGGGGAAAGAGCAGAGGGGGAAATGGGATTAATTCGACATCCCTTTCAAAGAGCAGGCAAATGCACAGTGGGCTGAATGGCCTCCTCTTCTCCCGTACTTTCCATTTAACTATGAAGTTATGAACAACAACTTCAATGCCATGAACCTGAAACAAAATGGACACCAGTAAGGCAGTCATCTTACTGAGGGGCAAGCTGGACACCTTACTGAGGGGCAAGGCAGATATTTAAGTGAGGGGCAAGGCGGACAACTTACTGGGGGGCAAGATGGATATTTTGAACAAATTAGCCGCCATGAAGCTTAAACAAAATGGCCGCCATGATCCTGAAATCTAATGGCCGCCAATAAGGCAGCCATCTTACTGAGGGGCAAGGTGGAGCTTGTTATGGTGAGAGACACGGAGAGGGTTCATTTGGTGTTCCTGTTGAATCACAGCTGCACTATAGTGAACAATACAAACTGAGTGAGACTGGCACTAGCTGGTGTTTAACACAAAGACATCGGTGCAGTGAGGGAAATAAAGACCAAAATGTGAACTTCTGCAAAAAAGGATTAACATTTGGTTATTTGGCCTTAATTCTTAAAGAGAAGGAGAGACCAGACATTCGGAGGAAAGGTCAAATGAGCCATTTTGAATAGAGTTTGCAATTCTAGTTTCTACCAAATAAATCAGTAAAAAATTGGACTCAATCTGAGTGTAGTTCTGATCTGGGATTTGGATAATTTCTCCATTATTCATATTTTTTCTTTAATCTGAAACAAGAACAGTATTTGTAACAGTAACAGAGCAGTTTAGTAACACAGCAGAAGGGGTAAGAGTACATTGTGATTTATTTCAGAATCCAGCAGCTCACTGGGAAAGTTACACATGGTACAGATGGAGGAGCACAAAGGTACAAAGTGATTTTACACTTTAATTTGGGGCAATGACTGTTTATCTCCACAAGGTTTAGTTTTATATTAAAATAACGGGCTCTTTATCCTAAAGAAACTTCAGGCACAAACCATGGCTTTGTGAAGAAAACAATAATTTATTAATATTAATAAACTAGAAAAATTGAGATTCGAATTTAAACAACATCTTGGGTTTATGCCCGATTAAAATTGCTTTAACAACAATAAAACAACACCTTCTGAATTCCCAAAATACGTAACCGTTTGGAAATCCAATGTCGATCTCAGGTTAAGTCCGTAACGAAATTTATATCCTCGTGGTTGGCTCAAACTTGGGGCAAGTCTCCAGGTATTTTGATGGACAATGTTGTCGTGTAGCGTGGCTTTCTCTTGTATCCAGGTCATTTGATTCACAGGCAATCGGTAAACCAGCATCGAGGCATCAAGCTGGGAGGTAGCGAGCAGTCTGGAAAATTCGAGGTGAGGTGGTGCTGACAGGAAGCGAAAGGTGAGGTTGGAGCCCGAGTGGTGGATCTGTGTCTCTCCACACTCAACTTCTGCCCAGCTTTTAAAGACCTTTTCAACAGAGAATCACATCTCTGGGACGATGGCTTATCAAAAAAAGGTTCCTACAAATACAACCCACGATTGATTGACACTTCACTTGTTTTCTCTCAGTGTCCACAACGTAACCAAGTTAATTCGGCAGATTTTCAAACCACCTCCAGCCCTCCTGGAATCGTTCTTGTTGCTATGGTGATCTATCCTCTGCTGTGTGATCTCTTACAATGTGTCATTATCAATCATTTTAACAACCCTTCCACCTTTTAACAGTCCTTTTCCTCAGGCTTTCGTTTATCGGTTGAATGTTAACTACACAGAGCTGCTGGGAAACTCCTGCAGTAAGTAATGGTCAGGGTCATGTACACAAGGCTGAGTGACTTTATTGTGCAGCCTCCAGGCATCACCCTTATAAATGTCAAAATTAAATCCACAAGAGTGTTACCACAGAACAAACATGAACTGTCTGGCCTGCTTCATCTGCTGCTGTTCTGCTGGTCAGCACTCTCACACACTCCAGGCTGATGACACAGTTTGTTTGGTTATTTAATGCTTTCTGTGTTCTATTCTCACTCCTCTCTCTATCCTCCTATCTCTTTATGTGTTTGTCCGTCTTTCATTGTATCTGTTCTCTGTTTATGTCGTTTGTCTCTATTTATTTTCTGTGTGTTTTTCTATCTTGTTCTTTCCACTTTTACTTCCATCGTTTGTAACTTTTTGTCAGTGTCTCTCTGTCGTTCCGTCCATGTCTGCTCGCTCACTATATATATATAGATGATTTATTTCACTCTTTCTTTCTCTCTTTGTTTTTCTCTCCTTTCTTACAAACTGTCGTTATTTCTCTCCTTCTCCGAGTAGCTCTGTCTTTCTCCCTCTTTGTTTCTCTCTCTCTGTCTCTCTCTCTCACACACACACAAACACGCACACATACACACCCTCGCTTTCACGTGAATCTGTCTGAAATTTTCTGCGCTTTTTTAATCTTTATATATTTCTTTTTTCCATGTGTACTCTCCCCATCTGTCTAAATCTCTCTCTCTTTTTCCCCTTCTCTCTGTTTCTTTATCCCGCTCGCTCTCTCTCTCTCTCTCCCTCCCCTGTCTCGCTCTCCCTCTCCCTCTCTTCCTCTCCCCCTATCTCTGTCTCCTTCACCCTCTTTCTCTGACTCTCTATCATCATCTCTCTTCCTCTCTCCCTCACCCTCCCTCGCTCTCTCCTTTTCCATTTATGAGGACTGCATCCATTCTGATCAGGCTCAAAGCAACTACTTTTATGACCAGCTTTTCAAAATTTGCCCGGTGGCCAATTGGTTGATGTCCAGCGGAGCTCTTTAGTGCCGCCATTTCGATCAAAAATTCATATGTCGTCTGCGCAGTAAATCCTGCCTCAATGGGAAATATTATCAATAAAATATATCAGAATCAGATTTAAGATCATTTCAGGATTCTGTGCTGCTAATATAAAATGTTATTTCCATCCCCCGGGAAGTGTAGGGGATGGAGTATGAAATGGGATTTAGTTCTAGTGCTTGAAACCCTTCAGCTCTTTCTATGATTTCACTAATTTAACAATTAGATTGAGTGGGTATTTCACCGCGTTCTTCAGCTCCTCTCTGAATTTAGTCTGGGTCAGGACATAAATACACGTGTTTGTGCAGGAACTGAGAAGCTGCAGCATTTTGGCTGTGTGTTCTGTGAGATAAACTGGGTCAGTGTAGGAGTAATAATACCGAATGTCTGCAATTCGCACATAAATGTAAAAGACAACCTGTGTCAGCCACAACAGTATAAAACTGCCCGATATACTGAAGAGTAAAATGATGGATTTCTTTCGGTTCTCCATCTCTGGATCACTCTGATTCTCGCCATTGCTGCGGCCCCGGAGTCCCCTGCGGACTCGACTGGACACTAAAATACGCCTGACCGTCAGAACATTGAACAGAAAAATCAGACCGAACGGGGCACAAGGGGTTAAAATGAGGTGAAACATCTCAAATGCGGCCCATGCGGGGGAAGTACGGAAGATCAATTTGGTCACACAAAACCAGGGAACATTATCAATTATGTAGCCAGGTTCATATGTGAAGTACCAGGGGACATTCACCAAACAGCCCAGCACACTCACTGTTCCCAGAACCACAGCCGCCGTTCTCTCGGTGCAATATTTAGTTTTCAGCTTCTCAGAACAAATGGCCACAAATCGATCAAAGGTGAAAGTGACTGTGAGCCAGACAGAAACATTCGCGGTTGCAAAACCCAAGAATATAATAAAACTACACACGGGAGTAATGTCCAGGAATGACCGTGGGAGATACATCAAAGGAATCTCTCTCAATATCGGATCCGCTATAACGACCAGGAGATCGGCCATTGCCATTCCCACCAGGTATCGACTGATGCATTTGGAGAGACCGCAGTTTCCTCGGTACAGGATCACAATCGCCACCAAGTTAACTGGAAGAGAGAGAAACGGAAGCAGATAAATTATTGATCAGACCTGGAGCCAAAGCAGCAGATTGAGAGGATCTGAGGTGAAATTTCCAGCTTTGTTGCTGCATCGAAGGGTGGAAAGTGATTGATTGACCTGGGCAGCGCTTTCGGGCAGAGAGATGTTTTTAAACACAATGATCAATAATGAATTGGGAGATGGATACAGAAAGTGAATAAAGTGAGCACCGGATCCACTGGAAGGGCTGAGTGAGGGCTCAGTGCCGGTGGAGAAGGATCAAGGTGTTTTACATAGCGGGAATCCATCGGATTAAAGCCGGTTTTGGGCTCCAGATGGACGGGGAAAGAGAGCGAAGGGTCAGGAAGGTGAGGGGACAGGGGGAGGTGTAGCCTCTTTGTTGCTCTGGGTGAAGAGAGCCGACAGTGGCTGGCACTAATTGGTAAAGTCAGCTGGAGACCGAGCCAGTGAGTGAGATTAGGACGGAGACAAGTAAAAGGACCTGTCGGAGCTGGAGGGGAGTCAGGAGCAGATGGTTTGGAAAAGCGAACAATCTGAAGCAACGGTCGAGAAGACAGAGGATTCAATGCAATGGGAGGAGAGGCTGGGATTCACAGGGAGAGACTGCAGCAGAGTGTTAGAGGAAATCTAATCTATAGGTCCCACTAACACAATCTAACTAATACATTCAACTGTTCATTTCTGTGGTTATTGGTGTCAGGGAACCTGTGTTGTGTATAAAATATGTTCAATAAATTTACTCTGTACATTCAATTAAAATTAAATTTATAAGTATTAATTATATCAACCTCGTTGTTTATTGAATTCAGCCGAGCTTTAAAAATACAGTATCTGAATAATTCCTTACGATCAAGAAATTACTGATTCTATTCTTGAAGTAAGTTTTCATTATGTTTAATGTCACGTTGGAAAACAAGGAACATTCACAAAAACAGATTGAGGACCTGACAGCGATATAAACATGAGGAGCGAGTCCCACAATAAAAACTCACCCAATATGACCGTATCATAAGTCACATTTTCTATATATAATTGTACTGGAAGTTTCAGCAGTTCATTCTGATGAATTATTCACACCACAGGCTCTCGCTTTCCCTCTCAGTCGCCCTCTCTATCACTCACTCTACTCTCTTTCTCAAGTCCATTTTTATATCCGATTAAATCCTATCATCCTGTGCCTGCATTCTGTTCACCAGCCCCGTGTTCCACCGATCCTATTCTCAGTGTCAGTTTGTTCAATAGTGAAGCCTCTGTGGGAGAGTTTAATGTTTCTACAGATCATCCGATTCTCCACCTGTTCACCTACACTGTTCACTTCATCTACAAATCATGGAATAAACAGAATCAAATCCCTCTCCCAGGCAGATCTCACAATAATTGGGATTCCTTCTCCTGCAATTATAAAGTAAAGGGATAGATGGCGGGATTGTTCAATTAACAAAACGCCAACAGAATACTTATAATCTACAGATACATAGAAGGGCTCCTGATTCCAACAGATAGAGTGCGAACTGATACAAGATAACATCAAAACATTTCATTTTACAGTGAAGTCCAGTGACAGTCAGTGAATTCATACACAGTGAAGCAGAGAAGGAGATGTGAAAGAGTCAGCAGCAAACTCAGTTCAGTAACCAGACATCTGAAGCGGCGTCAGATACACACATAATGAAATAATATTTCATAACAGTCATCACTAATAAATACATTGAAGTCCCAGTTAAACTGAAGCATATTATTAAGGAGGGAGGACACTGCACTGTCTTCTTGTAACACTGAGAACGTGAGCTGTCTCATTATCAATCATTGAAAACACATTGATGAAAACATATTCTAGAACAGGTTAGATCCACACGATGGAAATATTATCAGCTCCTGATGGTCTGATACCAGCTCTTAGCCCTGACTGCGTCTGATTCCAATACATTCAGTACAGGGAATAATCCAGTAATGATGCCAGGTTTGTATATACAAAGGTCAGTACAGAAATAATGTAACTCCTACAAGTCGGAGCGTTTAGAAGTTAAGGAGATAGCATTATTCAACAATATATTAATACAGAGAATAATCCAGTAACAATGCCAGTGTTGGATATAGAAAGTTCATTACAGATATAATGCACGTCCGACAAGACCGAAAGAGCAGAGACTTAACACATTCCATCATTCAACCAATAGAACAGATCAGGTCACTGTGTAATAGATGTTGGGAGAAAAATTAATTTGCCAAGTACAGCATTAGACTTAACACTGATTTAAACTATTAACAGCTGGGATAATGGCTTACCTGGAACTCCAACGGCTGCAAGAACAGGATAATACATGCGTTGTACATGAATTATTACTGAATATCCCATTTCTGTGAGAAGCACTGATTTCTGTTGGCCTGGAAACCACAACTCCGGCAGGCACTCTGAGCTGATCCATTCCAACAAGCCCTGATTTATACAGTGGGTAAGTCTCCACTGACACGGTTATACTCCTGACCATTGCTGTTAATTACAGTCAGTTTAACAAACACATTACATCAGAAACTTTGACTCCGATGTAAATAATGTAGTGAATAAAACACCAAGATCTCAAAGTCCAGGTTATTATCTTAATCAGACCAGTCTCAGGAATAAAGTTTAAATTTGTTCTCATACAGGACTGATCCAACAATAATGAGCGGGTCCATTTACAGTTTTTATATAATTGTATTGACCATGTTCACTCCTGGAGATTCATTTATAAATGTTACCGATTCTCTGCATTGTAGACTGAATCCACGGACACAAGCGTTTCACGATGTCCTGCAGTTTCCCAGTTAAAATATGAATATTGAGTCAGTGACACGAGGACAGTTAAAGGGCAGGTTGAGGATTGTAGCCTAGAAATGACTGTGGGTGATATTAGGAGATGGACACTGAACGTGTCCCATTGACATTCCTCTCTCCGCTATTTTACTGCAGATGTTTACCCGTTTATTCCACATTGGTTAACGGCTCCAGTAAAATTCGCCCCGTGTAACACTGAGCTGAGCTCATGACCCGATTTGACCTCCATCACAAAGGCCCCGTGATTCCCTCACCCGCCTCCATTCCTTCCTCAGCCCATTGCCATTGAAACCTTCATCAATGCCTCTGTTCCCTCCAGACTTCATTCCTCCAATGCACTCCTGGCCGGCCACCCAACCTCCACCTTCCATAAACGAGAGCTCGTCCAAGACTCTGTTGTCCGTGTCCAACCAGCACCAGGTCCTGCTCGGCCTCACTGACTCTCAATGGCTCCCAGTTCCATATCACTTAAATTTAAAGTTCTCATCCTTGGGTTTAAATCCCTCCATGGCCCACCCATCCCCATCTTCACACCTACAGCAAACCCACCAATGACCTCCTCATTCATCGGACGCTGGTCTCTTTTCCTGGGACTACCCCCGCTTGGTTCCACTCACCTATCTGATCACAGCCAGGAGAAGCTTCTCTTCCCACCCTATCACCGTTATCTCTGATGTCTCTGAAGATTCAATCCTTGGCTCCCTCCTCGTCCTCATCGACATGCTGCCCTTTCGTGACATAGTCCACAGACACGGACCGGCTTTCAGATGGACGCTGATAAAACCACCGCCTCTCTTGACCCTTCGTGCAGGAACAGAGAGATATGGGGTTATATGTGCACAAATCGTTGAAGCTGGCAGGGCAGGTTGAGAAAGGAGTTAAAAAAATCATACGGGATCCTGGGCTTTATAAATGGAGGCATAGAGCACAAAAGTAAGGCTGTCATGATGAATCTTTATAAAACACTGGTTCGGCCACAATTGGAGTATTGTTTCCAGTTATGGGCCCCGCACTTTAGGAAAGATGTGAAGGCCTTCGAGAGGATGCAGTCGAAATTTACGAGAATGATTCCTGGGATGAGGTACATTTTTTACGTGAAAAGACTGGAGAAGCTGGGGTTATTCTCCTTGGAACAGAGAGGGTTGAGAGGAGATTTGATAGATTTGTTCAAAATCATGAAGGGCCCAGATAGAGAAGATAGAGAGAAACTGTCCCCATTGGCGGGATGGTCAAGAATCAGAGAACATTAATTTGAGGAGTTTGGCAAAAAAACCAAAGGTGTCATGAGGAAAACTTTTTTCCGCAGCGAGTGGTTAGGATCTGGAATGCACTGCCAGATGAGCTGGTGGATGCAAATTCAATCATGGCCTTCAAAAGGGAACGGCATAAGTACTTGAAAGGAAAAAAAATGCAGAACAACGGGGAAAGGGCGGGGGAGTGGGACGAGCTGGATTGCTCTTGCATCGAGCCGGCACCTACTCGATGGGCCGAACGGCCTCCTTCTGTGCAGTCACCTTTCATGATTCTATGACTCCAATGTCTTTGCGTTTGTCAGTCCCACATTTTGTTTCAGGTGAGACACAATTTCCTCCAATTAAAAATTGGGAACTCCTAGCGACGGATTCCATCCCACCCCTGGCTTTTTGATTGGTGAGTCGCTCATCACTCCGGTCCTCCATTTCTGGCAACTTGTGCATCCACAGTTCATTTGTCCTACTTTTGGCAGCCGTGACTTCAGCCATATCCACGGTCCAGTTCGCCCTTCACAAGCCCCTCCATCTCCCTCTCCCCGTTTCAGGTGCCAGCCGTGGCTCAGTGGTACCACTCTCACCTCTCAGTCAGAAATTTGTGAGTTCAAGTCCCACTCCAGAGACCTGAACACATAATCCAGGCTGACACTGCAATGCAGTACTGAGGGCGCACCGTACTTTCGATGGTTAGTACTGAGGGAGCACAGTGCTGTCGGATGGTCAGTACTGAGGGAGCACTGTGCTGTCGGATGGTCGGTACTGAGGGAGCACTGTGCTGTCGGATATTCAGTAATGAGGGAGCACAGTGCTGTCGGATAGTCAGTACTGTGGGAGCACAGTGCTGTCGGATGGTCAGTACTCAGGGAGCACTGTGCTGTCGGAGGGTCAGTACTGAGGGAGCACAGTGCTGTCGGATGGTCAGTACTGAGGGAGCACAGTGCTGTCGGATGGTCAGTACTGTGGGAGCACAGTGCTGTCGGATGGTCAGTACTGAGGGAGCACAGTGCTGTCGGATAGTCAGTAATGAGGGAGCACAGTGCTGTCGGATCGTCAGTACTGAGGGAGCACAGTGCTGTCGGATGGTCAGTACTGAGGGAGCACAGTGCTGTCGGATGGTCAGTACTGAGGGAGCACTGTGCTTTCGGAGGGTCAGTACTGAGGGAGCACAGTGCTGTCGGATGGTCAGTACTGAGAGAGCACTGTGCTGTCGGATGGTCAGTACTTAGGGCGCACTGTGCTGTCGGATAGTCAGTATTGAGAGAGCACATTGCTGTCGAAGGGTCAGTACTGAAGAAGCACAGTGCTGCTGGAGCGTCACGACTGAGATAGCGCAGTGTTGTCGGAGTGGCAGTACTGAGGGAGCACAGTACTCTCGGAGGGTCAGTACTGAGGGAGCACAGTACTCTCGGAGGGTCAGTACTGAGGGAGCACAGTACTCTCGGAGGGTCAGTACTGAGGGAGCACAGTACTCTCGGAGGGTCAGTACTGAGGGAGCACAGTACTCTCGGAGGGTCAGTACTGAGGGAGCACAGTACTCTCGGAGGGTCAGTACTGAGGGAGCACAGCAATGTCGGAGGGTCACTACTGAGGCAGCGCAGTGCTGTCGGAGTGTCACTACTGAAGGAGCGCTGTGTTGTCGGAGGGTCAATACTGAGGGAGTGCAGCAATGTCGGAGGGTCAATACTGAGGGAGTGCAGCAATGTCGGAGGTGCCAACTTTTTTCGGACACAATGAAGCGAGGGCCCATCTGCCCTCTCAGGTAGGTGTAAAAGATCACCCGGCAATATTCAAAACAGTGCAGGGGAGTTCTCCCGGGTGTTCTGGCAAATAACTTTCCCGCAACCAACATTACTGAAACCGATTGTCTGGTCATTTATCTCAATGAAATGTGTGGGATCTTGCTGTGTGCAAATTATCTGTCGCGTTTCCTACATTACCACAGTGAATACACTTCACAATGTCCTTCATTGACTGTTTTGGGATGTCCTGAGGTCTTGAAAGGCGCTATATAAAGGCAAGTTCTTTCCTTCTTTCAAACCTTCCATGAAACCCATCTCTTGCTCCAAGCTTTTGTCATCCCTCCTAATATCTCCTTCTTTTGGGCCTTCTTTCGGGCACTATCGGGTCCTGCTCTCCTCTGCCAAAACTGCTCAATATTCCAGGATCATCCTGGAATGTAAAGATAAACCCCCGGCTTCTCTTCTCCACCACAAACCATCTTCATAAATCCCTCTCTCTGCCCCCTCCACTCTCACCTCCAACGAAAAGTGCGAGGAGCTCATGGAATTCTTTGTCACGAGGATTGAGACCATCCGTTCAGCTGCCTCCCTTCCCCTAGCCCATCAAGCAAAACTTCCCCTATGGTTCCCCCCTGCCCTCGCCCTGAACTCACATCTTTCTCTTGTTTCTCTCCTGTCTCCACTCATACTCTCTCCGAGCCCATCTTGACCATAAGACCCACTTCCTGCACCCTCGACCCTATTCCCACTAAACTGCTGACCACCCAACTTCCCTTCCTGGCCCCCATGTTAGCTGCTATTATGAACGATTCCCTCTCCTCAGGTATTGTCCCCCTCCCCTTCAAATCCGCCGTCATCAGCCCCCTCCTCAAAAAACCCAACCTTGAACCTCTGTCCTTGCAAATTAACGCCCCATCTCCAAACTCCCATTCCTCTCCAAAGTCCTTGAACGTATTGTCACCTCTCAAATCAGTTCCCATCTTTCTCTCAACTCCATGTGTGAATCCCTCCCATCAGGTTTCTGCCCCTGCCACAGTACTGAAACGGCCCTTATCAAAGTCACAAATGACATCCTACGTGACGGTGACGATAGTAAAATATCCCTCCTCACCCTTCTCGACCTGTCTGCAGCCTTTGACACGGTTGACCACACCATCCTCCTCCAACACCTCTCCTGCATCTTCCAGCTGGGTGGGACTGTGCGCGCCTGATTCCATTCTTCTCTCTCCAGTCATGGACAGCAAATAACCTGCAATGGCTTCTCTTCTCGCTCCCGCACCATTACCTCTGGAGTCCCCGAAGGATCTATCCTTGAACCCCTCCTTTTTCTCATCTATATGCTGTCTCTCGGCGACATCATCCGAAAACACAACGTCAGATTCCACGTGTACACTGACGACACCCAGCTCTACCTCACCACCACCTCCCTCGATCCCTCCACTGTCTCCCATTTGTCACATTGCTTGTCCGACATTCAGTACTGGATCAGCAAAAATTTCCTGCGACTCAATATTGGAAAGAGCAAAACCACTGTGTTTGGTCCCTGCCACAAACTCCGTTCCCTAGCCACCGACTCCATCCTACTCCTTTGCCGTTCGCAACATTGGCGTCCTACTTGACCATGAGATAAGCTTTCGACCACGATTCGCTCCATCACTAAGACCGCGTCCTTCACCTCCCCAAGATCAGCTGTCTCTGCCCCAGCCTCAGTTCATCTGATGCTGAAACCATCATTCTTGCCTTTGTTACGTCCAGACTGGACTATTCCAATGGTCTCATGGCCGGCTTCTTATCTTTACTCTCCATAAACTAGAGATCATCTAAAACTCTGCTGCCCTCATCCTAACTCGGACCAAGTCCCTTTCTCCAATCACCACGGCCCGCATCCTAACTCGGACCAAGTCCCTTTCTCCCATCACCACGGCCCGCATCCTAACTCGGACCAAGTCCCTTTCTCCCATCACCACGGCCCGCATCCTAACTCGGACCAAGTCCCTTTCTCCCATCACCACGGCCCACATCCTAACTCGGACCAAGTCCCTTTCTCCCATCACCACGTTCCGCATCCTAACTCGCACCAAGTCCCTTTCTCCCATCACCACGGCCCGCATCCTAACTCGGACCAAGTCCCTTTCTCCCATCACCACGGCCCGCATCCTAACTCGGACCAAGTCCCTCTCTCCCATCACCACGGCCCGCATCCTAACTCGGACCAAATCCCTTTCTCCCATCACCACGGCCCGCATCCTAACTCGGACCAAGTCCCTCTCTCCCATCACCACGGCCCGCATCCTAACTCGGACCAAATCCCTTTCTCCCATCACCACGGCCCGCATCCTAACTCGGACCAAGTCCCTTTCTCCCATCACCACGGCCCGCATCCTAACTCGGACCAAGTCCCTTTCTCCCATCACCACGGCCCGCATCCTAACTCGGACCAAGTCCCTTTCTCCCATCACCACGGCCCGCATCCTAACTCGGACCAAATCCCTTTCTCCCATCACCACGGCCCGCATCCTAACTCGGACCAAGTCCCTTTCTCCCATCACCACGGCCCGCATCCTAACTCGGACCAAGTCACTTTCTCCCATCACCACGGCCCGCATCCTAACTCGGACCAAGTCCCTTTCTCCATCACCACGGCCCGCATCCTAACTCGGACCAAGTCGCTTTCTCCATCACCACGGCCCGCATCCTAACTTGGACCAAGTCCCTTTCTCCCATCACCACGGCCCGCATCCTAACTCGGACCAAGTCCCTTTCTCCCATCACCACGGCCCGCCTCCTAACTCGGACCAAGTCCCTTTCTCCCATCACCACGGCCCGCATCCTAACTCGGACCAAGTCCCTTTCTCCCATCACCACGGTCCGCATCCTAACTCGGACCAAGTCCCTTTCTCTCATCACCACGGCCCGCATCCTAACTCGGACCAAGTCCCTTTCTCCCATCACCACGGCCCACATCCTAACTCGGACCAAGTCCCTTTCTCCCATCACCACGGCCCGCATCCTAACTCGCACCAAGTCCCTTTATCCCATCACCACGGCCCGCATTCTAACTCGGACCAAGTCCCTTTCTCCCATCACCACGGCCCGCATCCTAACTCAGACCAAGTCCCTTTCTCCCATCACCACGGCCCGCATCCTAACTCAGACCAAGTCCCTTTCTCCCATCACCACGGCCCGCATCCTAACTCGGACCAAGTCCCTTTCTCCCATCACCACGGCCCGCATCCTAACTCGGACCAAGTCCCTTTCTCCTATCTCCACGGCCCGCATCCTAACTCGGACCAAGTCCCTTTCTCCCATCACCACGGCCCGCATCCTAACTCGCACCAAGTCCCTTTCTCCTATCACCACGGCCCGCATCCTAACTCGGACCAAGTCCCTTTCTCCCATCACCACGGCCCGCATCCTAACTCGCACCAAGTCCCTTTCTCCAATCACCACGGCCCGCATCCTAACTCGGACCAAGTCCCTTTCTCCCATCACCACGGCCCGCATCCTAACTCGCACCAAGTCCCTTTATCCCATCACCACGGCCCGCATCCTAACTCGGACCAAGTCCCTTTCTCCCATCACCACGGCCCGCATCCTAACTCAGACCAAGTCCCTTTCTCCCATCACCACGGCCCGCATCCTAACTCAGACCAAGTCCCTTTCTCCCATCACCACGGCCCGCATCCTAACTCGGACCAAGTCCCTTTCTCCAATCACCACGGCCCGCATCCTAACTCGGACCAAGTCACTTTCTCCCATCACCACGGCCCGCATCCTAACTCGGACCAAGTCCCTTTCTCCCATCACCACGGCCCGCATCCTAACTCAGACCAAGTCCCTTTCTCCCATCACCACGGCCCGCATCCTAACTCAGACCAAGTCCCTTTCTCCCATCACCACGGCCCGCATCCTAACTCGGACCAAGTCCCTTTCTCCCATCACCACGGTCCGCATCCTAACTCGCACCAAGTCCCTTTCTCCCATCACCACGGCCCGCATCCTAACTCGCACCAAGTCCCTTTCTCCCATCACCACGGCCCGCATCCTAACTCGCACCAAGTCCCTTTCTCCCATCACCACGGTCCGCATCCTAACTCGCACCAAGTCCCTTTCTCCCATCACCACGGCCCGCATCCTAACTCGGACCAAGTCCCTTTCTCCCATCACCACGGCCCGCATCCTAACTCGGACCAAGTCCCTTTCTCCAATCACCACGGCCCGCATCCTAACTCGGACCAAGTCCCTTTCTCCCATCACCACGGCCCGCATCCTAACTCAGACCAAGTCCCTTTCTCCCATCATCACGGCCCGCATCCTAACTCGGACCAAGTCCCTTTCTCCCATCACCACGGCCCGCATCCTAACTCGGACCAAGTCCCTTTCTCCCATCACCACGGCCCGCACCCTAACTCGGACCAAGTCCCTTTCTCCCATCACCACGGCCCGCATCCTAACTCGGACCAAGTCCCTTTCTCCCATCACCACGGCCCGCATCCTAACTCAGACCCAGTCCCTTTCTCCCATCACCACGGCCCGCATCCTAACTCGGACCAAGTCCCTTTCTCCCATCACCACGGCCCGCATCCTAACTCGGACCAAGTCCCTTTCTCCCATCACCACGGCCCGCATCCTAACTCGGACCAAGTCCCTTTCTCCCATCACCACGGCCCGCATCCTAACTCGGACCAAGTCCCTTTCTCCCATCACCACGGCCCGCATCCTAACTCGGACCAAGTCCCTTTCTCCCATCACCACGGCCCGCATCCTAACTCGGACCAAGTCCCTTTCTCCCATCACCACGGCCCGCATCCGAACTCGGACCAAGTCCCTTTCTCCCATCACCACGGCCCGCATCCTAACTCGAACCAAGTCCCTTTCTCCCATCACCACAGCCCGCATCCTAACTCAGACCAAGTCCCTTTCTCCCATCACCACGGCCCGCATCCTAACTCGGACCAAGTCCCTCTCTCCCATCACCACGGCCCGCATCCTAACTCGGACCAAGTCCCTTTCTCCCATCACCACGGCCCGCATCCTAACTCAGACCAAGTCCCTTTCTCCCATCACCACGGCCCGCATCCTAACTCGCACCAAGTCCCTTTCTCCCATCACCACGGTCCGCATCCTAACTCAGACCAAGTCCATTTCTCCCATTACCACGGCCCGCATCCTAACTCGGACCAAGTCCCTTTTTCCCATCATCCCTGTGCTCGCCGACCTACATTGGCTCCAGATCCGGGAGCGGCTCGATTTTAAAATTCTCATCCTTGTTTTCAAATCCCTCCATAACCTCGCCCCTCCGAACATCTGTCACCTCCTCCAACCCCACAACCCTCCGCGACCTCTGCGATCTTCCAATTCTGGCCTCTTGCGCATTACCGATTTTAATCGCTGCACCATTGGCGGCCGTGCATTTTGCTGCCTCGGCCCGAAGCTCTGGAATTCCGTCCCTAAACCTCTCCACCTCTCGACCTCTCTCTCCTCCTTGAAGGCACTCCTAAAAAACCTACCTCTTTGACCCCTGTTCTAATGTCTCCTTACGTGGCTCAGTTTTAAATTGTGTTTGCTAATCGCTCCTGTAAAGTGCCTTGAGACGTTTTCCTACGTTAAATGAACTGTGTAAAGGCAAGTTGTTGATGTTCATGTTTCAGTTTGTAGAGGGGTCTGGGAGAGTGAGTCAACATGAAAAAGGGGGACCAAGGACTGTAGATATCCAGACAGTCCCCAGATTGTGTCCTCATATAGAGGGATGTCTGTGAGTGAGCCAGTTTGTAAAATGGTTCCGAGGACTGTGGATATTCAGGAAGTTCCCAGATTCTGTCATTATTTACGGGGGTCTGTGGGAGTGAGTCGATATTTACAGGGATACCAAGGACAGTAGATCGTCATGGAGTCCCCCGATTGTGTCAGTATTTATAGGGGTTTGTGAGGGTGAGTTGATATTTACAGGGGGACCAAGGACTGTAGATATTCAGGGAGTCCCCCGATTGTGTCTGTTTTTACAGGGGTCTGTGAGAGTGAGTCAATATGTAAAATGGTTCCAAGGACTGTAGACATTCAGGGAGGCCCCACAAATTGTCAGTATTTACAGAGGTCTGTGAGAGTGAGTCAAAATATAAAGGGGTACCAAGGACTGTAGATATTCAGACAGTTCCCAGATTGTGTCATCATTTACAGGGGTCTGTGAGAGTGTGTCGATATTTATAGGGCTACCAGGGATTGTATATATTCAAGCTGTACTAGTCTATGTCAATATTTACAGGGGTCTGTGCGACTGATTTAATATTTACAGTGTTACTAGGCAGTGCACATATTCAGACAGTCCACAGATTGTGTGAGGAAATCCAGAAGTGGATCAATATTTTAAAGTATCCAGAGCCTTTCTCATAGTCTGTATGAATAATTGAAGTGAATTCCAAAGACTGTGCGAATATTTACAGTGGAATCCAAAGTCTGTGTCATTATTTACAGGTAGATCCAGAGACTGCCCCCAATATTTACAAGAGGATCCATAGACTTGCCAATATTGACGGGGTATCCAGAGATTGTACCAATATTCGCAGATTGGTCTCCAGACTGACCAGTAGAATGGTTCAGTTCCCATCTCTGAATTTAAACCCATCCCTTGTTAAGTGGGTAGAAACTCTCTGAAATTAAAGGGTTTCACTCAGAAATAAGCTGCAATCTGTAAATGAAGCTGCTCTCCCTTCACATCAGTGCTGTCAGACTGTGGGTCTCATAGATTCTCTTCTTCCAAATATTTATTAAAATTATATACTGAGCTTTGGGTTTTCCATCTGTGTAATATTTGGTTAAATATATGTTGTGATATAAACATTATTGGATTTAAAGTTGTTAACTGAATCTGTTTGTTCAGTGACTGTAATTAATGTCAGCCTCCATGGGCCCTACTTGTGTCAATGGAGTGTTTCTCCCTGCTATTAATAAGCGAATACTTTCAACATGTTATCCCATAGTGTCAGTGGGAGCATCACCTCCAAGGTGGCCGACGGAACACGTCACGCTAGATTTATGTGCGCGCATTCCGGACGCCATCTGGGCACATTGGAAGGCCGCATAGCGCCGATACAACGGGTGTTACACGACCCAATTTATAGCACAGTGAGCTGGCACACCGGGGGAGGCCTCACAGTTTTGGAAATGCAGTGAAATACATTGAAGTGTTTATAAATACAGAGAGCTGACAAACCAGGGGAGGCCTCACAGTGTTGCAAATGCAGTGAAATACATTGACGTGTTTATAAATACAGAGAGCTGACATACCAGGGGAGGCCTCACAGTTTTGGAAATGCAGTGAAATGCATTGAAGTGTTTATAAACACAGGGAGCTGACATACTAGGGGAGGCCTCGCAGTGTAGGACACGGAGTGAAATACAGTGAAGTGTTTATAAACACTGAAAGCTGATACACAAGGGGAGACCTCACAGTGTTGGGCACGGAGTGAAATACAGTGAAGTGTTTATAATCACTGAAAGCTGATACACAAGGGGAGACTTCACAGTGTTGGGCACGGAGTGAAATACAGTGAAGTGTTTATAATCACTGAAAGCTGATACACCAGGGGAGGCCTCGCAGTGTTGGGCAGGAATGAAATACAGTGAAGTGTTTATAATCACTGAAAGTTGATAGACCAGGGGAGGCCTCACATTGTTGTACAAGGAGTGAAATACACCGCAGTGTTTATAACACAGAAATCTGACACACCAGGGGAGGCCTCACAGTGATGGACACGCAGTGAAATACAATGAAGTCTTTATAAACACAGAAAGCTGACACATAGTTACATTGGAAGATCGGAACAGGATTAGGCCATTTAGTCCCTCGAGCATGTTCCAACTTTCAATGAGATCATGCTTAATCTGTGACCTAACTCCACATATCAGCCTTAGCCCCAAATCCCTTCATACCTTTGGTTACCATAAATCTTTCAATATCAAATTTATAATTAACATTTGAGCTAGCATCAACTGCCGTTTGATGAAGAGATTTCCAAACTTCTCCCACCCTTTCCCTGTAGAAGTGTTTCCGAACTTCACTCCTGAAAGTCCTGGCTTTAATTTTCAGGCTATGCCCCTAGTCCGAGACTCCCCAAACAGCGGAAATAATTTCTCTCTATCGAACCGATCAGTTCCTCGTAATACCTTGAAAACTGCGATCAAATTATCCCTTAATCTTCTAAATTCCAGGGAACACAAGTCTAGTTTGTTTACTCTCTCCTCGTAATTGAACCCTTAGTGCCCAGGTATCATTTCAGTAAATCTGCTCTGCACTCCCAAGGCCAATATGTCCTTCCTAAGGTGTGGTACCCAGGACTGAACACAGTAATCCAGCTGTGGTCTAACCAGGGCTTTATACAGCTGTAGCATAACTTCTACCCACGTATTCTGGTCCTCTGGATATGAAGGCCAGCATTCCATTCGCCTTTTATGATTATTTTCTGTGCCTGTCCATGATATTTTAATGATCGATATACATGGACCTCTAAGTCTCTTGTGATTTTGTGATTTCAGTTCCCACTGCTGTTTCCCTGCACCAGTTACAAAGTACAGTCCTGGTCCCACTGCTGCTGAGACCCTGTGATTCTGCCATCTCAAGCCTTCATTTCTCCAACACTCTCGTCACCTCACATATTTAAATTAGCTGAGCGAGGACATACCACCTGGAATCACAAAGCCTTTCCCTGATTTCTCTCGGTGTGACCCGTCCAGTTAAAGAGGCCTCATTCTGTTATCTCACGGTGTGACCCAGCCAGTTAAAACAGTCTCACCCTGAGATCTCACGGTTTGATCCGTCCAGTTAAAGGGGGTCTCACCGTGTGGTCTCACGGTGTGACCCGTCCAACTAAAGAGGCTTCAACCTGTGATCTCATGGTGTGACACCTCCAGTTAAAGGGGCCTCACGCTATGATCTCACGGTGTGACCCGTCCAGTGAAAGAGGTTTCATCCTGTGATCTCACGTTGTGACACCTCCAGTTAAAGGGGCCTCACCATGTGATCTCACGGTTTGACCTGTCCAGTTAAAGGGGCCCCACCCTGTGATCGCACGGATTGACCCGTCCTGTTAAGGGGACGAGAGAGAGACAGAGGAAATTGTCCCAGCTCCAGAAAAGCATGCAGGATCTGCTCCAGCTGCAGTCGATGGGGATCGATGTTGGGGAGGAACGCAGAGAGTTGAAGGGCCAGAAGTCTCAATCTTCACCTCCGAGGCCTCAAAGATCACCTTTTGGTCCAGAGTCCGCTCCGTGGGGCAGGACGAGAAGTGCTCGCGCTTCTTCTTCTGGAAGCTGCATGGAGAGACCTCTGGTGACCAGCAGCCTGAAGGAGGGAGAGGGCTCGGTGCCGTCTTCGCAGGCCGACATACTGAGAGTCAGCAAATCCTTTTATGCCGGGCTGTATGACGCGAAGTCCAGAGACAGCACAGCCTCCCAGTCCTTCCTGTCCTCTCTCTCTTAGAGGACAGCGAGTGGGAGAGCCTGGATTGGTCATTGACCTTGGACGAGTTGACAAAGGCCGTCCAGTCCTTGAGAAGAGTAGAAGTCCGGGGAGCGAGGGTTTACCGGTTGAGTTGTAGTCAGCTCTGAGGGATTGGATAGGTCCAGACCTACTGGAAGTGTACGGGGGTTTGCTTCTGGCAGGCAGCATGTCAGAATCCATGAGGAAAAGCATCATCACCCTCATCTACAAGCAGAAGGGGGAGAGGGAAGAAATCAGAAATTGGCGACCCATTTCCTTGCTAAATGACGACTTCAAAATTCTATCTGCGGCCATCGCCAACAGGCTCAAGTCTGCTCTGGAGCGGTTGATCCACCCGGATCAGACCTGTACTGTACCCGGCAGGAAGATATCTGATAGCCTTGTGCTGCCCAGGCATACGATCGCCTACATACAGGACAGGGGGTTAAACACCTGCCTCATCAGCCTGGTCCAGGACAGGGCCTTGCTCAGAATATCTCACACCTACATGATGGACGTGCTCTCCAAAATGGGCTTTGGGGAGGGAATCCGCGATTTGATCCGACTGCCCTATGTGGACATCCGCAGCACATTCCTAATCAATGGGCGGGAGTGGGAGAGTTTTCCAATCATATCTGGAGTCAGGCAGGGCTGTCCTCTCTCCGCGGTCTTGTTCAAGTGTTGTATCGAGCTATTTGCCCCGTCCATCAGGAAGGACACAGGTATCAGGGGGATGACGATCCCAGGCAGCGGAGGCTCTCAGGTTAAGGCCTCCCTGCACATGGATGACGTCACCGTCTTTTGCTCCGATCAGCAGTCGGTCCACAGACTGATGGGCATCTGTGAACGATACGAACTGGCCTCGGGGTCCAGAGTGAACTACAGTAAGGGTGAGGCCATGTTCTATGGCAGGTGGGAGACCCGATCCTTTGTCCCTTTCACCGTCAGGTCCGGCTACCTGGTTCAGGGGGGCCCCAGGTCTCCAGCAAGCAATGGGAGGAGCGGGTAGCCAAGGCGAGACAGAAGCTTGGTGTGTTGGGGGGCTCAATAACGGGCAGGAACCTGGTGATAAAGTGTGAGGTACTCGCGGTGTTGCTCTACGTGGCCCAGGTCTGGCCCATTCCCCACCGCTCGGTCGCCACAGTCACCCGAGCTATCTTCCATTTGTCTGGAGGTCCAAGGTAGAATGTGTCCACAGGGACACCATGTACAAGTCCCCAGGCAAAGGGGGCAGAAGCGTCCCTAATGCTGCCCTGATCCTGATGGATATTTTTGTGTGTGGCTGCCTCAGGATGTGTGTAGAGCCCCGATACACAATCACCAAGTGTCACTACGTGCTGAGTTTCTACCTGTCCAATACACTGAGAAAACTGGGTCTGGCCATGCTGGCCGAGCAGACGCAGGATGTACCTTCCAGCTAGACAGTCCCCCACCACTGTCCCAGGTGGAGAATTTCCTGAGGAGGAACCACTTCGACCACAAGGCCGTCGGACAGTGGTCGACGAGAAACGTTCTGGGGGTCCTGCAGGAAAATGAGAGGGTGGATCCATTCGGGCAGTTCACCGACCAGACGGTTGATGCCATTTGCCAGAACATCTCGTCGCTGGAACTGACCAACAGGCACCAGGATGTGGTCTGGATGGTGGTGAGAAGGGACCTCCCAGTGCGGTCCTTCCAACACGCACGGAATCTCAGCACCACCTCGAGCTGCCTTCAAAGCTGCAACAGGGATGAGACCGTTGTCCGTCTTCTGGTGGATTGGACCTTCACGCAGAATGTGTGGAGAGAGATGCGTTTGTCTCTGTCCCAGTTCATCCCCAACACCTCGGTAACACAGGACGCTGTGCTCCATGGGTTGTTCCCCAGGACGTAAACTGAGACAGATATCGACTGCTGCTGGAAGACCATCAACTCGGTGAAGGAGGCCCTTTGGTCCACTCGAAACCTACAGGTTTTCCAGCTGAAGGAGCGGTCCACGACCGAGTGTTGCCGACTGACACACTCCAAGGTCCAGGGAAATCTGCTGCGGGATGCACTGAGGCACGGTGCGGCCTATACAAGGGCTCTATGGGGAAAGATCACCGTGTAAAGCCATCCCACCTTTTATTATACAGAATGTATGACAAGAAATGCACTCTGCATTGTATCGAAATAATGGGATCAGAGTGTGTGCGATCTGTTTTGTATTGTTTAGAATTGAAATTGCGATTTTTACCCTGAACTGTATGCATCCTTAAATTTTATGAAATAAAGTATATTTTGAAAATAAAAAAAAATTGCTGCTCAACGGCACTCCTCTGAGCAGCGAGAGACCTGTCTGACTGTCTGAGAGAAGTCTTTTTTGCCTGAAAGTGAGTCCGGTTTGACGTGTTGTTGCACAAAGGCGCTCCCTGCTGGTGAGCAGAGGAAAATGCTCGAGCAAAACAGCCGTGTTCGGACAGACACAGAAAGCTTTCAGGTTTGAGAAAGGAAAAGCGCCAATATTTTAAGCAGTAAGCAATCTGTAAAGTTAAGAAAGCGGCCTTGAGCTCAACACCATTCGCTCCAAAAGCAAGTTTGCTACTTTGCGCCGGAATTAAACCAGCGATTTAAGAGTAATTTTGCTTTCAAGATTTAATCTCTACAAGTTTTCCGCATTACCAGCTGAGCTATCGAAGGGAAGCAGCAAAGGTGATTGTTCACCGTGCGCCTTTTGACACTCCCGGACTCGTGGAGTTGCGTGGGCATGACCGAGACTGACTCGGTACCTGCTCATACCGCAGCGCTTTGAGAGTGTGAGCTGCTCCTTACTCTCCACAACCTGGGTTAGTGGAGCAATGGAGAACGTGTCTGGCCAGAATTCAGAAGATTGTTGGTTCGATTTCCACCTGGATGGAGAGTTTTTTGCAAACTGCCGATTAGTTTATGATTTTACAACTTGCAAACTGTCCTACTTGTTAGTGCTGCCTGGATATATATGGATCAAGTGCCTTCTTAGCGCAGCAGGCAGCGCGTCAGTCTCATAATCTGAAGGTCCTGAGTTCAATCCTCAGAGAAGGCATCTTTAAGCTTTTTTTTTCCATCTTTGCTCAAGACCAAAATCAAGAATTTTTGCTGCCTGCAGCACACCAAAAGATTTGCTGCCCCTTGACCCCTCTGTACCGTAGCACGCAGTGAAGCTTAAGAAGTACATGGACCATGGGCTCGCTGAAAACTGACACCACTTTTGTTTCTGGACAATTGACCCAAGTCAAAAGGTGAGTGGAGAATGCAAGAAACGATCCTACTATCTCTCACATGCTCAGCGAGCACTCTATCAGAATCATAGAAAGGTTACAGCACGGAAGGAGGCTATTCGGCCCATCGAGTCCACACCAGCTCTATGCAAGAGCAATCCAGCTTGTCCCACTCCCCCGCCCCATCCCCGGAGCCCTGCAATTGTTTTCCTTTCCATGATTGAATCACCCCCTCGGGCAGTGCATTCCAGATCCTAACCACTCGCTGCGTAAAAAAGTTTTTCCTCCTGCCACATTTGGTTCTTTTGTCAATCAACTTTAATATATGTCATCTGGTCCTTGACCCTTCCGCCAATGGGAACAGTTTTTCTCTATCTACTCTGTCTAAATCCTTCATGATTTTGAATACCTCTATCAAATCTGCTCGCAACAGTCTCTGTTCCAAGGAGAACAATCCCAGCTTCTCCAGTCTATCCATGAAACTAAAATCCCTCATCCCTGGAATCATTCGAGTAAATCTCTTCTGCACCCTCTGCAAGGCCTTCACATCTTTCCTATAGTGCGGTGCCCAGGAGTGGATACAATACTCCAGTTATGGCCGAACCAGTGTTTCATAAAGGTTCATCATGACTTCCATACTTTTGTACTCTATGCCTCTATTTATAAAGCCATGGATCGCGTATGGTTTGAACTGCTTTTTCAACCTGCACTGTCACCTTCAATGATTTGTGCACATACACCCCCAGATCTCTCTGTTCCTGTACCCATTTTAGAATTGTGCCCTCTAGTTTATATTGTCTCTCCTCGTTATTCCCACCGAAATGCATCAATTCGCATTTTTCTACGTTAATGTTCATCTGCCACGTGTCCGCCCATGACAACAGCGTGTCTATATCCTCTTGAAGTCTATCACTATTCTTCTTACTGTTTACTACCCTTCCACTGTGGGAGAACCTTCACCACACGGACTGCAGCGGTTCAAGAAGGCGGCTCACCACCACCTTCTCAAGGGCGATGAGGGATGGCCAGCGATGCCCACATCCCATGAACGAATAAAAAACAATTTCGTGTCCTCTGCAAATTTGGAAATTGTGCCCTGTACACCCAAGTCCAAGTCATTAATATATATCAAGAAAAGCAGTGGTCCCAGCACTGACCGCTGAGGAACACCACTATATACTTCCCTCCAGTCCGAAAAAACAACCGTTCACCACGACTCTCTGTTTCCTGTCCCGCAGCTAATTCTGTATCCATGTTTCTATTGCCCCCTTTATTCCATATTTGTGGTTGTTTATTGTAAATTGCCCTTCACAGTAGCTGCTTCGCACTCGCCTCCAAGCGGCTCCACGACCAGCAGAGAAATCTTGCCTTGGGTTGGCCCCCTCCCTGAATACAATCAATACTTTACTCCAATCGGTAGTATCGAGCATCAGCAAGTGAGCAACAGTAGAACTGGAAGCCACAGCAATCGTGAATGATGCTGAGAAGAGCCCGAGCCTGCGGAAGGCAGACGAGGTCACCGGAAAGGAACAGCGGCCCCGAGTTTGAGGGATCAGCGAAGGCCCTGTCTGTCTGACTGACTGACAGAAGTCTTTTGTCTGAAAGCGGTTTGAAGTATTGTTACGCAAAGGCACTCCCTGCCGGTGAGCAGAGGCAAATGCTCGAGCAAAACAGCCGTTTTCGGGCAGACACAGAAAGCTTGAATGTTTGAGAACGGAAAAGAGGTGCCCTGTGCCTCAGCGCCAACATGTTAAGCAATCGGCTGTCTGTAAAGTTATGAGAACGGCCATGAGCTAATTGCTGCTTATTCCAAAAGCACGTTCACTACTTCGAACCAGCGACACTAAGGATGATTTTGATCTACTTTTGTATTAAACACTTCGATTCGACCAGCTGAGCTATCCATGGGAAGCAGTTAAGGTTTTTCCCTTTGGTGATTGTTCACTGTGCGCCTTTTGACACTCCTGGGCTCGTGGAATCGTGTGGGCATGACCGAGATCGACTCGGTACCTGCTCATACCGCAGCGCTTTGGGAGTGTGAGCTCCTACTTACCTTGTATCAGTTGGGCCAGTGGAGCAATGGACAACATGCCTGTTTACTGATAAGCCCATTGTAGATTCGGTTCCCATTTCACTCGAAGGTTTCTGTAAACTTTTTTTATTACAGAACATACATTACTACATAAAATTTAAGAATACACAGAGTTAAAATTAAATTTCACAATTTCGAAGCAATACAATACAATAAAGACCGTGTCTCACGGTATGGCCCGTCCAGTTAAAGGGGCCACACCATGAGATCTCACGGTGTGACCTGTCCAGTTAAAGGGCCTCACCCTGTGATCATAAGAACAAAATAGATGGGAGTAGGAGTTGGCCATTCGGCCCCTCGACCCCGTTCCGCCATTTAATGAGATCATGGCTGATCTGATTTTTACCTCAACTCCACTTTCCCGCCTTTTCCCCATATCCTTTGACTCCCTTGCTGACCAAAAATTTGTCTGACTCAGCCTTGAATGTATTCAATGGCTCAGCCTCCACAGCTTTTTGGGGTAAAGAATTCCAAAGATTCATGACCCTCTGGGAGAAGAAATTCCTCCTCATTTCCGTCTTAAACGTGCGAACCCTTATTCTGAGACTATGGCCCCTAGTTTTAGATTCCTCCATGAGGGGTTCCATCCTCTCAGCATCTACCCTATCGAGTCCCCTCAGAATCTTGTATTTTTCGGTTAGGTCTCCTCTCATTCTTCTAAACTCCAACGAGTATAGACCCAACCTGTACAATCTTTCCTCATGAGACAACCCATCCATACCTGGAATCAACCAGGTGAACCTTCTACAGGCATTTGGAGAGGCAGGGAGTGATTAGGAACAGTCGGCATGGTTTTGTGAGAGGAAAATCATATCTCACGAATTTGATTGAGTTTTTTGAAGGAGTAACCAAGAAGATAGATGAGGGCTGTGCAGTAGATGTGGTCTACATGGACTTTAGCAAAGCCTTTGACAAGGTACCGCATGGTAGGTTGTTACATAAGGTTAAATCTCACGGGATCCAAGGTGAGGTAGCCAATTGGATACAAAATTGGCTTGACGACAGAAGACAGAGGGTGGTTGTAGAGGGTTGTTTTTCAAACTGGAGGACTGTGACCAGCGGTGTGCCTCAGGGATCGGTGCTGGGTCCGCTGTTATTTGTTATTTATATTAATGATTTGGATGAGAATTTAGGAGGCATGGTTAGTAAGTTTGCAGATGACACCAAGATTGGTGGCATTGTGGACAGTGAAGAAGGTTATCTGGGATTGCAACGGGATCTTGATAAATTGGGCCAGTGGGCCGATGAATGGCAGATGGAGTTTAATTTAGATAAATGTGAGGTGATGCATTTTGGGAGATCGAATCAGGCCAGGACCTACTCCGTTAATGGTGGGGCGTCGGGGAGAGTTATAGAACAAAGAGATCTAGGAGTACAGGTTCATAGCTCCTTGAAAGTGGAGTCACAGGTGTATAGGATGGTGAAGAAGGCATTCGGCATGCTTGGTTTCATTGGTCAGAACATTGAATACAGGAGTTGGGATGTCTGGTTGAAGTTGTACAAGACATTAGTAAGGCCACACTTGGAATACTGTGTACAGTTCTGGTCACCCTATTATAGAAAGGATATTATTAAACTAGAAAGAGTGCAGAACAGATTTACTAGGATGCTACCGGAACTTGATGGTTTGACTTATAGGGAGAGGTTAGATAGACTGGGACTTTTTCCCCTGGAGAGTAGGAGGTTAAGGGGTGATCTTATAGAAGTCTATAAAATAATGAGGGGCATAGATAAGGTAGATAGTCAAAATCTTTTCCCAAAGGTAGGGGAGGCTATAACGAGGGGACATAGATTTAAGCTGAGAGGGGAGAGATATAAAAGGATCCAGAGGGGCAATTTTTTCACTCAAAGGGTGGTGAGTGTCTGGAATGAGCTTCCAGAGGCAGTAGTAGAGGCGGGTACAATTTTGTGTTTTAAAAAGCATTTGGACAGTTACATGGGTTAGATAGGTATAGAGGGATATGGGCCAAGTGCAGGCAATTGGGACTAGCTTAGTGGTATAAACTGGGCGACATGGACATGTTGGGCCGAAGGGCCTGTTTCCATGTTGTAAACTTCTATGATTCTCTGAACTGCCTCCAATGCAAGTATGTCCTTCCTTAAATAAGGGCACCAGTACTGTATGCTGTCCTCCAGGTGCGGTCTCACCAGCACCCTGTACAGTTTTAGCATGACTTCCCTGCTTTTACACTCCGCTCCCACATAAATAAAGGCCAATATTCCGTTTGTCTTCCGGATTACCTGCTGCACCTACATGTTGTCTTTTTGTGTTTCATGTACGAGGACACCCAGATCCCTCTGTACTGCAGCATTTTGTAGTATTTCTCCATTCAATTAATATTTGCTTTTTTATTTTTCCTCTCAAAGTGGATGTCTTCACATTTTGCCACGTTATATTCCATCTGCCAAATGTTTGCCCATTCACTTAACCTGACAATATCCTTTTGCAGACACTTTGTGCCCTCATCGCAACTTGCTTTTCCACCTATCTTTGTATCATCAGCAAACTTGGCCACAAGATACTCTGTTCCTTCATCTAAGTCATTGATATATATTGTAAATAGTTGAGGCCCCAGCACGGAGCCCTGTGGCACCCCACTAGTTACAGATTGTTATTTGGAAAATGACCCTTTTATCCTGACTCTTTGTTTTCTGTTAGTTAGCAAATCCTCTATCCATGCCAGTATATTACCCCAACACCATGAGCTCTTATCGTGTGCAGTCATCTTTTATATGGTACCTTATCGAACGTCTTTTGGAAATCCAAATATACTGCATCCATTGGTTCCCCCTTATCCACCCTGAGCATTACTTCCTGGTGGTGGATGGGGTGCCAATCAAGCGGGCTGCTTTGTCCTGGATGGTGTCGAGCTTCTTGAGTGTTGTTGGAGCTGCACTCATCCAGGCAAGTGGAGAGTATTCCATCAAACTCTTGACTTGTGCCTTGGAGATGGTGGAAAGGCTTTGGGGAGTCAGGAGTTGAGTCACTCGCCGCAGAATACCCAGCCTCTGACCTGCTCTTGTAGCCACAGTATTTATGTGGCTGGTCCAGTTAAGTTTCTGGTCAATGGCGACCCCCAGGATGTTAATGGTGGGGGATTCGGCGATGGTAATGCCGTTGAATGCCAATGGTAAGATAGTTAGACTCTCTCTTGTTGGAGATGGTCATTGCCTGGCACTTGTCTGGCGCGAATTTTACTTGCCACTTATGAGCCCAAGCCTGGATGTTGTCCAGGTCTTGCTGCATGCGGGCACGGACTTCATTATCTGAGGGGTTGCGAATGAAACTGAAAACTGTGCAATCATGAGCGAACATCCCCATTTCAGAACTTATGATGGAGGGAAGGTCATTGATGAAGCAGCTGAAGATCGTTGGGCCTAGGACACTGCCCTGAGGAACTCCAGCAGCAATGTCCTGGGGCTGAGATGATTGGTCTCCAACAACCACTACCATCTTCCTTCTTGCTAGGTGTGACTCCAGCCGATGGCGAGTTTTCCCCCTGATTCCCGTTGACTTCAATTTTACTCGGGCTCCTTGGTGGCACACTCGGTCAAATGCTGCCTTGATGTCAAGGGCAGTCACTCTTACCTCACCTCTGGAATTCAGCTCTTATGTCCATGTTTGTACCAAGGCTGTAATGAGGTCTGGAGCCGAGTGATCCTGGCGGAACCGAAACTGAGCATCAGTGAGCAGGTTATTTGTGAGTAAGTGCCGCTAGATAGCACCATCGATGAAACCTTCCATCACTTTGCTGAAGATCAGTGGTCGAAATTTCGCTTTCCCCATGAGTGACCTGTGTTCGATTCGCGGCCAATGCACTCTCAATTTCATTTTAGATCTTTAATTCGCCCGCACCACTCAACCCCGCTTATAGCTGAAATTCACCATTTATTTAGGGCTGCAAGTAGTGTGGCCACTGTTTTCGGCCAGAATGGAGATGATTGGGTAATTCCCCCATCTTTCACTGCTGTAACTGACTGGGATTAATTTTACACACATAATTTGGATTATGTAACTATCCTCCCCGCATTGCATTTTACAAACATACAAACATACGAACAAGAACTAACAGCAAAAGATACTCTGGTGCATCCAGCCTGTCTCATGCAATTCTCATACCTTGTGTTTCACACTAAATAGAATCCCCACTCCACCCAAAACTACGCCATCTCCTGCGAGAGGCGAAAAAACAAATGAAAACTCAGGCCAATCTGGGGGGAGGGGGAATCTTGGAGTTTCCTCTCGACCCTTAGGAGATCGAAACTGGAGTAGGAGGTTATTCTGGCTCTGGATAATTCTATGCATTACCTACCTTTTGCATGCGATGATCTTCCCCAGCCTGAAAGAGGTCCAGCTCTCGATTGAAATATTGCTGGAGAAATAATCAATTTATATTATGTAACTATCCTCCACTCATTGCATTTTACTGGATCAATAATCAATATATATTATGTAACTATCCCCCACTCACTGCATTTTACTGGATCAATAATCAATTTGTATTGTGCAACTATCATCCACTCACATACTGCATTCATCTGGCGAAATAATGAGTTTGTATTCTGTAAATCTCCTTTTAAAGTCCGACGTTATGTATTTGTTTGTCTATATTAGGAAGTGTATGCATACTTTGTTTAAAATTGTTGTAGATTTACAGTAAAGTAGTAAAATATCTGGCAATTTCTGAAGCAAGTAGAGTTTGTTGAAATATCAGAGGTTTTTGCAAACATGCTGAGAAGGTGGGAGTTATAGAATCGAGGTTCTACAGCGTCACCTCTGGTGGACAGGTGTAATTACAGCATTTCACATTTACAGAGGCAGTTTTTTATTGTAAAAATTAATACAATATAGGAATTTCTAATGGAAAGAGGTGACGCAGAAGTGTAAGTACTTTTTAAAAACAATATTAGGTGCAGGCATATGATTTATAATGTATTAGTAATTGAACTCGCTGGGCTTTGTTGTAAGGTGTCAGTAGTGGCCCAGTTGATAGCCTCCTTAACTCTGATATTGGACATTGTAGTTTCGACTCCCACTCCAGAGACTTCAGCACAAAATCTAGGCTTACTGGATTAGTCCAGTGCAGAACTAATGGAGTTTGGTACTCTGAGAGGATCTGTCTTTCAGATAAGACATTAAACAGAGGCTCTATATTCTCTCACAGGTGGACGTGAAATAGTCTAATGCACTATTGGAAAAAAAGCAGGCGAGTTCAACCGAGTGTCCTGGTCAATGTTTATCCCTCAACCAACATCACCAGTACAGATGATCTGCTTATTATTACATTGCTGTTTATGGGACCTTGCTCTGTGAAAATCGGCTGCTATGTTCCTACATTACAACAGTGATTACATTACAAAAAACACTTCATTGGCTACAAATCGCTTTCGGACCTGCTTTGATCGTGAAGGGCGCTTTATAAATTAAAGTTCTTCCTCTTTTATTGTTAAATAGCAAAACCTTTGCCAAATTGTGAAGCAAAGATGTCGAGTTGGTTGGTGCATAGATTTTCCTGTACAGTACAGCAGAAGTAGGCCATACGGCCCCTGGACCCTGCTCCTCCATTAAATAAGATCATGGCTGAACTTCGACCTCAATTCCACTTTCCCACCGTATCCACATATCACTTGATTCCCTCAGTGTCCAAAAATCGATCGATGTCAGTCTTGAAGATATTCAACAACTGAGCATCAACAGCCCTCTGGGGGGGGGGGGGGGGGGGCAGAAAATTCCAAAGATTCACAACCCGCTGAGTATTTTTTTTCCTCTTCTCGGTCCTAAATGGCCGACCCCTCATCTTGAGACTATGACCCCTAGTTCTAGAGTCTCCAGCCAGGGAGAGCAGCCTCTCTGCATCTACCTTGTCAAGCCTTCTAAGAATTTTATACGTTTCAATTAGATCACCACTCATTCTTCTAAAATCCAGAGAACTTGAGCCCATTCTACTCAATATCTCCTCATAGGACAGCCCTCTCATCCCAGGAATCAATCCAGTGAACCTTCGTTGCACGCCCTCTAAGGCAAGTATATCCTTCCTTAGGTAAGGAGACCAAAACTGTGCACAGTACTCCAGATGTGGTCTCACCAAAGTCCTATATATTTGCAGCAAGACCTCCTTATTCTTGTACTCCAACCCCCTTGAAATATTGGATAACATAGCATTTCCCTTCCTAATTGCTTGCTGTACCTGCATGTTAACTTTCTTTGATTCGTGTACAAGGAAACCCAAATCCCCCTGATTACAACATTTCTGAGTCTCTCACCATTTAAAAAAATATTCTGCTTTTCTATTCTTGCTACCAAAGTGAATAACCTCACATTTCCCCACATTATACTCTATTTGCCACCTTCTCGCCCATTCACTTAACCTGTCTATATCCCTTTGAAGCCTCTTTGCGTCCTCCTCACCACTTACTTTCCCACCTTTGTATCGTCAACAAGTTTGGATACATTATTCTCGGTCCCCTCCTATAAGTCATTGATATGGATTGTAAACAGCTGAGGCTCCAGCACTGATCATTGCGGCACCCGTCTCGTTACTACCTGCCAACCCGAAAATGACCCATTTATTCCTTACTCCTTTTTTCCAGTCCGTTAACCAATCGTCAATCCATGCTAATATATTACCTCCAATCCTATGAGCCCTAATCTTGTGTAACAATCTCTTGTGTGGCTCCTTTCTCCTGTCCCAGTGGTTTCTGGACCATCAATAGATTACCGGAAGCCCCAATAGATATCTGGAACACCAATAGATTTCTCCCGTCCCAATGGTTTACTCCAGCTTTTCTTTTTCAAAAAAATGTACTTTATTAATAAAATTTGCAGCAATGCATACAGTACAGTTGTCATATCACATTCCAAACGTACACAATACAGATTATACAATTTGCAGGTTACATCAAGTACGGTTCAATGAACACATTGTACATTATTACAGTTCATCACACTATGGGGTGTCTCATTGCATTATACGCAACACAGATTGTTGATTACAGATTCATTACAGGTACATTACAGATTCATTACAGGTACATTACAGCAATTTGAATTTTACATTCTGCACAGGGTTTTTTTTCCCCTGATTTCAGCCCCTCGGTATACAATGGCGGGAAGGCTATAAACGGTTGCCTTTCCCCACAGAGCCTTTGCGGTGGCCGCACCCATCCTCAGTGCGTCCCTGAGCACGTCGTCCTGGACCTTGGAACGTGCCAGTCTGCAACACTCGGTCGAGGACAGCTCCATGCACTGGATGACCAGCAGGTTTCGGGCAGACCAAAGGGCGTCTTTCACCAAGTTAATGGACTTCCAGCAGCAGTTGATGTCTGTCTCGGTGTGCGTCCCCGGGAACAGCCCGTAGAGCACACAGTCCTGTGTTACGGAGCTGCTCGGGACGAACTTGGACAGATACCACTGCATCTCTCTCCAGGCCTTCTTTGCAAAGGCGCATTCCAGAATGAGATGGGTGACGGTTTGGTCTGCACCGCAGCCTCCTCGGGGACAATGTGCGGTGGCGCTGAGAGACCGGGAGTGCAAGAAGGATCTGAAAGGAAGGGCCCTTCTCACCACCAGCCAAGCTATGTCTTGGTGCTTGTTTGAAACTTCTGGCGATGTTTTTATTTATATATTTCAAAAATATACTTTATTCATAAAAATTGTAAAGGTAAACAGAACAATGCAACTATCACAATACAACTACATGTCATACATGATAAATACAGTTCATGACACTCCAGGGTGCCTCATTGCACTTGCAATCAGTATAGATTACAGTTACATTACAGCAATTACAGTCATTACAAGGAGTTTTTTTTGGTTTCCAGTCCCTCAGCCTACGATGGCAAGAGTGTCCTAAAATGTTGCCTTTCCCCATCGAGCTTTTGCGGTGGCTGCATCTCAGCGCCCTGTCCTAGAAATGCTTTAATATCTAAGGGTTACTAGGTATTTTGCAGAAAAGAACGACGAACACCATTGTTAATCGGCCAGCAAGTCCTTCCAGGTGATAGCTCAGATTGTAAACAATTTTACACCACCAAGTTATAGTCCAACAAATTTATTTTAAATTCCACAAGCTTTCGGAGGCTTCACCTGACGAAGGAGGAAGCCTCCGAAAGCTTGTGGGATTTAAAATAAAATTGCTGGACTATAACTTGGTGTTGTAAAATTGTTTACAATTGTCAACCCCAGTCCATCACCGGCGTCTCCACATCACAGCTCAGATAGGCAGTGATTCGAAGTTGCCATTAAAGTCACCGCTCTGGGAGCACACATTATTTCTGTTTTTAGTCATGAACGAGGGGAGAGCGCGAACGCAGTCCCCACTACCACAAATTTTGCAGTCGAGTATCCCGCATTTGGGGACATCGCAGGCGTCAGCACATCCGGAGTGCAATGGGTTAGCCTCATCCTGGGAGAACCTCCTTCCTGATCAAGGTCTCTCCCCTGCCAGGTAAGTATGCTCGAATGGTGTTGCAAATTTCCATCCAACGGCAGTCAACACTCTTTCACATTAGGGCAAATAAGAATTTTAAACGTTCATTTTCCATTTTTATAAGGAATGTTTACTGGAAATGTAAGAATCATTGTTTTTCCATCATTTCTTTGGTTAAATATGATCGTTTTTGCAGATTCAACAGTATTCGCTGCCTCATTTGCATATCACCCATAAAAGGAAAGAGCGCCCCCCATTCGCCGGATGGAACGGAGCATTCCTGAATGGCTCTGCCCATTTACAGCTCATCTCTTGTTTCTTCACTTGTCCCACTACCGCCCTCCTCGCCTTGAATCTTTTTTTTCCAAAAAATATACTTTATTCATAAAATTTGCAGCAGTACATACAATACAGTTGTCATATCACTTTCCAAACGTACACAATACAGATTATACAATTTGCAGGTTACGTCAAGTACAGTTCAATGAACACATTGGACATAATTACAGTTCATGACACTCTAGGGTGTCTCATTGCATCATACTCAACACAGATTATTGCTTACAGATTCATTTCAGATTCATTACAGGTACATTACAGGAATTTGAATTTTACATTCTGCCCGAGGGGGTTTTTCCCTGATTGCAGCCCCTCGGTTTACAATGGCGGGAAGGCTCTAAACGGTTGCCTTTCCCCACAGGGCCTTTGCGGCGGCCGCACCCATCCTCAGTGCATCCCTCAGCACGTAGTCCTGGACCTTGAAATGTGCCAGTCTGCAACACTCGGTCGAGGACAGCTCCTTGTGCTGGAAGACCAGCAAGTTTCGGGCAGACCAAAGGGCGTCTTTCACCGAGTTGATGGTCTTCCAGCAGCAGCTGATGTCCGTCTCAGTGTGCGTCCCCGGGAACAGCCCGTAGAGCACAGAAACCTGTGTTACGGAACTGCTCGGGACGAACCTGGACAGATACCACTGCATCTCTCTCCAGACCTTCTTTGCAAAGGCACATTCCATAAGGAGATGGGTGACGGTCTCGTCTCCACCGCAGCCTCCTCTGGGACAGCGCGCGGTGGCGCTGAGAGTCCGGGATTGCATGAAGGATCTGACGGGAAGGGCCCTTCTCACCACCAGCCAAGCTCGGTCTTGGTGCTTGTTTGAAAGTTCTGGCGATGAGGCGTTCTGCCAAATGACATTGACAGTCTGCTCGGGGAACCAACCGACAGGATCCACCATCTCCTTTTCCCGCAGGGTCTCGAGGACGTTACGTGCGGACCACTTGCTGATCGCCTTGTGGTCAAAGGTGTTTTCCTGCACAAACCTTTCCACGAAGGACAGGTGGGGCGGAACGGTCCAACTGGACGGAGCGTTCCGTGGCAGCGTGGCCAGGCCCATCCTTCTCAACACCGGGGACAGGTAGAACCTCAGCACGGAGTGACACTTTGTGTTTGCGTACTGAGGGTCTATGCACAGCTTGATGCAGCCGCACACAAAGGTGACCATCAGGATGAGGGCCACGTTGGGCACGCCTTTCCCCCCTTTCTCTGGAGATTTGTACATCGTGACCCTGCGGACACGGTCCATTTTTGATCTCCAGACGAAGTGGAAGATGGCTCGGGTGACTGTCGCGGCGCAGGAGCGAGGTATGGGCCAGACCTGCGCCACGTACAGCAACACCGAGAGCACCTCGCACCTGATGACCAGGTTCTTGCCCACGATCGAGAGGGATCGTTGATGCCACAGTCCCAGTTTCTGCTTAACCTTGGAGATACGCTCCTCCCAGTTTTTGGTGCACGCCCCGGCCCCCCCGAACCAGATCCCCAGCACCTTCAGGTAATCCGACCTGACGGTGAAGGGGACAAAGGATCGGTCGGTCCAGTTCCCAAAGAACATGGCCTCGCTCTTGCTACGATTTACCCTGGCCCCCGAGGCCAGTTCGAACTGGTCGCAGATGCTCATCAATCTGCGGACCGACAGCTGATCCGAGCAAAAGACGGCGACGTCATCCATGTACAGGGAGGCCTTGACCTGAGTGCCTCCGCTGCCTGGGATCGTCACCCCTCTTATGCCCGCATCCCTCCTGATGGACTCGGCAAAGGGTTCGATGCAACACACGAACAAGACGGAGGAGAGAGGACAGCCCTGCCTGACTCCAGATTTGATCGGAAAGCTTTCTGATTCCCACCCATTGATTGAAACTGCGCTACTTATGTTTGTGTAGAGCAGTTGGATCCAATTGCGGATTCCCTCCGCAAACCCCATTTTGGAGAGCACGTCCATCATGTACGTGTGGGATATTCTGTCAAAGGCCTTCTCCTGGTCCAGGCTGATCAGGCAGGTGTTCACCCCCCTGTCCTGTACGTAGGCAATCGTATCCCTGAGTAGCGCCAGGCTATCAGAGATCTTCCTGCCGGGTACGGCGCAGGTCTGATCGGGGTGGATCACCACCTCCAGGGCTGACTTGACCCGATTGGCGATGACCTTGGACAGAATTTTGTAGTCCACGTTAAGTAGTGAGATGGGTCGCCAATTTTTGATTTCTTCCCTCTCCCCCTTCCGTTTGTAGATGAGGGTGATGATGCCTTTCCTCATGGACTCTGACATGCTGCCTGCCAGAAGCATACCCCCGTACACTTCCAGCAGGTCTGGGCCTATCCAGTCCCACAGAGCCGAGTACAACTCCACCGGTAAGCCGTCGCTTCCGGGAGTCTTACTCTTCTCGAAGGATCGGACGGCCTTTGTCAGTTCGTCCAGAGTTAGCGGGTGATCCAGACTCTCCCGCTTGCTGTCGTCTAGAACCTCCGTGATAGACGACAAGAAGGAGTGGGAGGCCGCGCTGTCTGTGGGCTTCGCGTCGTACAGTCCGGCATAAAAGGATTTGCAGATCCTCAGTATGTCGGGCTGCGAGGACGTGACCGAGCCGTTCTCTTCCTTCAGGCTGCTGATCACAGAGCTCTCTCTGTGCACCTTTTGGAAGAAGAAGCGCGAGCAAGTCTCGTCCTGCTCCACGGAGCGGACTCTGGACCGGAAGATGATCTTGGAGGCCTCGGAGGCAAAGAGCGAGGCTTGCTGGTCCTTCACCTCTCTGAGTTCCTCCCCGACATCGATCCCCATCGACTGCAGCAGGAGAAGATTCTGCATGCTTTTCTGGAGTCGGGACGTTTCCCTCTGCCTCTCTCTCGCCTTCTGAACACCTTTGAGGATGAAGAACCTCTTGATGTTCGCCTTGATGGCTTCCCACCAGTGCACTGGGGAATCAAAGAGGGGCTTTACGGTTCTCCAACCTTTGTAATCCCTCGTCAGTTCCTCAATGTTTCCCGGGGTCAACAGTTTCACGTTCAGCTTCCATGTCCCCCTGCCCACTCTCTGATCGTCCTGTAGGTGACAGTCGGCCAGGAGGAGGCAGTGGTCAGAGAAGAACACCGGTGTGACCTTGGTGGATCTGACCTTGAGCTTCGGGGATACAAACAGGAAGTCTATCCTGGAACGGACGGACCCGTCTGGTCTGGACCAGGTGTATTGACGCGCCGCTCCGTCTGCAGGGTTGCTGAAGACGTCGCACAGCTTGGCGTCTTTCACCGCTTCCATCAGGAGTTTGGACGTGGTGTCCAGTTTGCTGTCGGCTCTGCCGGATCGTCCAGCCGCATCGATGATGCAGTTGAAGTCACCGCCGAGAATGACCGGCTTGGACGTCGCCAGCAGCAGTGGGAGCTGCTGGAAGACGGCCAGCCGCTCGTCCTTCAGAGCCGGGGCGTACACGTTGATCAGCCGGAGCGGAGCGTTTTTGTACATTACGTCTGCTACGAGGAGACGGCCCCCCACCACCTCCTTTACTTCGGTGATGGTGAAGTTGCCCCCCCGCAGCAGAATCCCCAGGCCGGAGGCACGGTTATCGTTGCCTCCCGACCAGATAGACGGCCCGTGGGCCCAGCGCTGCGACCATTGCCTGTAATTGCTGAGATGCGGCAGGCCGCACTCCTGTAAGAACAGCAGGTCGCTCTTGACCTTGGCCAGGTAGTCCAAGGTCGACACACATCGCGTAGTGCTTTTAACGCTACGCACGTTAATGGATGCGACTTTCAGACCCATTTTAACAACTGTTTAAAGTCTCACCCGTCAGTCCGTTTGCTGTTTCCAGCTCTTGGCCGTGTTTCTGCATATAGGTGATCTGTGTAAAGTGTTCCACGATCCCTGAGCTGAGGTACGAGTTCTGTTCTGCCTCAGAGAGGGGGTCGTCGTTCCGCCGGGGTGACATCGGCGGCCTGGTGTCGGGTGAAGAGTCCGTGCGATCCTCGATCGGTTGGGGCTCCTCGTTGTCGCTTCTCCCGGTTTCCCGGAGCTGGTCTTCGCTCTCTGTGGTGCTGCTCCCGGTGTCCTGGAGCTGGTGTGCGCTGGGCACTACGATGCTGCCGGCTTCCCGGAGCTGGAGGGCACTGGAGGCGTTGTCGCTCCCAGTGTTCTGGAGATGGGGGGTGCCGATCGCATCGGGGTCACCTTGGGTATTTTGCCGCTTTCGGTGGGACGGCTGACCACTTCGCTCCTGTCGTCCCTCCTCGTCAGACTCGGGGTAGTCGTTGCAGTCCGACTGCGACTCGAGTGCTCTTTTGACCCCTGGTGTAGTGTCGGCAGGGGCTTGTTTCCTTTTCTCTGGCTTCTTCTTTTTGGTTTTATTGACCACCAGCTGCCATCCTCCCTCTGCTGCCTCCTCGTCCATGGACTCTGTCGTCTGTTGGGGAGGCTCGGAGCTGGGTGTCGGGGTCTGGCAGTTTTCGGCTTGACCCTTTCCTCGTTCATTGTTTTCCTGGGCTAGGGGCTTCTTGGAGGAGGTCGCGGCCGGCCGCTGACTCTTGGCCTTCTTTGGGGCATCCTTGCTTGTTGCCCCCTCCTCCTCCGCTGTGTTGTTCTTGGCCGCCTGGGCGTAGCTGAGGTTGCGTTCGGGGCAGACCCTGTAGAGATGGCCTTCCAGCCCGCACAGGTTGCAGCGCTTGCTCTCCTTGCAGTCCTTAGTCTGGTGTCCTTCCTGCTTGCAGTTCTTGCAGACGGTTGCAGTGCAGGTGTTCGCCAAATGGCCGGATTTGCCACAGGTGCGACAGACTCTGGGCTGCCCCACGTACGTGATGTATCCTCGACTTCCTCCGATGGCGAAGCTGGAGGGAGGGTGGACGATGTTGCCTTGGGCGTCCAGTCTCAACATTGCCGTGACCTCCCTCTTGCTGGTCCAGATCCCAAACTGGTCGGTGACGTCGACGCTGTTCTGCGCCCCGTCGACGTATCTGGCAAGGAACGTCAGCACATCGGCGAGCGGGACGTGTGGGTTGTACATGTGTACAATCAGCTTGCGATTCCTCTGCGTTGGGAGGGTGAAAAGCGGCTCCGCAGCGAGCATGGCCAGCAGTCCGACGCTCCCCTTCTCCTTGAAGACTTGAAGAAGCTTCTGGCGTCCAGCGACGGTCTTGAAGGTGACGTCAAAATGTCCGCTTCGAGGGAAATCCTGGAGGCACAAGATGTCCGTCGCTTTGAATCCACAGCAGTCGAGCAGAACGCGTTTGACGAAAAGCTCCCGATCCACCGGCGAAACACATTCGACTGTCGTTACCGTCACCCTGACGGTGTTTGGCACACCATGGCCGACTGCCCGGGTGCCCTTCCCTGCCATTGCAGTGTTGATGTGGTCCTTATGCAAATTTAGGGGCGGAGCCAGCACACAAACGACCAATCACAGCAAAGTCCGCACTTTGCGAGCGCACGAGGTCGCGGCCAGCGTTCCAGTCCGCTCAGATCCAAATAAGCCCGAAAAGGAACACACTTGATCTTAGCCAAAAGGCACTCCAGGGTGCCTCATTGCACTTGCAATCAGCATAGATTACAGTTACATTACAGCAATTACAATCATTACAAGGAGTTTTTTTTGGTTTCCAGTCCCTCGGCCTACGATGGCGAGAGTGTCCTAAACTGTGGCCTTTCCCCATCGAGCTTTTGCGGCGGCTGAATCTCAGCGCCCAGTCCTGGAAATGCTTTAATATCTAAGGGTTACTAGATATTTTACAGAAAAACGACAAACAACACTATTAATCGGCCAGCAAGTCGTTTGCGCTGATCGCTCAAATAGTCACTGATTCGAGATTACTCCATTAATAACTCATCACTCTGGGAGCAAACTTCATTTCTATCTTTAGTCATGAACGAGGGGAGAGCGCGAACGCAGTCCCCACTACCACAAATTTTGCAGTCGAGTATCCCGCATTTGGGGACATCGCAGGCGTCAGCACACCCGGAGTGCAATGGGTTAGCCTCATCCTGGGAGAAACTCCTTCCTGATCAAGGTCTCTCCCCTGCCAGGTAAGTATGCTCGAACAGTGTTGCAAATTCCCATCCAACGGCAGTCAATACTCTTTCACATTAGGGCAAGTAAGAATTTTAAACGTTCATTTTCCATTTTGATAAGTAATGTTTACTGGAGATGTAAGAATCATTGTTTTTCCATCATTTCCTTGGTTAAGTATGATAGCTTTTGAAGATTCAACTGCATTCGCTGCCTCATTTGCATATCACCCATAAAAGGAAAGAACGCCCCCCCCCCATTCGCCGGATTGAATGGATAATTCCTGAATGGTTCTGCCCATTTGCAGCTCATCTCTTGTTTCTTTACTTTTCCCACTACCGCCCTCCTCGCCTTGAATCATCATCATCATCCCTCTTGTCATTTAATCACTCCTGCCCTCCCACTCAATCTCAGACCTTGCCTTTTGTTCTTTCCTCCCCCATTTTGCCTGGCCATGAAGTTGCTTAAAAACTGTTAAATCTTTTAACTTCTTCCAGTTCTGACGAAATGTCATCGACCTCAAACGTTAAACCTGTTTTTTTTTCAAAAAATATACTTTATTCATAAAATTTGCAGCAATACATACAAGACAGTTGTCATATCACATTCCAAACGTACACAATACAGATTATACAATATTCAGGTTACATCAAGTACAGTTCAATGAACACATTGGACATAATGACAGTTCATGACAGTCGAGGGTACCTCATTGCATTACACTCAATACAGGTGATTCATTACAGATTAATTCCAGTTACATTACAGATTGATTACAGGTACATTACATCAATTTGAATTTTACATTCTGCCTGAGGGAGTTTTTAAGGGCATAAGAAATAGGAGCAGGAGTCGGCCACACGGCCCCTCGATCCTGCTCCTCCATTCAATAAGATCGTGGCTGATCTTCTACATCAGCTCCACTTTCCCGCTCGATCCCCATATCCCTTGATTCCCTGAGTGTCCACAGATGCTGGTATTTTCTGTTTTTATTCCTGAAGCTGAACTGATGTGCATATGGGGTTTTTTTATTTCAAAAATGTACTTTATTCATAAAATTTGTGAAGATACAAACAGTACAATGCAAATAATACAATGACAGATCAGATCTGATGAACACAGATCATGACACTCTGGGGAGTCTCATTACTGATCACGGTCTCATGACATCACCGTCTTTAGCTCGTCACACACGCTCCCGGCCCGCGCTGTTTCGGTTTAACGGCCGAGCAGCTTTCAAATCAGCCACCACGTGACCCCGGGCCGCCGTCCCCCGCGGTCAGTGAATGGAGCTTGGGGCGGGGCCGAGCCCCGATTGGTGAGCGGGGATGTCAATCAGCGGGTTCCGACCCAATCGCAGGGGCGGACTCGAGGAGGGGGCGTTAATTGAGGCCGAATATCCGAAGTGCGCATGCCCCGACCCTCCAATCCCCGAATGGAGCGGAGTCGGCGGAGAAGAAGGCGGTTTGATGGGAAAATGGCGGCGGAGGCGGAGAAAGAGTGAGAGATAGGGTGAGTGTGCGGGACTGGGGGCCGCTCCGAGGGAGGGAGGCTGTATCCCCCTCACCCCCCGCGGACGGCCCGAGCCGCCGCCGTGTGGATGGAGGGAGCCCGCAGTCGGTCTCGGTGATCTCCCCCCTCCCTCCGGAGATGGCGGGGCTCGGGGAGATCTGTGGATCGGAGATTAGATCAGCCCGGGTCCCGGGACTGAGAGCCGGAGCTCCTTTAATCAAAACCCCGGCCCCGGGGATTGAATAAACTCCCGGGGAAAACAATCAGAGAGAAGAAGGAACTGAGGGGGGGGGTCTCAGTATTTGATGAACTGAGGGGGGTCTCAGTATTTGATGAACTGAGGGGGGGTCTCAGTATTTGATGAACTGAGGGGGGGGTCTCAGTATTTGATGAACTGATGGGGGGGTCTCAGTATTTGATGAACTGAGGGGGGGGGGTCTCAGTATTTGATGAACTGAGGGGGTGGTCTCAGTATTTGATGAACTGAGGGAGGGGGTCTCGGTATTTGATGAACTGAGGGGGGGGGTCTCAGTATTTGATGAACTGAGGGGGGGGGGTCTCAGTATTTGATGAACTGAGGGGGGGTCTCAGTATTTGATGAACTGAGGGGGGGGGGTCTCAGTATTTGATGAACTGAGGGGGGGGGTCTCAGTATTTGATGAACTGAGGGGGGGTCTCAGTATTTGATGAACTGAGGGGGGGGGGTCTCAGTATTTGATGAACTGAGGGGGGGGGTCTCAGTATTTGATGAACTGAGGGGGGGGTCTCAGTATTTGATGAACTGAGGGGGGTTCTCGGTATTTGATGAACTGAGGGGGGTCTCAGTATTTGATGAACTGAGGGGGGGGGACTCAGTATTTGATGAACTGAGGGGGGGTCTCAGTATTTGATGAACTGAGGGGGGGGGGTCTCAGTATTTGATGAACTGAGGGGGGGGGTCTCAGTATTTGATGAACTGAGGGGGGGGTCTCAGTATTTGATGAACTGAGGGGGGGGGTCTCAGTATTTGATGAACTGAGGGGGGGGGTCTCAGTATTTGATGAACTGAGGGGGGGGGTCTCAGTATTTGATGAACTGAGGGGGGGGGTCTCAGTATTTGATGAACTGAGGGGGGGGGTGTCTCAGTATTTGATGAACTGAGGGGGGGGTCTCAGTATTTGATGAACTGAGGGGGGGTCTCAGTATTTGATGAACTGAGGGGGGGGTCTCAGTATTTGATGAACTGATGGGAGGGGGTCTCGGTATTTGATGAACTGATGGGAGGGGGTCTCGGTATTGTTCAGTCAATCGAGTGCGGGTTTGGGGGCCACTCGGAGGGAAGGATCAGGATCAGACTGCGGGACAGGGGGCCACTCGGAGGGAAGGATCAGGATCAGACTGTGCGGGACAGGGGGCCACTCGGAGGGAAGGATCAGGATCAGACTGTGCGGGACTGGGGGCCACTCGGAGGGAAGGATCAGGATCAGACTGTGCGGGACTGGGGGCCACTCGGAGGGAAGGGGGGGATCAGGATCAGACTGTGCGGGACAGGGGGCCACTCGGAGGGAAGGGGGGATCAGGATCAGACTGTGCGGGACTGGGGTCACTCGGAGCGAAGGATCAGGATCAGACTGTGCAGTTCTGGGGGCCACTCGGAGGGAAGGGGGGGGATCAGGATCAGACTGTGCGGGACTGGGGGCCACTCGGAGGGAAGGGGGGATCAGGATCAGACTGTGCGGGACTGGGGGCCACTCAGAGGGAAGGATCAGGATCAGACTGTGTGGTTCTGGGGGCCACTCGGAGGGAAGGGGGTGGATCAGGATCAGACTGTGCGGTTCTGGGGGTCACTCGGAGGGAAGGATCAGGATCAGACTGTGCGGGGCTGGGGTCACTCGGAGGGAAGGATCAGGATCAGACTGTGCGGGACTGGGGGCCACTCGGAGGGAAGGATCAGGATCAGACTGTGGGACTGGGGGCCACTCGGAGGGAAGGATCAGGATCAGACTGTGTGGGACTGGGGGCCACTCGGAGGGAAGGATCAGGATCAGACTGCGGGACTGGGGGCCACTCGGAGGGAAGGATCAGGATCAGACTGTGCGGGACTGGGGGCCGCTCGGAGGGAAGGGGGGGATCAGGATCAGACTGTGCGGGACTGGGGGCCACTCGGAGGGAAGGATCAGGATCAGACTGCGGGACTGGGGGCCACTCGGAGGGAAGGGGGGGATCAGGATCAGACTGTGCGGGACTGGGGGCCACTCGGAGGGAAGGGGGGATCAGGATCAGACTGTGCAGGACTGGGGGCCACTCGGAGGGAAGGGGGGATCAGGATCAGACTGTGCGGGACTGGGGGCCACTCGGAGGGAAGGGATGGATCAGGATCAGACTGTGCGGGACTGGGGGCCACTCGGAGGGAAGGATCAGGATCAGACTGTGCGGGACTGGGGGCCACTCGGAGGGAAGGGGGTGGATCAGAATCCAGAGGAAAATATGATCCTAAAAACAGGGGTGGCACATGGAGAGGGAATTGCCTCAAACTGGGGCAGGAGAATGAAACGATCACATATTGTGGTCGGGATGGTGAAGAGACATGGAATGTGGGAACAGAGTTCCTCAAACAGTGTATTAAATTCAATATTTAAGGAAAAGTGTAGATTAGATTCTCCTTCACACCGTCAATATTGATCTCATTTTCTGCCCCGCCATAATTAGATATCCTGGTGAATGACGGAGTGATTGAGAAAAGTCCACAGCTGGAAGTAAACAGGGATTGTAGACTGAGGAACAACAGCAGGTGAATCAGCACAGGATTGTGAGAGCAGCAACCAGAGAGAATCCTTCCGATTCAAAAAGCTTCCATAGATCGACTGAGGAGAAAGGTAAGAGAAAGTCCCATTTACTCAGATAAACACTGGTCCTGTAGACAGTCCACAAAGGTTACAAGGTAATGGGGGAAATGGTGAGAATGAGACTGGGAGAGTCTGATCACCGAGTACAATTATCCAGCATGAGGCCGTGCAATGAAACGTGAAGTGAGATCAGTTTCTGTCTCAAAACACACAGTCACAAATGAATCTTGTGTGTGTTTTAGAGAAAAGGGGTTTGATCTAAGAGGTGACTCCAGTCTGAGGCAGTGCCTAGCAGATATACAGTGTCTCCCCGCCCCCAGCACCAACTCGGAAAGAACCCACCTTTATAGCCCCGATAATATCGATATTACACTGTGAGTTAAGGTAGTGCCAGACAGTGTTACCGAATTCAAATATATTTCCTATCCAACAGTCAAAATAAATCAACTTAAAATTCGGAACTGGATATTGGGTTTAACTTAATGTTATTTCCCATCAGTAAATCTATTTCTGGATTTAACAATTGTAGTTGAATTAAATGATTATCATTTAAATATAAACTGGTGATAAAATGATGCGTAAATCTTATTTAATGATTTGTAAAATTTCTTCCAATTGATTATTCTGATACAAAGCACAAAATAATGTTCTGGGTGATCACATGATCCAGCTCCCGGCCTCGGCCGAGGGTTCTTTTTATTAAACTGAGAGCGATGTTTGTCCCGATACAATCCAGATTCATTTCCCTGCTCTTTGATTTGATAGAAGTGTTCAAAATCATGGCGATTTAGATAAAGTAAATAAAGAGAAACTGTTCCCATTGGTGGAAGGATCAAAAACCAGAGGACACACATTAAAGGTGATTGGCGAAAGAACCACATTCAGTGAGTTTAATGATCTGGAATGCACTGCCTGACAGGGTGGTGGAAGCAGATTCAATAATAAATTTCAAAAGCGAATTGGATAAATTGTGTAAGGGAAAATATTTGCAGACCTGCGTGGAATGAGCGGGGGAATGGGACGAACTTGAATGCTCTTACAAAGAGCTGGCACAGGCTCGATGGCCTGAATGGCCACCTTCGATGCTGTAATCATTCCATTATTCTATCCAATTCCCTTTTGAAAGTTACTATTGAATCTGCTTCCACCACCCGTTCAGGTAGTGCATTCCAGATCATAATATCTGGCCACATCAAAATGAAAATCTCTTCATTTCCCCCACCCCCCCGCCCTGGTTCTTTTGTCAATTATCTTAAATCTGTGTCCCCTGGTTATCGACACATATTAATCTTAAAAGCCTTTTTCTAACCATCCGTTTATCGATTAATAAATATCTTTAATCTAACTTAACAGGTATAAATAGAGGACCGTGTTTTAATATGTGATTTTAAAACATCACTGAGACAGGTCCTTTAGATTAAAGTACAAGTCTGGCGTGTAAAGTTACTTTCATATTATAAAGAGATCATTTTCAGTAATACCATTGTTAAGAAATGGCGGGGTTATAATATGTGTTCTATGAAAAACAAATATAATTGCAGCGACACAAAGTTCAAAACACTTCTTTCCATTTGCCGGCTGTAAGTTGTCAGCGAGCTCAAGGAACGGAAACGAGATCTGTTGCATCGCCCCCCTCTGCTGACTGAGGTTTGTAACCTGGAGACTTGGGGGGTAAAGTAGATCTGTTGCATCGCACGCCTCTGCTGACGGCGGTTTGTCATCTGGAGACTGGAGGGTAAAGTCAATCTCCCCTCTTTCTCTCATCACACACACGGTTCTGGGTGGAAACCAGATGGTGATCAGAATTAAAGATAAAACCTAATGCAGAGAATCAATCAACACCAAATGCGGGTGACCCCATTATTCTCAGGTGGATGTTAGGGTCGAATTGTAACCCAGATCTACTTTAATCAAAAAGCACTGGGATTGAAGAAGCCTTCTGGTAAAAAAATCACACTGAAGGGGGAACTGAGTGGGTCTCAACATTTATGCCCGAGTGACACAAAGTAAAAGCAAAATGCTGAAACTCGCAGAGACAGAAGCGAAAATTTTCCGTTTGTGGGAACCTCACTTCCTCCAACTTTGGATCGATATGAGGAAGAGGTTTCTGATCCTTTGCCCCGAGACGCCACTTGCTGTGTCTGATCCAACCTGTGATATGGACACGTGTCTTCTGGCAATTTAACTTGTTCAATCCCAGTCTGTGCCGGATTTTACAAATCGTTGATGGTTAAAGGTCGGGTTTCATCATCCTGGCACTTCTCTCCACACAAAACACTCAGTCACTCACTGATGTTCAGAGGCATCTTCTCTCTCTCACACGCATTGATGTTCAGAGGCATCTTCTCTCTCTCACACGCATTGATGTTCAGAGGCATCCTCTCTCTCTCACACTCATTGATGTTCAGAGGCATCCTCTCTCTCTCACACTCATTGATGTTCAGAGGCATCCTCTCTCTCTCACACTCATTGATGTTCAGAGGCATCCTCTCTCTCTCACACTCATTGATGTTCAGAGGCATCCTCTCTCTCTCACACTCACTGATGTTCAGAGGCATCCTCTCTCTCTCACACTCACTGATGTTCAGAGGCATCCTCTCTCTCTCACACTCATTGATGTTCAGAGGCATCCTCTCTCTCTCACACTCATTGATGTTCAGAGGCATCCTCTCTCTCTCACACTCATTGATGTTCAGAGGCATCCTCTCTCTCTCACACTCACTGATGTTCAGAGGCATCCTCTCTCACTGTCTCTCTCACAGGGTACACTGCCATCGTGTGGTGACACAATGCCTTCCCCAAAGTGTGTGACACTGTATCATCACCCGTTTGTTTCACACTCCACCCAATGACATTAGACAGGAACAGGAGGATGCCGTTCAGCCCCTCGAACCTGTCCCGTCACTCTATTAGATCGTAACCGATCTGTACCTCAACTCCATTTCCCGCCTTAGCTGCATGTCACCTTAATATACCTAATAAAAGGGTAGATTTCATTACCTGTTACTTTGTGCTGAAAACAGAATCTGACCCTATTGGGGAACTGGAAACCAGGGACACAGACAGACTCAGTGAGTGAGGAAAACTGTGGGAGATGGTGTTTTATGTGGGCAAGTGTGAGGTCATCCACTTTGGATCAGAAAAAGACACATTCCCCTTTGTGTCTGGAGAGGCCCCGAGAGATGTTTCCCCTCAATTCCCCACCAACTATCGATAGTTTCAGTGATTGGGTTTATCCTAAGACGAAGAGTGGGCCGTATTTCTGGTCATTCATTCCTTTCTGGTGCAAAAACACAAAAGGAAACGTGGCTCCGCCGAGGCTAACAAAAGAGATTAAGGATAGATTCAAAGAAGAGTCATATAAAGTTACCAGAAAAAGCAGCAAACCTGAGGATTGGGAGCAGTTTAGAATTCAGCGAAAAAGGACCAAGATGATTAAGAGGAAAAACAGAGTATGAGAGTAAACGTGGAAGGAACATAAAAGTGGACTGTAAAATCTTCTACAAGTATTTAAAAAGAAAAAGATTAGTGAAGACAAATGTGAGTCCATCACGGTCAGAAGCGGGAGAATTTATGGTGGAGAACAAGGACTCAGTGGGTTTCACTGGGCAGCTGTCTGTTTCACACCTGATGTGGAACGTTGATCATAACACTCGTGAAATGCTCGATCCCAGAGCTAACAAATGTTGTACTGATGGGGGAGGAGGGACTTGGTATCATGTTTAACAAGGCAACGCTCTCCTCATTTTAATATTTCTGTCTAACTTCATATTAATATATTTATTACAGAGCATCAGAATCTGGGAATCTGTCACCACCATGGCTGAAGGTTCAAATAGGGGAGGAGATCCAACATCTTCAACAAGAATGAGAATGGACACAGGTAGGTTCAGAAAATTCATCAAAATATAATTTCTGACCTCACAAAGGGTCCAGATCACGAGCAGGAACCTGCAGCTCACCACAGGAAGAGGTAACAGCACAGATACTGTGCAGATAGAGGGAAGTGAGTGACCATCCAGAGGGACAGTGCAGTCACAGGTGGAGGGATCTCCTGAGTACTGGAACTGTCCAATAGATAACTGGTGTTGGGTACTGTAAGGTGGATAGAGACAGTGTCTCAGAGGATTAACAGTGTGAGACCGGGGAGCAGGTGGACACCCCGAGTGGGGCAGGGGTGAGAGGCAGGTGGGGCACAGCAATAGGAAAGCGATAGTGGTGGGAGATTCTATAGTCTGGGGAATATACAGACTCTTCTGCAGCCCTGAGCAGGTTCCAAATGGTAAGTTGCCTCCCTGGTGTCAGAGGGAAAAATTTCCAGGAACAGGTGGGACGATCTCTGGAAAGGAAAGGGGAGCAGAGAATAGTCATGGTCGGACCCAATAACATGGATAGAAATACGATTATACAGGTAATATTGAAACTGAGGCTCGACACATTAAACAAGGCCTTCAGGTGTTGATCTCTGGATTGTTTTACGGTGGGCCACTTAAAGAGGGAAATATGCGGCAGGTCAATGTGTGGCTGGAGCAGGAGGGAAGGGTTCACGGTCTTGGGGATAGAGTGAGTTCAGGGAGAAGGGAAGGGACGGTCACGGTCTGAACCGAGCAACAATGATTTTACAGACTGGGTGAATGGAGCAGGAGGGAAGTGTTCACGGTCTTGGGGATAGAGTGAGTTCAGGGAGAAGGGAAGGGACGGTCACGGTCTGAACCGAGCAACAATGATTTTACAGACTGGGTGAATGGAGCAGGAGGGAAGGGTTCACGGTCTTGGGGATAGAGTGAGTTCAGGGAGAAGGGAAGGTACGGTCACGGTCTGAACCGACCAACAATGGTTTTACAGACTTGGTGAAAGGAGCAGCGGGAAGGTTTCAGTTGATATGACTGGAGGGGGGGAACTATCTGGATCTGAGATTTAAGCGTGGAATTAATAAAACTGTTGGGGCAGGAACAGATGATTTATGAAGTAATGAAATGATATTGGCAGGAAAAAGGGTAGGAGGTTTTTAAGTATTGAGAGATAAAGTTATGGATGTCGAGGGGGGAAAGAAAAACGAATTATAGGTAAATTACCCCCAAAATCGGAGTTTGGATTCAGTTTTATGTCTGTGAATGTACAAATCATTCCAAACACATTTGGAAAGTCAGAATCATAAGAGATATGGTCCAGGAGCTATCAGACCACATGGTTTAGGTTTACACGGATTCAGCGAAATCTTCCTGGTTATATCATTTTGCGGGGAGATTAATGAAGATTCTAACACTGATGGTGTTGGTGGGAATGTCGGTGTACTGGAGGAGGATGTCAGAGATAACTAGAGAAGGATTTGGATCTGAGAAAAATAGTCAAAGTGAAGAAGCCAATGGACCGACAACCAATGCGGTTAAATGAAGTCAGGGAGGAGACTTTGGATATATAAACGGATTAGAAAGAGACAAAGAAATGTATCTGTTCAAGAGGGAGAGAAGGTAAACCCGGTAACTGGAGATCAATTAGTGTACGTCAGCAGTGGGCAAACTCCTCGAATCTGTAATTCCAGGTTGAATTAGTGAACATTTAGAGATACAGGGGATGATCAGGGGAGGCTGGAACTGATTCGCTGTAGACAAGTCGTGTTTCACATATTTAAACACCGGTTTTTAAGAATTGACTGTACGGAACGATGGAAGGCAGCACATGCGGTGTATATGGGTTTTCAGAAGGTGTTTGATGATGTGACAGGAGGCTTCAGCCGTTTGGTATAAGAGGAAATGTAGCCGCCCGGATAATGTGTTTAGTTTTCTCCATTTTTGTTCACAGGTCTGAACCCTGCAATCACTGAGTTCCTGACAAAGTGCGACGATTACCAGCTGTTCCAGTTGACGAAATTCTACCGGGACAGACTTGAACAGGTGATTGAAGAGGGGTTGGAGGGACTCAGTCTCATGTTAACAGGCGAGGACCATTTCAATGGGCAGGAATATCACGTAAGTGGAATGGACACAGAATGAGTTTGGATTATTTAAATGTAACAGAAGTGACAGAATATCACATCTTAGAATCATAGAATGTTACAGAACAGAAACAGGCCAAATAGGGAAGAAATGGATAAAACTGAAAATATTTGAATCTGAACCAATGATAGGAAGAGATGATAATACCGAATGGATCAGTCAATATCTGTACAGAGAAAGACAAGGGAAACGACAACAGCAACATGCATTTATATCACGCGTTTAACATAATAATTCGTCCCAAGGTGCTTCATAGGAGCGATTATCAAACAAAATTTGACACCGAGCCACATGAGATATTCAGAGAGGTGATCAAAAGCTTGGTCAAAGAGGCGGGTTTTGAGGAGCGTCTTAAAGGAAAGGAGAGCGAGGTAGAGAGGCGGAGACGTTTAGGGAGGGAACTTTCAGAGCTTGTGGACTCGGCAGTTGAAGGCACGGCCACCAATGATGGAGCAACGACAATCGGGGATGCACAAGAGGTCAGAATTGGAGGAGTGCAGAGATCTGAGGGGTTTGTAGGGCTGGAGGAGGTGACAGAGATAAGGAGAGGCAAGGACATGGTAGGATTTGTGCACAAGGATGAGAATTTTAAAATCGATCAGTTTCCGGATCGGGAGCCAATGTAGGTCAGCTAGCACAGGGGTGTTGGATGAACGGGACTTGGTGTGAGTTAGGCTGCGGGAAGCAGAGTTTTGGATGAGCTCAAATTTACGGAGGCTGGAAGGTGGGAGGCCGGCCAGGACACCATTGGAATGGTGGAGTGTGGAAGTGACAAAGGGATGGTTTCGGTCTTCCCAATATTTAATTGGAGGAAATTTCCTCCGGATGCAACTATTCCGATGCTCTCCTGGCCGGCTTCCCATCCTCCGCTTTCTGTAAACTTCAACACATCCAAAACGCTGCTGCCTGTAACCTGTCCCTCCCCCGTCCCGCTCACCCCTCACTCCTGTGCTCGTTCACCTATCGCAGTTCTCGAATGACTTCAATTTTAAATTCCCATCCTCCTGTTTAAATCACTTCAAGGTCCTGCCCCTCACTAGAATTCTCTCTTGCTCTGACTCTGGCATCTTGTGCCTCTCCCCATCGCCCTACCAGCGGTGGCCGAGCATTCCGCAGTTTTTGGACCCAGGCTCTGGAATTCACTCCCTAAAATCCTCCGCCTCTCTATCTCCCTCTTCTCTTTAAAATTTGATTCTTTATCCAGCTTTTGGTCATCCCTAATAATATGCCCTCCTTTGTCTCAGGCCCATTGTATGATTCCACTCCTGTGAATCGCCGTGGGACATTTTTCTATATTAAAGGTGCTGTGTTGTTGTTGTTGATAAATCAAGATGTTTACAGAATATTTTGCCCATGTTCAGAATGGATCAGAACCCGGCCCAGTGATTACTTTGTGTTCAATATAAACTGGGTGATCCCATCACGGAGCAGCTCCTCTCCTTCTGATTCTCAGTCTTTGTCTTTCACTCCACTCCTCAATATATTCATTATTATTCTTTACAGAAAGTCACTGAGCTCGCGGAGAAGGGAAACAGGGCGGCAAGTTCCAAACTTCTCCTAAATCTGGTGATGGAGAAAGGCTCCCGGGCCCGAAGGGTGATGTGGGAATCCTTTGTGAAAATGCACAGATTACCAAAGTTGGATAAAATACTGAAAGAGATGCAGGAACTTGGTACGGTAAAATCACACACTGAATTCAATTTCAGATTGAAACACTGCAGAATTTACTATAATATTACACAGATCTGATTTCATGAAAGCTCATTGATTTAAACAGGTCCTGATCCATTTGATTATATGAACATCGGACGAGGTTTATCTGAAATACCCAGTCACCTGAAAGGTAAGTGATGAAATGGAGATTTCAAACCGTTTATTCCACTTCTGAGAATCAGAATGTTTGATTGTAGTTTTTTGTTTTGAGATTGTCAGAATCTTGGAATCAGAAGTTCAAAGGGTGGAGGAAACAGAAAAAAAGTTAATTTTCATTTGTTGTTAATCCTGTGAAACCGCATGCATCTGGCAGGATCCTAATACACTGCAGCACTTCATACACATCTGTGAGGTGCCCTGGCATCGCAGGAAAAGAATGTTTTGCGTAGCTTGAAGTTAAAAGTCACTCCGAGTTTTGAATTATTAGTGAGTTTGTATTACTCCAATTAATCCAACTACATACACACCTGGCAGGATCCTGATACACTGTGAATCCCCATACACACCTGGCAGGATCCTGATACACTGTAAATCCCCACACACAAAAGGCAGGATCCTGAAACACTGTGAATCCCCACACACCAGGCAGGATCCTGATACACTGTGAATCCCCATACACACCTGGCAGGATCCTGATACTCTGAATCCCCATACACACCTGGCAGGATCCTGATACTCTGAATCCCCATACACACCTGGCAGGGTCCTGAAACACTGTGAATCCCCACACACCAGGCAGGATCCTGATACACTGTGAATCCCCATACACACCTGGCAGGATCCTGATACACTATGAATCCCCAGACACACCTGGCAGGATCCTGATAAACTGTCAATCCCCACACACACCAGGCAGGATCCTGATACACTGTGAATCCCCATACACACCTGGCAGGATCCTGATACACTGTGAATCCCCATACACACCTGGCAGGATCCTGATACACTGTGAATCCCCATACACACCTGGCAGGATCCTGATACACTGTGAATCCCCATACACACCTGGCAGGATCCTGATATACTGTGAATCCTCATACACACCTGGCAGGATCCTGATACACTGTGAATCTCCGTACACACCTGGCAGGATCCTGATACACTGTCAATCCCCATACACACCAGGCAGGATCCTGATACACTGTCAATCCCCATACACAGCTCCGATGTGCCGCACAGATGTTCTGGGCTCACAATTAATGAGCAGTGCCATGAGCCAGACGTTATGGGTTACCTGCTCCCCGGGAAATCTGCCCACCATCAACTGTAGGGAAAGAGGTGGAGAAATGCGAAACATTAAAATGTTTTCATTTCACAGAACAGAATGAGACATCAAAGTTTTCAATCTGCTCTGAGAAGATGTACAGATGTTCACACAATTGATCATTAATCCTTGGAGGATTGTGAGGGAAAGACAATGTTCAGGGTAATTAGGAAGTTATGGGCTTGATTTAGAATGGCAATGAAAGAGAGAACCTAATTCTACTCAAATAATAGTCCTTTAACGCAGGATCTTTTTAGACCCAATATAATGACTAATGGAAACAGATTTGTAATTTCCCAAACCTGCATTATAGGAAATTGAGACCAAAATGAAACAATGGAGTATAATTATTGGGAGAACAGTTGAAATGAACTGTGAATGTTTTCTGCACTAACATTACACTGAATGATGTGGGCAGTAATTCTCATTCTAATCGGTGACATGAAAGGACTGTTCGAAAAACACATTCAATGTCGGTGTGAAACTGCTGAAAAATTGTTGACAATTTCTGAAACACAATATAACAGGAGAATGATGAGGGATAGGAAAAGGCCATTTGGCCCAATTAAGCCTGTCCCTGTTAGAGAGATGACCCCACCTCCCCCTCCTCTCAGTGTATCCACAGAAACACGTTCAATTATCTCTTCACCCCACTTACACTGTCCCTTTAGTGTCCTTCCCATGCCCTCGGGCCCTTTGGGTGAGAAAATTACCCTGACTTCCCTTCTCCATTATTAATTATTTTGTGAGCCTGTTTCCTGCACTAATGTTCTGAATTCCATTAAAACATTTCAATACCAAAGTTTCTTGCCCAAACAAAATACATCAAACCCTCTCGCCATTCCCTCAACCTGAACTCTAATATCTTAAATCATCTTTCTGATTCCCCTCTGTACCTTCAGAATGGCAGTAATCCATACCTGTGATCAAATGACTATAGAAGTACAGGTAATACCACACATAACCAACCCGAGTCCCGTTTCTAAAAGTTTCCCCACCACCGAGGTTAAACAGAGGGACTTCTGTCTATTCACAGTCTGTCCCTCTCCCAGTGCCCACAATATCCCAGATAACCTGCCAGAGGTCTGATACAATGATATTGGGACTTCTGTTAAGAAACGGAGAGGTTTAGGGAGGGAATTCCAGAGTTTAGGGCCTAGGCAGCTGAAGGCAAATCCACCAGTGGCGGAGTGATGGAAATCGGGGAGGCGCAAGATGCAAGAATTGGAGGATCACAGGACTGGAGGAGATCACAGAGACAGGGAGGGGCGAGGGCCATGAAGGGATTTTAAAATACGAATGAGAATTTTAAAATAGAGTCTTCCGAACCGGGAGTCAATGTAGATCAGTGTGCACAGGGGTGATGGGTGACCGGGTCTTGGTGCGCGTTGGATACGAGCTCAAGTTTACAGAAGGTGGGAGGCTGGTCAGGGGAGCCTTTGAACAGTTGAGTCTTGAGGTAATAGAGACATTCATGGGGGTTTCAGCAGCAAATGGGCTGAGTGGGTAGAGGAGGCGGGTGATATGGAGGTGAAAGAAGGCGGTCTATGTGATGGAGAGGGTGAGGGGACGGAACCTTTTCTCAGGGTCAAAGTGGAATTTCTGTCCATTCACAGTCTGTCCGTCTCCCAGTGCCCACAATATCCCAGATAACCTGCCCGAGGCCTGATATAATATCAGTGGGACTTCTGTCCATTCACTGTCTGTCCGTCTCCCAGTGCCCACAATATCCCAGATCACATGCACGAGGTCTGATACAATAACAGTGGAACTTCTGCCCATTCACAGTCTGTCCCTCTCCCAGTGGCCACAATATCCCAGATAACCTGCCCGAGGACTGATACAATAACAGTGGAACTTCTGCCCATTCACAGTCTGTCCCTCTCCCAGTGGCCACAATATCCCAGATAACCTGCCCATGGTCTGATACAACAACAGTGGAACTTCCGTCCATTCACAGTCTGTCCCTCTCCCAGTGCCCACAATATTCCAGATAACCTGCCCATGGTCTGATACAACAACAGTGGAACTTCTGTCCATTCGCAGTCTGTCCCTCTCCCAGTGCCCACAATATCCCAGAGAACCTGCACAAGGTCTGATACAATAACAGTGGAACTTCTGCCCATTCACAGTCTGTCCCTCTCCCAGTGGCCACAATATCCCAGATAACCTGCCCGAGGACTGATACAATAAGAGTGGGACTTCCGTCCATTCACAGTCTGGCCCTCTCCCAGTTCCCACAATATCCCAGATAACATGCGCAAGGTCTGATACATTAACAGTGGGACTTCTGTCCATTCACAGTCTCCCTCTCCCAATGCCCACAATATCCCAGATAACCTGCACAAGGTCTGATACAATAACATTGGGACTTCTGTCCATTCACAGTCTGTCCCTCTCCCAATGTCCACAATATCCCAGATAACCTGTCCGAGATCTGATACATGAACATTGGGACTTCTGTCCATTCACAGTCTGTCCCTCTCCCAATGTCCACAATATCCCAGATAACCTGTCCGAGATCTGATACATGAACATTGGGACTTCTGTCCATTCACAGTCTGTCCCTCTCCCAATGTCCACAATATCCCAGATAACCTGTCCGAGATCTGATACAATAACAGTGGAACTTCTGTCAACTCACAGTCAATCCCTCTCCCAATGCACACAATATCCCAGATAACCTGCCCGAGGTCCGATACAATAAGAGTGAAACATCTGCCCATTCACAAGCTATCCCTTTCCGACTGATACCCAATACCCCAATTCCCATTTCTGCAACAGGTCAGCACCACTGACGGTTTCATAAATTATTCCACGAGAACCTCTAGTTTCGTATAAAAGAATCACGTTTGGATTTGTAACGAGATGTCCATGGTACAGGGCAGGGCTGATAGTATTAATCATCAGAGGGAAAATATCACCTTCATAGAAATCTCCATGTTCAGTAAATATTAGAATCAAGTGAGGATTTGAAACTTTTCTCAGCCATTATTCACTTTCAAGCGAGGTTTCCAGTAATAGAGTTTAATTTCCTGCTCGCACCTCTATTGAAGCTGGGAGTTCAATTTCGGAACATTTTACTGAATAGTAAAGTGATATTGAGAATTTGTTTTTATGTTAATACAACTACCATTGAGAATCACTTTCTGTCTGTTCAAATTGAAGATGTTCAACAGAAACACAAGGAAAGACTCCGGGTCCAAACTGAAACACTGAGAGTGAACACGATCCTAATAAAGGAGAAGGTTAAGATTTTCCAGCTGGTCACTCTATACACTGAGCTAACGGTCATTTCTACTGTTCGAGATCGGACACTTGTAGAACATGAACTGCTGGCAAGAGGCCGAGACCATGAAGAGTGGAGAGAGAAACATCTCCGGAGAGAACTGGAAAAAATCCGAACTGACCAATTGTTCGAGAGCAGTTTTTCCCGGAGAAAATCCAAATCTGGGAGTTCAGCAGCAGTGAGTGGAGTCGCGGGGATTGGAAAAACAACAATGGTACAAAAGATTGTTTATGACTGGGCCACTGGGAAAATATACCCACACTTTCAATTTGTTTTCAGTTTTAAATTCCTGGATTTGAACGCAATTAACTGTAGAATAAACCTGAGGAATCTGATACTAGATCTGTATCCTTACTTTAGGAATATTCTGGGAGAGCTCTGGAAGAACCCAGAGGGATTACTGTTTATATTCGATGGTTTAGATGAATTCAAGGACAGTATCGATTTTGATAACAATCGGATAAATACAGAGGCTGATTACATGTGCACAGATCCTGAAGACCGGTGTGAAGTGTCTGACATTGTGTACAGTTTAATACAGCACAAGCATGGTTAGTAAGTTTGCAGATGACATCAAGATTGGTGGCATTGTGGACAGTGAAGAAGGTTATCTGGGATTGCAACGGGATCTTGATCAATTGGGCCAGTGGGCCGATGAATGGCAGATGGAGTTTAATTTAGATAAATGTGAGGTGATGCATTTTGGTAGATCGAATCGGGCCAGGACCTACTCCGTTAATGGTAGGGCGTTGGGGAGAGTTTTCGAACAAAGAGATCTAGGAGTACAGATTCATAGCTCCTTGAAAGTGGAGTCACAGGTGGATAGGGTGGTGAAGAAGGCATTCGGCATGCTTGGTTTCATTGGTCAGAACATTGAATGCAGGAGTTGGGATGTCTTGTTGAAGTTGTACAGGGCATTGGTGAGGCCACACTTGGAATACTGTGTACAGTTCTGGTCCCCCTATTATAGAAAGGATATTATTAAACTAGAAAGAGTGCAGAAAAGATTTACTAGGATGCTACCGGGACTTGATGGTTTGACTTACAGGGAGAGGTTAGACAGACTGGGACTTTTTTCCCTGGAGAGTAGGAGGTTATGGGGTGATCTTATAGAAGTCTATAAAATAATGAGGGGCAGAGATAAGGTCGATAGTCAAAATCTTTTCCCAAAGGTAGGGGAGTCTATAACGAGGGGGCATAGATTTAAGGTGAGAGGGGAGAGATACAAAAGGGTCCAGAGGGGCAATTTTTTCACTCAAAGGGTGGTGAGTGCCTGGAACGAGCTGGCAGAGGCAGTAGTAGAGGCGGGTACAATTTTGTCTTTTAAAAAGCATTTGGACAGTTACATGGGTAAGATGGGTATAGAGGGATATGGGCCAAGTGCAGGAAATTGGGACTAGCTTAGTGGTATAAACTGGGCGACATGGACATGTTGGGCCGAAGGGCCTGTTTCCATGTTGTAACTTCTATGATTCTATGATTCTAAGCTGCTCCCAGGATGTTCAGTGCTATTGACCAGCCGCCCCACTGCATTACATTTATTGGAAAAGGCTGAGATCAGTGTCTGGGCTGAAATCCTGGGATTTGTTGGTGAAGAACGGAAGGAATATTTCAACAAGTATTTTGAAGATCAGACGGTGGCAGCAGCTGTTTTCAAACATGTGGAGGAGAACGAGATCCTGTACACCATGTGTTACAACCCTTCCTACTGCTGGATCCTCGGTCTGTCACTGGGTCCCTTCTTCACACAAAGAGACAGGAAACAGCAGCGAGTTCCCAAGACCATCACCCAACTATATTCCTACTATATTTACAACATTCTGAAAAACCATGGCCGAGAGATTGAATCCCCCCGTGATGTGTTACTGAAGGCCGGTGAGATGGCCTTCACTGGAGTCTCCGAGAAGAAGATTGTGTTTAGAAATGGAGATTTGATCAAGTACAATCTGCAACCTTCCCAGTTCCTGTCTGGGTTCATGATGGAACTTTTGGAGAGAGATGATTCTGCCCAGAGTGTGGTTTACACATTCCCGCACCTCACCATCCAAGAGTTTGTAGCTGCACTCGCACGATTCCTGACTCCAGATCCAGGGGACATCCGGAAACTCCTCAGTGAAGCCCACAGCAAGGAAGATGGGCGATTTGAGATATTTCTCCGTTTTGTTGTTGGTCTCTCCTCCTCACAGTCAGCTCGGCCCCTGGAGGAGTTTCTGGGTCCATTTCTTCATCAAACGATCTGCGGAGTGATTGACTGGGTGAAGGAGAAGGTTGAAGGACAGATTGGAAAGACAGAGAGTGAAACTGGGAAAAGGAACCTCCTGAACACATTCCACTACCTGTTTGAGTCTCAAAATAAAACACTGGCTCGGGTCACAGTGGGATCGATGGAAACACTAACATTTAGTGGATTGCGACTGACCCCGATTGACTGTGCGGTGCTGTCTCATGTCATTGGACTCTGTGATACAATAAAACACCTCGATCTACAGAAATGCTCCATCCAGTGTGAAGGACTCCAGCGGCTGGGAACCGTAGTGCACAAATGCCAGGTGTTGAGGTAACTGTTTATTTGTCTCTAACTGTTAGGCCAATTGTAAAACAGGCACAAATTTTATTGTTGCTCCATAATGAAGGGAAAGAAACAGTTCTGTTAAACCAGAGAGAAGCAGATTCAACCCAAACATGACAAATGATAAGAGGATCGGTTAGTAATTCCCTAAGGACTGAAGAATCTAAAATTGATCCTTGTGAACGAGTCGGGATTTTACAGTCTTTATCGGATCAGTAAATACAGGTCACTGAAAGAGTCTGATAATTTAATTGCATTAAATAATATTTATTGCTGTTTTTTTCTTACTGTCGGAGATACGCCCATTGAAGAGATTTCTTCTCACTATTACTTCCACGTTGGCCAACACTAACTGAGCAGTCTGTGTGTCGGAGCATCCCTCCCTCTTACCGAGGTGTGGGTGCAGGTGACACCGGACTGTCAACGTGTGCAGGAGAGGGAAGCAGAAACTCCAATCATTCAGTAACAAAGAGCAAAACACAGCTTTCGGGCACACACCCGTCAATGGGCGGGCTGAGCTTTCCCCGTTGGACGTCGGTATGTTATCTTAACTCATCAATGACACTGCCCTTCACACTCTCCAATACATCCACCATCTCTTCACCCAGCTGGCAGCACTCGTGCCTCTGAGTCAGAAGGTCGTGGATTCAGGCCCCTCGCTCATTAATCCAGGCCGACACTTCAGTGGGATTTGTGAACTAAAATCTGCCGGTAAAAAGGTTCCAATCGAACGGGTTGTGGGATATGAGCCCAGGAGTACAGACACACACCGGCCAGCGGTGAGGCCCCACACACAGCGGGAAGCTCCTGGGTGAACCAGGGGCAGTGTCGGGAATTACCCATAATCTGCCCTCATTTGTGAGAGGCTCTGTTCGGCGACGGAACTTCAGAAAATTCCCAAGAACTGTCAGGCCCGTTACACCTGAACTAAATGTAGAGCCAGTTTAATGTGATAAAACAGAGAGACTCCCCTCCCCTATAATCTCGGAGTGCAGGGACATTGAAAACTTGTAACAGAACACAATAAACGTTCCTTGTGACATAAAATCCTGTGGGACGGATTTTACAGCAGCAGTTAGCGTCGTTTCACAATATAACTCACCCCGAGATATTATACAGATTAATATAATACTGCATAAAGTACAGATAATCACCGCTTTATCATTTAATTCGGGGAAAATCGCCCCATTCCCATAAAATCTGGAATTTAAGAAGCAGCAGAAATGAGAGAAGTTTCCCCAAACATGACGGGACCGGTCACTGACATCCAGGAGGGTAATTCTGATCATCAGGGGATGAGACCGGAATAAGGGACATTTAAAGGCTTCACACAGACAGCAGTTTATTTAATAAATACATTTACTGACAGTCCCTGAATATATGGAGCGTCGGACAGAGTGCGATTCATTGTCAGTGACAGGGAAATCTGGTTATTAATTTCCAAAAGATTTTTCAGTGTTTCCTGTAATATCAGAGAAAAATTGTATCAGATCGTGGATTGGATTCAGTTTGTTTCTCACTCTCGGTCTGTTTGTGTTTAGACTGGGGAGCAATAAACTGGGAGATTCAGGAGTGAAACTATTGTCTGAGGCTCTGAGGAACCCACACTGTAAAATACAGGAACTGGAGTAAGTATCAGACTGTGTGAGATTGTGTTTATAATAACTGGATGCTGGGCACTGTATATTAATGTCAGTATAAGTAATAATAATACAAATAAATACTGGGAATTTACTCTGATTCCTGTTATCTCTGATCGTCTCTGTCTCTTCCTTTCTCACTCTGATCTGCAGGTTATGTGATAACGATCTCACAAATTCCTGTATCAAGGATCTTTCCTCCGCTCTCACGACAAACCGGTCACTTACGGGTCTCGACCTGAGCAATAATAAACTGGGAAATTCAGCAGTGAAACTACCGTCTGAGGCTCTGAGGAACCCGGACTGTAAAATACAGAAACTGGGGTAAGTACCAGATTGTGTATATTAATTGGATGCTGAACATGGTACATGAATGTCAGTATCAGTCATAATAATATAAATAAATACTGGGAATTTACTCTGATTCCTGTTATCTCTGTTCGTCTCTGTCTATCTCCAATTTCTTTCTCTGATCTCCAGGTTATGGGGTAATGATCTCACAGATTCTTGTAGCGAGGATCTCTCCTCCGCTCTCAGTGCAAACCTGTCACTGACGGTTCTCAACCTGAGTTATAATAAACTGGGAGATTCAGGAGTGAAACTACTGTCTGCGGCTCTGAGGAACCCGGACTGTAAAATACAGGAACTGGAGTATCACTGTGAGATTGTGTTTATAATAACTGGATGTCTGACGCTGTATATTATTAGTAGTATCAATAATAGTGTTTTTAATAAACACTGTACTTTATTATCGGTGCCAGTAATAGTGTTATTAATAAACACTGTACATTATTATTAATGTCAGTAATAGTGTTATTAATGAGCACTACTTTATTAGTATTAGTAATCGTGTTAAACACTGTACATTATTAGTATCAGTAATAGCGTTATTAAATTCTGTACATTATTATTGTCAGTAATAGTGTTATTAATAAACACTGTACATTATGATTAGTATCAGTAGTAGTGTTACTAATAATGTACAGTGTTTATTAATATCAGTATCAGTGTTATTAATAAACACTCAGGATTCACCCTGATTCCTGTTATTTCTCTTTCTCTGATCCCCAGTCTGACTGATGTCGGTCTCACAGATTCTTGTACCGAGGATCTCGTCTCCGCTCTCAGCACAAACCGGTCACTGACGGATCTGTCCCTGGGATCAAACTCCTTCACAGACCGATCTGTCCCCGCTCTCCGCTCCCTCATACTGACCCGCAAGAGTCTGGAGCGGATCGGGTGAGTGTTTGTGTTAATGTTTAATGTAATAAATAAAATATCAGTGGGATTCAGTCCCTTTTATGGGTAATATTTATCTGTAATTATTATTGAAATATTAACCCCAGTCTCCCTGTTATTTACACTGTTGTTCAATCTGTTTTTTTCCTGTTTAATCTTTAATCTGTTTCAGGCTGTCATTGAATCAGTTCTGTCCAAACGGAAAGAGACACCTGGAGTCACTGCGGGAATCCAGACCCGGACTGAGAGTGGAAATATGAACATTTCAATTTATAACCATTCCTGGTCTCATTATATGAACATTTCAATTTATAACCATTCCTGGTCTCATTATATGAACATTTCAATTTATAACCATTCCTGGTCTCATGATATGAACATTTCAATTTATAACCATTCCTGGTCTCATTATACGAACATTTTTGGCCGATTCTCTGTCCCTCCCCTTTAACCGGCCGCGCTCCAGGTTTAAATCCGAACGGCCCTTTAACGGTTTCCAGCTCGAGCTGAGCGAGCGTCGTCTCCCATTGTGACGTCAGAGACCCAGCGACAGGGTCACGAGACTCAGTCACCCGGTCCCCCAGCGCTGATTCTGCCGGATATCCGGGGCTGGATGGTCCCCAATGGGGCACTGGGTCAATGTACAGACAGGAAGGGCCCAGGGTGGGGCTCAGTCTGGGCTGCAGTGGGACACTGGGTCAATGTACAGACAGGAAGGGCCCAGGGTGGGGCTCAGTCTGGGCTGCAGTGGGACACTGGGTCAATGTACAGACAGGAAGGGCCCAGGGTGGGGCTCAGTCTGGGCTGCAGTGGGACACTGGGTCAATGTACAGACAGGAAGGGCCCAGGGTGGGGCTCAGTCTGGGCTGCAGTGGGACACTGGGTCAATGTACAGACAGGAAGGGCCCAGGGTGGGGCTCAGTCTGGGCTGCAGTGGGACACTGGGTCAATGTACAGACAGGAAGGGCCCAGGGTGGGGCTCAGTCTGGGCTGCAGTGGGACACTGGGTCAATGTACAGACAGGAAGGGCCCAGGGTGGGGCTCAGTCTGGGCTGCAGTGGGACACTGGGTCAATGTACAGACAGGAAGGGCCCAGGATGGGGCTCAGTCTGGGCTGCAGTGGGACACTGGGTCAATGTACAGACAGGAAGGGCCCAGGGTGGGGCTCAGTCTGGGCTGCAGTGGGACACTGGGTCAATGTACAGACAGGAAGGGCCCAGGGTGGGGCTCAGTCTGGGCTGCAGTGGGGCACTGGGTCAATGTACAGACAGGAAGGGCCCAGGGTGGGGCTCAGTCTGGGCTGCAGTGGGACACTGGGTCAATGTACAGACAGGAAGGGCCCAGGGTGGGGCTCAGTCTGGGCTGCAGTGGGGCACTGGGTCAATGTACAGACAGGAAGGGCCCAGGGTGGGGCTCAGTCTGGGCTGCAGTGGGACACTGGGTCAATGTACAGACAGGAAGGGTCCAGGGTGGGGCTCAGTCTGGGCTGCAGTGGGAAACTGGGTCAATGTACAGACAGGAAGGGCCCAGGGTGGGGCTCAGTCTGGGCTGCAGTGGGACACTGGGTCAATGTACAGACAGGAAGGGCCCAGGGTGGGGCTCAGTCTGGGCGGCAGTGGGACACTGGGTCAATGCACAGACAGGAAGTGTCCAGGGTGGGGCTCAGTCTGGGCGGCAGTGGGACACTGGGTCAATGCACAGACAGGAAGGGCCCAGGGTGGGGCTCAGTCTGGGCGGCAGTGGGACACTGGGTCAATGTACAGACTGGAAGAGCCCAGGGTGGGGCTCAGTCTGGGCGGCAGTGGGACACTGGGTCAATGCACAGACAGGAAGGGCCCAGGGTGGGGCTCAGTCTGGGCTGCAGTGGGACACTGGGTCAATGTACAGACAGGAAGGGCCCAGGGTGGGGCTCAGTCTGGGCGGCAGTGGGACACTGGGTCAATGCACAGACAGGAAGGGCCCAGGGTGGGGCTCAGTCTGGGCGGCAGTGGGACACTGGGTCAATGCACAGACAGGAAGGGCCCAGGGTGGGGCTCAGTCTGGGCTGCAGTGGGACACTGGGTCAATGCACAGACAGGAAGGGCCCAGAGTGGGGCTCAGTCTGGGCTGCAGTGGGACACTGGGTCAATGTACAGACACGAAGAGCCCAGGGTGGGGCTCAGTCTGGGCTGCAGTGGGACACTGGGTCAATGTACAGACACGAACAGCCCAGGGTGGGGCTCAGTCTGGGCTGCAGTGGGACACTGGGTCAAAGTACAGACAGGAAGGGCCTAGGGTGGGGCTCAGTCTGGGCTGCAGTGGGACACTGGGTCAAAGTACAGACAGGAAGAACCCAGGGTGGGGGTCAGTCTGGGCTGCAGTGGGACACTGGGTCAATGCACAGACAGGAAGAGCCCAGGGTGGGGCTCAGTCTGGGCGGCAGTGGGACACTGGGTCAATGCACAGACAGGAAGGGCCCAGAGTGGGGCTCAGTCTGGGCTGCAGTGGGACACTGGGTCAATGTACAGACAGGAAGGGCCTAGGGTGGGGCTCAGTCTGGGCTGCAGTGGGACACTGGGTCAAAGTACAGACAGGAAGATCCCAGGGTGGGGCTCAGTCTGGGCTGCAGTGGGACACTGGGTCAATGTACAGACAGGAAGAGCCCAGGGTGGGGCTCAGTCTGGGTGGCAGTGGGACACTGGGTCAATGCACAGACAGGAAGGGCCCAGGGTGAGGCTCAGTCTGGGCTGCATTGGGACACTGGGTGAAAGTACAGACAGGAAGGGCCCAGGGTGGGGCTCAGTCTGGGCTGCAGTGGGACACTGGGTCAATGTACAGACAGGAAGGGCCCAGGGTGGGGCTCAGTCTGGGCTGCAGTGGGACACTGGGTCAATGTACAGACAGGAATGGCCCAGGGTGGGGCTCAGTCTGGGCTGCAGTGGGACACTGGGTCAATGTACAGACAGGAAGAGCCCAGGGTGGGGCTCAGTCTGGGCTGCAGTGGGACACTGGGTCAATGTCCAGACAGGAAGAGCCCAGGGTGGGGCTCATTCTGGGCAGCAGTGGGACACTGGGTCAATGCACAGACAGGAAGGGCCCAGGGTGGGGCTCAGTCTGGGCTGCAGTGGGACACTGGTTCAATGTACAGACAGTAAGAGCCCAGGGTGGGGCTCAGTCTGGGCTGCAGTGGGACACTGGGTCAATGTACAGACAGGAAGGGCCCAGGGTGGGGCTCAGTCAGGGCTGCAGTGGGACACTGGGTCAAAGTACAGACAGGAAGGGCCCAGGGTGGGGCTCAGTCTGGGCTGCATTGGGACACTGGGTCAATGTACAGACACGAAGAGCCCAGGGTGGGCCTCAGTCTGGGCTGCAGTGGGACACTGGGTCAATGTACAGACAGGAAGGGCCTTGGGTGGGGCTCAGTCTGGGCGGCAGTGGGACACTGGGTCAATGCACAGATAGGAAGGGACCAGGGTGGGGCTCAGTCTGGGCTGCAGTGGGACACTGGGTCAATGCACAGACAGGAAGGGCCCAGAGTGGGGCTCAGTCTGGGCTGCAGTGGGACACTGGGTCAATGTACAGACAGGAAGGGCCTAGGGTGGGGCTCAGTCTGGGCTGCAGTGGGACACTGGGTCAAAGTACAGACAGGAAGAGCCCAGGGTGGGGCTCAGTCTGGGCGGCAGTGGGACACTGGGTCAATGCACAGACAGGAAGGGCCCAGGGTGGGGCTCAGTCTGGGCTGCAGTGGGAGACTGGTTCAATGCACAGACAGGAAGGGCCCAGGGTGGGGCTCAGTCTGGGCTACATTGGGACACTGGGTCAAAGTACAGACAGGAAGGGCCCAGGGGGGGCTCAGTCTGGGCTGCAGTGGGACACTGGGTCAACGTACAGACAGGAATGGCCCAGGGTGGGGCTCAGTCTGGGCTGCAGTGGGACACTGGGTCAATGTACAGACAGGAAGGGCCCAGGGTGGGGCTCAGTCTGGGCTGCAGTGGGACACTGGGTCAATGTACAGACAGGAATGGCCCAGGGTGGGGCTCAGTCTGGGCTGCAGTGGGACTCTGGGTCAATGTACACACAGGAAGAGCCCAGGGTGGGGCTCGGTCTGGCCTGCAGTGGGACACTGGGTCAATGTACAGACAGGAAGGGCCCAGGGTGGGGCTCAGTCTGGGCTGCAGTGGGACACTGGTTCAATGCACAGACAGGAAGGACCCAGGGTGGGGTTCAGTCTGGGCTGCAGTGGGACACTGGGTCAATGTGCAGACAGGAAGGGCCCAGAGTGGGGCTCAGTCTGGGCTGCAGTGGGACACTGGGTCAATGCACAGACACGAAGAGCCCAGGGTGGGGCTCAGTCTGGGCTGCAGTGGGACACTGGGTCAATGTACAGACAGGAAGGGCCTGGGGTGGGGCTCAGTCTGGGCTGCAGTGGGACACTGGGTCAAAGTACAGACAGGACGAGCCCAGGGTGGGGCTCAGTCTGGGCTGCAGTGGGACACTGGGTCAATGCACAGACAGGAAGAGCCCAGGGTGGGGCTCAGTCTGGGCGGCAGTGGGACACTGGGTCAATGCACAGACAGGAAGGGCCCAGGGTGGGGCTCAGTCTGGGCTGCAATGGGACACTGGGTCAATGCACAGACAGGAAGGGCCCAGAGTGGGGCTCAGTCTGGGCTGCAGTGGGACACTGGGTCAATGTACAGACAGGAAGGGCCTAGGGTGGGGCTCAGTCTGGGCTGCAGTGGGACACTGGGTAAAAGTACAGACAGGAATGGCCCAGGGTGGGGCTCAGTCTGGGCTGCAGTGGGACACTGGGTCAATGTACAGACAGGAAGAGCCCAGGGTGGGGCTCGGTCTGGGCTGCAGTGGGACACTGGGTCAATGTACAGAAAGGAAGGGCCCAGTTTGGGGCTCAGTCTGGGCTGCAGTGGGACACTGGGTCAATGTACAGACAGGAAGAGCCCAGGGTGGGGCTCAGTCTGGGCTGCAGTGGGACACTGGGTCAATGTGCAGACAGGAAGGGCCAAGGCTGGGGCTCAGTCTGGGCTGCAGTGGGACACTGGGTCAATGTTCAGACAGGAAGAGCCCAGGGTGGGGCTCAGTCTGGGCTGCAGTGGGACACTAGGTCAATGTCCAGACAGGAAGAGCCCAGGGTGGGGCTCAGTCTGGGCGGCAGTGGGACACTGGGTCAATGCACAGACAGGAAGGGCCCAGGGTGGGGCTCAGTCTGGGCTGCAGTGGGACACTGGTTCAATGTACAGACAGTAAGAGCCCAGGGTGGGGCTCAGTCTGGGCTGCAGTGGGACACTGGGTCAATGTACAGACAGGAAGGGCCCAGGGTGGGGCTCAGTCTGGGCTGCAGTGGGACACTGGGTCAAAGTACAGACAGGAAGGGCCCAGGGTGGGGCTCAGTCTGGGCTGCAGTGGGACACTGGGTCAAAGTACAGACAGGAAGGGCCCAGGGTGGTGCTCAGTCTCGGCTGCACTTGGAAACTGGGTCAATGTGCAGACAGGAAGGGCCCAGGGTTGGGCTCAGTCTGTGCTTCAGTTGGACACTGTGTCAATGAACAGACAGGATGGGTCCAGGGTGGGGCTCAGTCTGGGCTGCAGTGGGACACTGGGTCAAAGTACAGACAGGAAGGGCCCAGCGTGGGGCTCAGTCTACGCTGTAGTGGGACACTGAGTCAATGTACAGACAGGAAGGGCCCAGGGTGGGGCTCAGTCTGGGCTGCAGTGGGACACTGGGTCAATGTACAGACAGGTAGGGCCCAGGGTGGGGCTCAGTCTGGGCTGCAGTGGGACACTGGGTCAATGTACAGGCAGGAAGGGCCCGGGGTGGGGCTCAGTCTGGGCTGCAGTGGGACACTGGGTCAATGTACAGGCAGGAAGAGCCCAGGGTGGGGCTCATTCTGGGCTGCAGTGGGAAACTAGGTCAATGTGCAGACAGGATGGGCCCAGGGTGGGGCTCAGTCTGGGCTGCAGTGGGACACTGGGTTAATGTAAAGACAGGAAGGGCCCAGGGTGGGGCTCAGTCTGGGCTGCAGTGGGACACTGGGTCAATGTACAGACAGGAAGGGCCCAGGGTGGGGCTCAGTCTGGGCTGCAGTGGGACACTGGGTCAATGTACAGACAGGAAGGGCCCAGGGTGGTGCTCAGTCTGGGCTGCAGTGGGACACTGGGTCAATGTACAGACAGGAAGGGCCCAGGGTGGGGCTCAGTCTGGGCTGCAGTGGGACACTGGGTCAATGTACAGACAGGAAGGGCCCAGGGTGGGGCTCAGTCTGGGCTGCAGTGGGACACTGGGTCAATGTACAGGCAGGAAGGGCCCGGGGTGGGGCTCAGTCTGGGCTGCAGTGGGACACTGGGTCAATGTACAGACAGGAAGGGTCCAGGGTGGGGCACAGTCTGGGCTGCAGTGGGACACTGGGTCAGTATGCAGACAATAACAGCTCAGGTTGGGCTACAGTGGGACATTGTGTCAATATTGGATCAATGTTCATCGGAACACCAGGGGATTCCCCATCTCTTCTTGTGTTATTGTTGATGTGGAGATGCCGGTGATGGACTGGGGTTGACAATTGTAAACAATTTTACAACACCAAGTTATAGTCCAGCAATTTTATTTTAAATTCACAAGCTTTCGGAGACTTCCTCCTTCCTCAGGTCCTGAAACATTTACCTGAGGAAGGAGGAAGTCTCCGAAAGCTTGTGAATTTAAAATAAAATTGCTGGACTATAACTTGGTGTTGTAAAATTGTTTACATGTGTTATTGTTGCTGGATCTGTTCTGTCCACCGAGGGGGCCCTGGTTTAACATCTCATCGGGAAATGCAACAGTGAATGGAAAATAAAATCTGGCAGCGTGGAAGACGAACTGCAAATACGCTATCGCCCGTTTTGCTCTCACGCCAGAGGTGAATTTATTCTCTCATCTGTTCCTTAAGCTGGCGATCGAATGGGGTTTAATTGTCAGATATCTAAATAGTGAATCCTAAATTAACCTGACCAATCTGCCCTCGTTTCAGACACTGATCTAAATTATAATGTGATAATCAGTGATCCAACTAATGCTGAATTACGGTGATAATCTCAGCTGCTTTTACAACCGGTATTCATTGTGTTAAGTATCTGCCGATTAGTTAAGTTATTAAAATTGCTGGATGACCCTGTCTACAACTGTTTATATGTAATTATTACTGGTGTACTCAATGTTTAAATTATGATAATTATGAAATCCAAGTGAATAAACCATTGTTGTGCATGATTTGCTGTCCGATTTCTTCTTTGAAGATTTGGTGAGAAAGAAATTTCAGCCCTTCAATCAGTAGCTTGTGGGGATCCTAATTAATGGTCGGTGAAGTGAACTCATTCAATCTGAACTGGGAGATTTCAGACAGTTCAGCGAGCAATATTAGGCATCATTCACTTCTAGACATCGGCCACAATCGAACAGGAACATGTCAAACTGAGGCCCCAAAACCATGGCCCAGAGAGGAAATTAAACCCCAGGGCAATAAACAGACCGAACTCACTGGGCACTGTTTTGGTGCAGCCTGTGGAGGAGGCCTCGATCGGGCATCTCTGGGGAAGACGTCGGTCGGTCCTCTCTGGGGAAGGTCTCGATCGGTCCCCTCTGGATGTGGCCTTGGCCGGTCCCATCTCAGGGAGGAACAACAACAACAACAACATGTATTGATTGTATTTTATGATATATGTGTGTGTACATATATAAATATGTGTGTGCATATATATATAAATATATATGTGTGTGTGTATTTACACACGTCCAGCATGATCGATTCGTGGACAAAATAGCGGAAAGTGCGGCGGCCATCTTGCACAAAATGGCGGCAAGTAAGGCGGCCTTCTTGGACAAAATTTCCGCAAGTATGGCATCCGTCTTGGTCAAATGCCGCGAGTGCGGCAGTCATCTTGGACAATATCGCAGAAAGTACCGGGCAGAGTGTCCCCAGTGATACCACAGTGAACGCATAATATTCCCTTTACCCCAGAGTGCACCCAGTCACCCCAGAATGATCCCATTGAGCACTCAGGGATCCCAGAATGGCAGTCTTTATATTTAGACCACGACCACAACAACAACTACTACAACATCAATGTGTATTTATAATATATAGAATATATATATATATATACTACGTATATGTGTATTTGCACACGACCAGCATGGCGGAATTTTGGACAAAATGGCGGCAAGTACGCCGTCCATCTTGGAAAAATGGCCGCAAGTATTCCGCCATCTTGGATAAAATGGCGGATATTACCACGCAGAATGTCGACATTGATACGACAGTCACCCCAGAATGTCCCAGTGAACGCACAGGGATCCCAGAGTACACCAAGTCACCCCAAAGTGCTCCCGGAGTGCTCGCAGTATCCCAAAATGAACCCAGGCACATCAGAGGGATCCCAGAATTCACCCAGTCAACCTAAATTGATCCCAGAGTGCGCCCAGGGATCTCAGAGTGCATCCAGTCACTCCAGAGTGATTCCAGAATGCACTCAGGAATCCCGAGTGCAACCAGTAACACCAGAGGGATCGCAGAGTGGCAGTCTTTATATTTACACCACCACAACAACAACTACTACCAAAACAGCAACAACTTGTATTTATAACATATATGTATGTATTTACACAAGCAAAGTACGGCGGCCATCTTGGACAAAATGGCGCCAGAGTTTCTGCAATCTTAGACAAAATGGCCGCAATGAGTGCAGCCATTTTGGACAAAATGGCGTCAACCACTGCCGCCATCTTGGACAAAATGGCGGCAAGTACGTTGGCCATCCTGGAAAAAATTGGCAAGAACGGCCTACCATCATGGACAAAATGGCGGCAAGTGCAACGGCCATCTTAGAAAAAATAGCGGCTAGTACAGAGAAATGGCTAAAATTAACATGCAGATTGTCGACAGTGATACGACAGTGCTCCCAGAATATCCCAGTGAAACCTCAGTGACTCCAGAGTGCACCTGGTCACCACAGAGTGATTCCAGAGTGCACCCAGAGAACCCAGCATGCACCCAGTCACCCCAGAGTGATCCCTGATTGCACGCCATATCCCAGAGTGAACCCAGTCACCCCAGAGTGATCCCTGATTGCACGCCATATCCCAGAGTGAACCCAGTCACCCCAGAGTGATCCCTGATTGCACGCCATATCCCAGAGTGAACCCAGTCACCCCAGAGTGATCCCTGATTGCACGCCATATCCCAGAGTGAACCCAGTCACCCCAGAGTGATCCCTGATTGCACGCCATATCCCAGAGTGAACCCAGTCACCCCAGAGTGATCCCTGATTGCACGCCATATCCCAGAGTGAACCCAGTCACCCCAGAGTGATCCCTGATTGCACGCCATATCCCAGAGTGAACCCAGTCACCCCAGAGTGATCCCTGATTGCACGCCATATCCCAGAGTGAACCCAGTCACCCCAGAGTGATCCCTGATTGCACGCCATATCCCAGAGTGAACCCAGTCACCCCAGAGTGATCCCTGATTGCACGCCATATCCCAGAGTGAACCCAGTCACCCCAGAGTGATCCCAGAGTGCACCGAGGGTTCCCAGATTGCATCCAGTAACCCCAGAGTGCAACCAGTCACACCAGAATGATCCCAGGGTGGCAGTCACTATATTTAGACCAATACAACAAATACTACTACAAGAACAACAACCTGAATTTATAACTTATATGTATGTGTATTGATACACGGCCTGCATGACGGTTGCCATCTTGGACAAATTGGCGGCAAGTACGGCGACCATCATGGACAAAATCGCGGCAAGTACGGCGGCATTCTAAGACAAAATGGCAGCATGAAAGGCGACCATGTTGGACAAATGGCGGCAAGCTCCTCAAGGCTGTCGGACAGGAACAGCAGGAGGACATTGAGCCCTTCGAGTCTGTTATACAGTAACAGGTGGAGACCATTTAACTCCTCGAGCCCGTTACTCCAGAACTGGAGGCAAATCATCCCCTCCAGCCTGTTACATCGGAACAGGAGGAGCCATTCAGCCCTTCGAGCCAGTTATTTGGTAACTGAAGTCTATTCAGACCCTCCAGCCGATTACACTGGAACAGAACAAGGCCAATCAACCCTCGAGCGTGTTAAGTAGGACCACGAGGAGGCCATTCAGCCTTTCGAGCCTATTATACAGAACAGGAGGAGGCCATTCAGCGCGTCGAGTGTGTTGCCTAGTAAAGGGAGTAGGCCATTCAGCCCCTCGAGCCTGTTACAATGGAACAGAAGTACACAATTCGGCTCTTTGAGCCTGTTCCGCCATTCAATTAGATCATGACTGATCTGTGTCTTAACTCCGTCTACCCATCTTCGATCCAGAATCCTTTATACCCTTGCCTAACAAAACATTATCAATTTTCCTTTTGAAATTTAGTATTGAAATCCGCCTGAACAAACTTTTGTGGGAGAGAGTTCCAGATTTCCACGACCCTTTGTGTGAAGAAGTGTTTCCTGACATCACCCCTGAACGGCCGAGATCCATTTTATGCCCCCTTGTTCTGGATTCCCCACAAGGGGAAGTAGTTTCTCTATCTACCCTATCAACTCCTTTAATCAACTTAAACAACTCAATTAGATCACCCCTTAACCTTTTATATTCATAGGAATCCAAGTCTAGTCTATGCAACCTGCCCTCATAATTTAACTCATCTTGCCCAAACATAATTCTGCTGAATCTGAGCTGCAGCCCTTCCAAGGCCAATATATCCTTCCTGAGGGTCAGTGCCTAGAACTGAATGCAGGAACTCCAGATGAGATCTATCCAGAGCTCTGTACAGCTGGAACATAACTTCCACCCCTTTATATTCCAGCCCTCTTGAAATAAAGGCCGACATTCTTCGCCTTTTTAATTATTTTTGTAACTCTCCACTAGCTTTTAATGATTCCTGTACTTGGACCCCCAAATCTCTCTGCTCCTCCACAGTTCCTAGCTCCTCACCATTTAGAAAACACTCTGATCTATCTTTCTTAGATCCGAAGTGGATGACCTCACATTTCCCCACATTGAACTCCATTTGCTACAGTTTTACCCACTCACATAATCTCTCAATATCCTGGGAATGCTTGGTACTTTTGTTTGGTTGGAAAATGCTTTATGTCAGATCGTTATTTTAAAAAGATTACAATTGATTTTTATTTTGTACAGTTTGAACAAGATCATTATTCCCCGATCAGTAAAATGTCTGTTTTTCAGATAGTGGCGACAGTTCAGAGATAGTTGTCTTTATGCCGACTTTAATGAAGTGAAATTTTGCTGATTTAAAATCAGATATATTTCTAAGCTTGATAAAGCAGCTCCTCTGTCAGTTGAGGCTTCACTCCCAATGTCTCAGTGTTTCCGCTTGTCCTGATATCAATGCAACATTTGAAGGGCTCCAGATAATGAATAGTGCCTGCTCTTCAGAGGGTGTAGATTCACACTACACTAGGCCTTGTTTCAGACTTTAACTGTCAAACAAATTGATGAAACAGTAAGAGAGAAAAAACATAGTAGCAGTAAGACAATAGTTTTACTGTAAAGCTCAACCAGATCCTTACTGGAAAAGAAAATAATAAATAATTTACAAATACTATACGAAAATGTGACTGAACTTTCGAAAATCCTCGTTCTTTGTTGTCTTTTTCTCACAAACTATGGAAACTGTCGACTTGATTAACATTCTCAGAGATTCCAAACAGACTCACCAGTTTGAAAAAGACAGGCTGATAAATGCCTTCAAAACAGTGACTGGGAGCCAGTCATTTTAAGCAATGGTCTGTTTAATTCAAAAGAAACTTCCAATCAGAACTGTACGAGAAGAAATGACCCCGGAGGTTTGTATCTGAATCAAATTTTTGACATTGTGAGGTGCAACCTGCCTTTAAGAGGTGCAGCCTGCCTTTCAGAGGTGCGAAGCACTGACGCAATATCTGGGCCCCCCTGCTGGTGAGAAGCGGTTCAACAGCGCAGCCAGGCCTGACTGCTCGCAGGAATCAGGCAAATCACCAGGCAGCACCAATATCACGGACTGTCTGCATCACAATGACCGGGTGCAGCTTCATGATCTGGGGGGTTAATCGACCCCCGCGCACGGATTCGGGGGTTATCGAATTTAACCCCGTACATATCTTTATATATATATTACATACAATACAGCACGGGACAGAAACAGGCCATTCAGCCCCTCTGGGTAAAGAAGTTCCCCTGAATTTCTTATTTGACAACAACTTCTGCAGTAGAAAATATAATACAATGTATAATCAAATATTATGTGTATATATATTTAACATCGAATGTACAGTACAGCACAGTACAGTGTCCATTCGGCTCAACTACTATTTCTGTTTTACAACAGCTACTTCCTAATATAAAATACAATACAATATATCTTTATATAAATATTACATAGAATTCAGCACGTCACCGAAACAGGCCATTCGGCCCACCTGGATAATTAAATATCCCACAGTGTTCCCACAATGACCAAGTGATCCCACAGTGCACCCAGTGATAGTGCCCCATTGATCCACAGTGTCCCAGTGATCCAAAGTGCACCCAGTGGTCCCAAAGTGATTGCAGAGTGACCCATTGATACCACAGTGCATTCGTGATATTGACTCAGTCATGCGCAGTGTCCCAATGATCCACAGTGCACCCAGTGATCCCACAGTGATCGCAGCGTGACCCAGTGATCCTACAGTGCACCCAGTGATATTGCCGCAGTGATCCAAAGTGTCTCAGTGATCCCAAAATGCCCCAGTTCTCTCAAAGTGATCCCAGTGATCCCACAGTGCCCCCAGTGATTGCACGGTGCACCCAGAGGTACCAGTATCAAATTGCATTTGTGTAAACGTTTGAGAGACTTTCTTTATTTACAACAACGTGTGCATATAAAATAACGTGTTTTATATATGTATTACATATTACATAGAATGGGTAATGAAATTCCTCCTGAATTGCAATGAAGCTGAAACGAAATGGCGGTCATTAAGGCGGTCATCTTAAACAAGGTGGTCGCCAGTGTCCCAGTGCTCCCACATTAACCCAATGATTCCACAGTGTCCCACTGATCTCACAGTGTCCCAGTGATCCCATAATACCCCAGTTAACCTGCAGTGTCCCAGAGATCCAACAGCAACCTGTGAGACCACAGTGCTCCCATTGATCCCACAGTGACCCAGACAAAACTCATGTAAGTGTCATTGGGTGCAGCCTGTGGTGAAGGCCTCGGTCAGTGCCCTGTGGAGAGAAAGCCTTTAGTTTGTGGTCAACTTACAGTTTGTGGCTTTTTCCAATCAGCCAAAGAGTTCAAAAAAATTCATGACATTCAAAAGAGCCAAAGCAAAAAGTTTTTTCAAAAACCTAACACACGGCATGATCCCTCATCAGTTGCAGGGACAATCTCTCAGCAACAGTCAATTACACAGAAACAAAGCCCAGTTTATAAAGGAGAAGAAACTAAGTAGTAAAAGATTGAGAGACAATCTTTATCGACAACAACTTGTATTAATATCTTACAGCAACTACCAGAACATCAATTTGCATATATACATAAATATATATATTTGCATAATACAACTACTCTTACAAAGCCTCGATAAAGGATGTGGGGAAAGAGCAAAGGGGTAAATAGGACGAATTGGACAGCCCTTTCAAAGAGCTGACACAGGCACAGTGGGGCGAAAGGCCTCCTCTTGTGCCATAGTTACCATGAAAACTTAAAACTATGAACAACAACTTCAATGTCATGAAACCGAAACAAAATGGATACCAGTAAGGCAGTCATCTTACTGAGGAGCAAGCTGGACATCATACTGAGGGGCAAGCTGGACATCTTACTGAGGGGCAAGGCGGCCATTTAACTGAGGGGCAAGGCGGCCAAATTACTGCGGGACAAGATGGTCATATTGAACAAATTGGCCGCCATGCAGCTTGAACAAATTGGGCGCCTTGATCCTGAAACCTAATGGCCACCAATAAGGCAGCCATCTTACTGAGGGGCAAGATGAAGTGAGCTGTGTTGTGAGACACGGAGAGGGTTCATTTGCTGTTCCTGTTAAATCACTGTTGAACGATAGTTAAAGATGCAAACGGAGTGAGACTGGCACTAGCTGGTGTTTAACACAAAGACAGCGGAGCAGTGAGGAAATCAAGGACCAAAATGTGAACTTCTGCAGAAAAATGGATTAATATTTGGTTATTTGGACTTAATTCTTACAGAGAAGGAGAGACCAGACATTCGGAGGAAAGGTCAAATGAGCCATGTGTGTAGAGAATGTAATTCTAGCTTCTATTAAATAAATCAGAGTAAAATTGGATTCAATCTGAATGTAGTTCTGATCTGGGATTTGGTTTAATTCTACATTTTTCATATTTTTCTTTAATCTGAAACAATAACAGTATTTGTAACAGTAACAGAACAGGAGAGTGCTGCGGGTCTCTGCCCGGTTTAGTGAGACAGCAGAAGGGGTAAGAGAACATTGTGATTTATTACAGAATCCAGCAGCTCACTGGGAAAGTTACACATGGTACAGATGGAGGAATAAAAAGGTGCAAAGTGATTTTATACTTTAATTTGGGGCAATGACTTTTTATCTCCAAAAGGTTAAAATTTATGTTTAAATAATGGGCTCTTTCTCCGAAAGAAACTTTAGGCACAAGCCATGGCTTTATGAACAAAACAATCATTTATTATTCTTAATACACTAGAAAAAATTACATTAGAATGTAATCAACATCTGGGGATTATACCCGATTTAGAATTGCTTTAACACCAATAAAACAACACATTCTGAATTCCCAAAATGAATAACCGTTTGGAAATCCAATGTCTATCTTCGAATAAGCTGATAACGAAAGTTATATCCTTGTGGTTGACTCAAGCTTGTCTGGAGGATTCCAGGTATTTTGATGGATACCGTTGTAGGGTAGCCTGTCTTACTCTGGCATCCAGGTCATCTGCTTCACAGGCAATCTGTAAACCAGCATCGAGGCATCAAGCTGGAAGGTTGCGAGCAGTCATGAAGATTCCAGGTGAGGTGGTGCTGCCAGGAAGTGAAAGGTGAGTTTGGAGCAGCAGTGGTGGATCTGCGTCTCTCCCCACTCAACTTCTGCCCAGCTTCTTTATAACATAGAACCACCCCTCTGGGGCGTTAGCTGATCAAAAATAGGTTCCTACAAATACAACCCATGATTGATTGACACTTCACTTGTTTTCTCTCAGTGTCCACAACGTAACCAAGTCAAGCCGGCAGGAGTTCAAACCATCTCCAGCCCTCCTGGAATCGTTATTATTGCTATGGTGATCGATCCTCTGCTGTGTGGTCTTTCACAACGTGTCATTAACAATCCTTCTAACAGCCCTTCCTCCTTTTAATCGTCCTTTTCCTTCAGACATGCTGAAGCGGATTTAGTCTCAGGCTTTCGTTTATCAGATGATTTTTTTTACGACACAGGACAGCTGGGAAACCCCTGCAGTAAGTAATGGTCAGGGTCAGGTACACAAGACTGAGTGACTTTGTTGTGCAGCCTCCCGGCATCAACTCTCTCTTTGTTTCTCTCTGTGGATCTACTTTTCCCCTTTCCTTCTTTCTATCTGTCTCTTCCTCCTTCCCTTTCCATCTGTCTTTACATCATTCTGTTTGCTTCTCACTCTCTCCAGCACTGCTTCTGTCTCCTTCTTTCTCTCTGTTTCTATTTGAATTCTCGAACTCTTCTTTGCATCTGTTTCTGTATTTCATTCCATCTCTCTCAGTCGCTGTTTTAATATTTGTATTTCTCCCCCTCTATCCTGTTTTCCATTTTCTCCCTGCTTTCTGTTCCTCTTTTTCTCTTTCTCTTTGTCGTTTTATGTCTGACACTCTCTTGCTCTGAATCTTCCTCAGTCTCTCGTTATTTTGAATTGATTTCTTCTGTCTATTAACCTCTCCTCTCCTTTGTAATTATTTGGCAGTGTCTCTCTCTCATTATATATAGAGAAAGAAAGTATAAATATATATATATATATATGTATATATATATATATATATATAGATATACTTTCTTTCTCTCTTTATTTTTCTCTCTTGTCTTAATAACTTACTCTTTATTTCTCTCCGTCTCTGAATAACTCTGTCTCTGCCTCTCTTTATTTCTGCACTTTTCTAATTGGTACATTTATGTTGTCCTTGTGTTCTCTCTCTGTCTGTCCTTCTCTCTGTCTCTCGTCTCTCTCCCTCTGCCTCTCTATCTATCTGTTTATTTCCCTTTCTCTGCCCTCTCTGTCTCTCATTCTCTCTGTGTCTCTCTCTCCCTGCCTCTCTCTTTGTCTTTCTCCTGGTCTCTCTCTCTGTCTCTCTCTCGGTCAATCTATGTGCCACTCTCTCTGTCACTTTCTCTCTCTGTCATTCTCTTTCCCTGGCTTCCCTCTCTCTATATCTCCCTCTCTGTCTCTCTGCCTCTCCTTCTTTCTCTCCCTCTCTCTCTCCCACCCTCTCTCGCCCTTTCCCTCTCTCTTCCCCTTTGTCTCTCTTTCTCTGTCTCTCTTTCTCTGTCTCTCTCCAAATCTCTCTTTGTCTCTGACTCTCCCTCTCTCATTCTCTCTGTCTCCCTCTCTCTGTCTCTGTCTCTCCCTAATTGCCGCTCCCTTTCTCTCCCTCTTTCTCGCTCCCTCACTCCTTCTTTCTCACTCTCTCTCTGTCTCCCGTTCTCCCCCTCCCCTCTCTCTCTCTGTCCCTCTCTCTGTCTCCCCTCTCTCTCTCCCTCTGTCCCTTCCCCTCTCCATCTCTCTCACCATTTATGTGAAGGACACACATCCTGATCAGGTCCACAGAAGTGACATTGATTTCCAGCTTTGCCCATTTTGTCTTGCGGTCAGTTAATTAAAGTCCAGCTGAGCTCTTTGGTGCCGTCGTTTTGAACAACAATTCACGTGTTGTCTGCAAAGCAAACCCTGCCTCAATAGGTGAGATTATCAATAAAATATAATCTCAGAATCAGATTTAAGATCATTTCAGGGCTCTGTGCTGCTAATATAAAATGTACTTTCCATCCCCCGGGAAGTGTAGGGGATGGAGTATGAAATGGGATTTAGTTCTAGTGCTTGAAACCCTTCTGTTCTTTCTATGATTTCACTAATTTAACAATTAGATTGAGTGGGTATTTCACCGCGTTCTTCAGCTCCTCTCTGAATTTAGTCTGGGTCAGGACATAAATACACGTGTTTGTGCAGGAACTGAGAAGCCGCAGCATCTTTGATATCTGTTCTGAGATATAACCAGGGTCAGTGAAGGAGTAATAAGACCGAATGTCTGCAATTCGCACATAAATGAAAAATACAACATATGTCAGCCACAACAGTATAAAACTACCCGAGATACTGAAGAGTAAAATGATGGATTTCTTTCGGTTCTCCATCTCTGGATCACTCCGATTCTCTACATTGCTGCGGCCCCGGAGTCCCCTGCGGACTCGACTGGACACTAAAATACACCTGACTGTCAGAACATTGAACAGCAAAATCAGACAGAACGGGACACAAGGGGTTAAAATGAGGTGAAACATGTCAAATGCGGCCCATGCGGGGGAAGTACGGAAGCTCAGTTTACTCACACAAAACCAGGGAGCATTATCAATTATATATAAAGGTTCATTGGTAAAGTACCAGGGGACATTCACCAAACAGCCCAGCACACTCACTGTTCCCAGAACCACAGCCGCCGTTCTCTCGGTGCAATATTTAGTTTTCAGCTTCTCACAACAAATGGCCACAAATCGATCAAAGGTGAAAGCGACCGTGAACCAGACAGAAACATTCGTGGTTACAAAACTCAAGACTATAATAAAACTACACACGGGAGTGATGTCCAGGAATGACATTGTGAAATAAATCGAAGTAATCTGACTCAATATCGGATCAGTGATAACGACCAGGAGATCGGCCACTGCCATTCCCACCAGGTAGTGACTGATACATTTGGAGAGACCGCACTTTCCTCGGGACAGGATCACAATCGCCACCAAGTTAACTGTAAGAGAGTGAAAAGGAAGCAGAGAAATTATTGATCTGACCTGGAGTGAAAGCAGCAGTTTGAGAGGATCTGAGGTGAAATTTCCAGCTTTGTTGCTGCATCAAACGGTGGAAAGTGATTGATTGACCTGGGCAGCGATTTCGGTCAAAGGGATGTTTTTAAACACAATGTTCAGTAATGAATTAAGAGATGGATGCAGAAAGTGAATAAAGTGAGCACCGGATCCACTGGAAGGGCTGGGTGAGGGCACAGTGCCGGTGGGGAATGGAGAAGGGGTTTTGCACACCGGGAATCCAGCTGATTAAAGCCGGATTTGGGTTCCAGACTGATGTGAAAAAGGGGGAAGGGTGGGGAATGTGAGGGGACAGGGGTAGGTACATCTGGTTTCTTGCTCTGGGTTAAGTGAGCCGACAGCGGCTGGCACTAAATGGGAAAGGCAGCTGGAGCCCGAGCCAGTGAGTGAGATTGGGAGGGAGACAAGGAAAAGGACATGTCGGAGCTGAACGGGAGTCAGGAGCAGATGGTTTGGGAAAGCGAACAAATTGAAGCAACGGATGAGGAGACAGAGGATTCAATGCAGTGAGAGGAGAGGCTGGGATTCATGGGGAGAGACTGCAGCAGAATGTCAGACGAAATCGAATCTATAGGTCCCACTAACACAATCCAACTATAACATTCAATAGTTCATTTCTGTGGTTATTGATATCAGGGAACCTGTGTCGTTATAAAATGTGTACAATAAATTTACTTTGTAATTCACTTGAAATTAAATTTAAAAGTATTAATTAAATCAACCTCGTTGTTTATTGAATTCACCTAACTTTAACGTACTGTATCCGAACAATTCATTACGATCAAGACATTTCTGATTATATTTTTTTCAGCAAATTTTAATTATGTTCAGTGTTAAGTTGGAAAACAAAGAACATTCACAAAAACAGACTGAGGACCTGACAGGGATATAAACATGAGGAGCGAGTCCCACAATAAAAACTCACCCAAACTGACCACATCATAATAACATATTCAAGTCATTTTTTCTCTGTGTAATTGTACTGGAAGTTTCAGCAGTTCATTCTGATGAATTATTCACACCACAGCCTCTCGCTTTCGCTCTCAGTCTCCCTCTCTATCACTCACTTCACTCTCTTTCTCAAGTCCATTTTCATATCCGATTAAATCCTATCATCCTGTGCCTGCATTCTGTTCACCAGCCCCGTGTTCCACCGATCCTATTCTCAGTGTTAGTTTGTTAAATAGTGAAGCCTCTGTGGGATAGTTTAATGTTTCTACAGATCATCCAATTCTCCACCTGTTCACCTGCACTGTTCTCTTCATCCACAAATCATGGAATAAACAGAATCGAATCCCTCTCCCAGGCAGAACTCACAATAATTGAGATTCCTTCTCCAGTAATTATAGGGTATGGGGATGGATGGCGGGATTGTTCAATTTACAAAACTCCAACATCATACTTATCACCTACAGGTACATAGAAGGGCTGCTGATTCCAACAGGGACAGTGCAAATTGAGACCACAAAACATTAAAACATTTCATTTTACAGTGAAGTCCAGTGACAGTCAGTGAATTCATCCACAGTGAAGCAGAGAAGGAGATGTGAAAGAGTCAGCAGAAAACTCAGTTCAGTAACCAGACATCTGAAGCGGCGTCAGATACACACATAATGAAATAATATTTCATAACAGTGATAACCAATAAATACATTGAAATCCCAGTTAAACTGAAGCATGTTATTTGGGAGGGAGGACATTCCGCTGCCTCCTTGTAACACTGAGACCGTGAGCTGTCTCATTATCAATCACTGAAAACACATTGATGAAAACATATTCCAGGACAGGTTAGTTCCACAACAAGAAACTGTTATCAGCTCCTGATGGTCTGATACCAACTCTTAGCCCAGTACATTCAGTACAGAGAATAATCCAGTAACAATGCCAGGGTTGGATAGACAAATTCATGACAGATATAATGCAGCGCCTCAATACCGAAAGAGCAGAGACTTAACACATTCCATCATTCAACCAATAGAACAGAACAAGTGACTGTGTAAAATATGTAGGGACAAAAAACAATTTTCCAAGTACAGCAGCAGATTTAACACCGATTTACACCATTAACAGATGAGATAACGGCTTACCTGGAACTCCAATGGCTGCAAGAACAGGATAATAAATACGTTGTATCTGATAGATTACTGGATATCCCATTTCTGTGAGAAGCACTGACTTCTGTTACCCTGGAAACCACAGCTCCAGCAGGCACTCTGAGCTGATCCATTCCAACAAGCCCTGATTTATACAGGGGATAAGTCTCCACTGACACGGTTATACTCCTGATCATTGCTGTTAGTTACAGTCAGTTTAACAAACACATTACATTAGCAGCTTTGACTCCGCTGTAAATAATGTGGTGAATAAAACACAAACATCTCAAAGTCCACGATATTACTTAGTCAGATCTCTCTCAGGAATAAAGTTTAAATCTGATCTCATACAGGACTGATCCAACAATAATAAACGGCTTCATTTACAGCTTTTATATAACTATATTGACCATGTTCACTCCTGGTGATTCATTTATAATTTAGACAGATGTCTCCGCAGTGTGCACTGAATCCAGGGACACAAGCAGACCCGTTTCACTCTGTTCCTGCAGTTTCCCAGTTAAAATATGAATTGCGAGTCTCTGACACGAGGACAGTTAAAGGGCAGGTTGAGGATTGCAGCCTAGAAATGACTGGGTGATATTAGGGGACGGACACTGAACATGTCATATTGACATTCCTCTCTCCGCTATTTTACTGCAGATGTTTACCCGTTTATTCTACATTGGTTAACGGTTCCAGTAAAATTGGTCCCGTGTAACACCGAGCTGAGCCCATGACCCTTTTTGACCTCCATCACAAAGGCCCCGTAATTCCCTCACCCGCCTCCATTCCTTCCTCAGCCCTTTGCCATTGAAACCCTCATCAATGCCTCTGTCCCCTCCAGACTCAATTCCTCCAATGCACTCCTGACCGGCCATTCAACCTCCACCTTCTTTAAACGTGAGCTCGTCCAAAACTCTTGTCCGTGTCCAACCAGCACCAGGTCCTGCTCGGCCTCACTGACCCTCACTGGCTCCCAGTTGCATATTCATTAAATTTAAAATTCTCATCCTTGGGTTTAAATCCCTCCCCATTTCCATACCGACAGACAACCCACCCGTCAGCATCTCATTCATCGGAAACTGGCCTCTTTTGCTGGGACTCACCTCACTTGGTTCCACTCACCTATCTGATCAGAGCCAGAAGAAGCTTCTCTTCCCACCCTATCACCGTTATCTCTGATGTTTCTAACGGTTCAATCCTTGGCTCCCTCCTCTTCCTCATCTCCATGCTGCCCTTTGGTGACACAGTCCGCAGACATGGACCAGCTTTCAGATGGACGCTGACAAAACCACCGCCTCTCTTGACCCTTCCAATATATTTGTGTTGCCAGACCCACATTCTGTTTTAGATGAGCCTCCAGTTCCTCCAGTTAAAAATTGGGAAGTCATGATCTTTGGCCCCACAATCTCCACATACTTGCCAGGGATTCCATCCTCACCCCTAGTTTTTTGATTGGTGAGTCACTTTGGATTCCAATCTCCTCAGCCTTTAGTTTATTTTTATTCTTTCTCACACTTGAATCCATCAGGGCCTCACCCCTCCCTATCTCTATAAACTACCAGTTCCGGAAGCCCCTCCCAAACATTCCGCTCCTCCACCTCTGGCCGCTTGTGCATCTGCAGTCCATTTGTCCTACTTCTGACAGCGGTGCCTTCAGCCATATCCACGCTCCTGAATGCCCTCCCTAAGCCGCTCCATCTCCATTCCTCCTTTCACGTGTCAGACGTGGCTCAGTGGGAGCAGTCTCACCTGTGAGATAGAAGTCTGTGCATTGAAGTCTAATTCCAGATACTTGAACATATAATCCCGGCTGACACTGCAGTGCAGTCCTGAGGGAGCACTCGACTATCGGAGGGTCACTACTGAGGGAGCACATTACTCTCGGAGGGTCAGTACTGAGGGAGCACAGTACTCTCGGAGGGTCAGTACTGAGGGAGTGCTGTATGGTCGGAGGGTCAATATTGAGGCAGCACAGTACTGTCTGAGGGTCAGCAGTGAGGGAGTGCTGCACTGTCGGAGGGTCGGTACTGAGGGACTGGCGCACTGCCGGATGGTCAGTGCTAAAAGAGCGCAGTACTGTCGGACGGGCAGTACCCTGGGAGCGCTATACTGTCGAAGGTGCCGACGGTACGATATTTTAAGCCGAGGGCCCATCTGCCCTCTCAGGCAGATGTAAATGATCCTACAGCAATATTCGAAAAAGAGCAGGGGAGTTCCTTCCAGTGTCCTGGCCAATATTTACCCCTCAACCAATGTTTATAAAACCGACTTTCTGGCCATTTATCTCATTGCAGTGTGTGGGAGCTTCATGTGCGCAAATTGGCTGCCACGTTTCCTACATTAACACAGCGACTACTCTTAACAATGTACTTCATTGACTATTTAGGGACGTCCAGAGGTCAAGAACGGCGCTTGATAAAAGCAAGTTCTTTCCTTCTTTCAGACCTTCCAAGAAACCCGTCTCTTGCTCAAGTTTTTGCCGTCCTTCCTACTATTTCCTTACTTGGTCAGGGGTCGTCGAAATTCTACTCTTGAAAACCAATCATATCCCCTCCGATTCTCCATTTACTTCTCCTCCTTTTACATCCTCCCGAAACCCACTCTTGACCAAGGTTTTCGCCAGTCCTCCTGATATCTTGTTATTCCTTTTACTTCTCCGTGAATCCGCTTGGGAATGTTTATTCCATTAAAGGCGGTCTGGGAATGCAAGTTGTTGTTAACTTTCATTGGAATGTGTTCATTAGTTGTCCACTGTATGAGCAAAAGTAGTTTCTGGGATCATATTCTTGTACCAGAAAGAAATTTATATCAGAGACAGACTTGCTCACATAAATAAACATTGGAAACTGCTCGTGGACACCGTTTTATTCGAACAACATAACTTGGTTTATGTTCAGGCATCGCATTGAAATCGGTTTGTACAATCGTGAGGGAACCTTTAGGGGAACCTTGATCTAATAGGAGACAAGCAACACTGACTAGGATGAAGGTTTATTAGTTATTTGCCTTTTTACTCCATGATTATAACCCGTTTTACTGCTCCCTGGGACTGATGACTATGATGAAGATTTATTAGTTACTCTATTCGGTTAAACCACATAGTTCCAGAGCAGTTTCGGTGTCCCATTATAGAAACAACATTAAAGCCATAGGGAGAGCACAGTGTAGATTCATTCGAATGAGGCCAGGGAAGGGAAACTTATTTGGAAAGACTTGAAAAAACAGGATTATTTCCATGGGAATAGAAAGGACGAGGCTTAAATCTTAAAAAAACAGTCCATTCGGCCCAACTGTTCCATTCCGGTGTATATGCTCCACACGAGCCTCCTCCTGACTTCATCTAACTCTTTCAGAATATCCTTCTGTTCCTCTCTCCCTCGTGTACTTATCCAGCTTCCCCTTAAATACATCTCCACTATTCGCCTCAACTACTCCAGGTAGGAGCAAGTTCCAAAATTCCATCCACTCTCATGGTTAAAAAGTTTCTCCTGAATTCCTTATTGGGTTTAATAGTGACTATTTTATATTGCTGAGCCCAAGTTTTGGGCGCCCCACAAGTGGAAAAATCTTCCCTCCCTCTAACATATCAAACCCCTTCCTAATTGTAAAAACCTCTATTAGGGCACTCGTCAGCCTTCTCTTCTCTAGAATAAAAATACCCAGCCTGTTCAGTCTTTCCTGATATTTATAACCTCTCAGTTCTGGTATCATTCTAGTGAATCATTTTTTGCACCTTTTCCAGTGACCATGTATCGTTTTTATAATATGGAGACCAGAACTGTTCACAGACCTGAAATGTGAAGACTGTTTCTCTCTCCACAGATGCTGCCTGACCTGTTGTGTGTGTCCAGCATTATCTGATTTAATTACAGTTTACATAGACTGGTCTAAACAAGCTCCTGTACAAGTTCAACATAATATCTCTGCTTTTCAATTCTATTCCTCTAGAAATGTTTGCATTTTTATGGCCTTCGCCCCTCAGCAAGATCGCCAGCTTGCCCCACAGTATGATGGCCGCCTTGCCCCTCAGTATGATGGCCGCCTTGCCCCTCAGTAAGATGGCCGCCTTGCCCCTCAGTGAGATAGCCACCTTGCCCCAAAGTATGATGGCCGGCTTGCCCCTCAGTATGATGGCCGCCTTGCCCCTCAGTAAGATGGCCGCCTTGCCCCTCAGTAACATGGCCGCCTTGCCCCTCAGTAAGATGGCCACCTTGCCCCTCAGTAAGATGGCCGCCTTGCCCCTCAGTAAGATAGCCACCTTGCCCCAAAGTATGATGGCAGGCTTGCCCTTCAGTATGATGGCCGCCGTGCCCCTCAGTAAGATGGCCGCCTTGCCCCTCAGTAAGATGGCCGCCTTGCCCCTCAGGAAGAGAACCACCTTGCCCCAAAGTATGATGGCCGGCTTGCCCCTCAGTATGATGGCCGCCTTGCCCCTCAGTAGGATGGCCGCCTTGCCCCTCAGTAAGATGGCCGCCTTGCCCCAAAGTATGATGGCCACCTTGCCCCTCAGTAAGATGGCCGCCTTGACCCTCAGTATGATGGCCGCCTTGCCCCAAAGTATGATGGCCACCTTGCCCCAAAGTATGATGGCCACCTTGCCCCTCAGTAAGATGGCCGCCTTGACCCTCAGTATGATGGCCGCCTTGCCCCAAAGTATGATGGCCACCTTGCCCCAAAGTATGATGGCCGCCTTGCCCCTCAGTAAGATGGCCGCCTTGCCTCAAAGTATGATGGCCACCTTGCCCCTCAGTAAGATGATAGTCATGAAACATTTGCCTGAGGAAGGAGAAAATCTCCGAAAGCTTGTGAATTTAAAATAAAATTGCTGGACTATAACTTGGTGTTGTAAAATTGTTTACAATCCTCAGTAAGATGGCCGCCTTGACCATCAGTATGATGGCCGGCTTGCCCCTCAGTAAGCATTGCTGGCTCCATTTTGTTTTCAGTTCAGGGCGGGAGTGAATGGTTCCCTGTTACCCACTGTGTACTGTTCATGTCCAGGAGCTGACACTGTTCCATACATGGGCCGTAAAGTACCGAGAAGGAGAGACACACTGAGAGAGGCATTTTGTTTAAATGTAAAGGCACTGATTTTTTTACAGGTGTCTGTCTCAATTTTGTGTTTATTCAGGGCCACCATTTTGTGTCAACACAGCACTGGGACATTTATTACAGAGCAGCTCTCCTCACTGGGAAATAAACGCACTGTACAGAGGACAGGAAATATAAAGTGAAACACTGATACAGGTCTGAATGGAGATCAGAAATTGAACAGATAAAACACAGGTGCAGATCTCGTTGTTATGTTTAATAACTGTTTTTTTTATTCGTTCATAGGATGTGGGCGTCGCTGGCGAGGCCAGCATTTATTGCCCATCCCTAATTGCCCTCGAGAAGGTGGTGGTGAGCCGCCTTCTTGAACCGCTGCAGTCCGTGTGGTGAAGGTTCTCCCACAGTGCTGTTAGGAAGGGAGTTCCAAGATTTTGACCCAGCGACGATGAAGTAACGGCGATATATTTCCAAGTCGGGATGGTGTGTGACTTGGAGGGGAACGTGCAGGTGGTGTTGTTCCCATGTGCCTGCTGCTCTTGTCCTTCTAGGTGGTAGAGGTCGCGGGTTTGGGAGATGCTGTCGAAGAAGCCTTGGCGAGTTGCTGCAGTGCATCCTGTGGATGGTACACACTGCAGCCACTGTGCGCCAGTGGTGAAGGGAGTGAATGTTTAGGGTGGTGGATGGGGTGCCAATCAAGCGGGCTGCTTTATCTTGGATGGTGTCGAGCTTCTTGAGTGTTTTGGAGCTGCACTCATCCAAGCAAGTGGAGAGTATTCCATCACACTCCTGACTTGTGCCTTCCAGATGGGGGAAATGCTTAGGGGAGTCAGGAGGTGAGTCAATCGCCGCAGAATACCCAGCCTCTGACCTGCTCTCGTAGCCACAGTATTTATATGGCTGGTCCAGTTAAGTTTCTGGTCAATGGTGACCCCCAGGATGTTGATGGTGGGGGATTCGGTGATGGAAATGCCGTTGAATGTCAAGGGGAGGTGGTTCGACTCTCTCTTGTTGGAGATGGTCATTGCCTGGCACTTATCTGGCGCGAATGTTACTTGCCACTTATGAGCCCAAGCCTGGATGTTGTCCAGGTCTTGCTGCATGCGGGCTCGGACTGCTTCATTATTTGAGGGGTTGCGAATGGAACTGAACACTGTGCAATCATCAGCGAACATCCCCATTTCTGACCTTATGATGGAGGGAAGGTCATTGATGAAGCAGCTGAAGATGGTTGGGCCTAGGACACTGCCCTGAGGAACTCCTGCAGCAATGCCCTGGGGCTGAGATGATTGGCCTCCAACAACCACTACCATCTTCCTTTGTGCTAGGTATGACTCCAGCCACTGGAGAGTTTTCCCCCTGACTCCCATTGACTTCAATTTTACTTGGGCTCCTTGGTGCCACACTCGGTCAAATGCTGGCTTGACGTCAAGAGCAGTTACTCTCACCTCACCTCTGGAATTCAGCTCTTTTGTCCATGTTCGGACCAAGGCTGTAATGAGGTCTGCAGCCGAGTGGTCCTGACGGAACCCAAACTGAGCATCGGTGAGCAGGTTATTGGTGAGTAAGTGCCACTTGATAGCACTGTCGACGACACCTTACGTCAATTTGCTGATGATTGAGAGTGGACTGATAGGGCGGTAATTGGCCGGATTGGATTTGTCCTGCTTTTTGTGTATGAGATTTTTGGACTGGTATGCAATGTGTATCTCAGGCTGCACTAATAGAATTGATACTCTATCTTTAAATCTCATTCTACGAGGACATTCTGAACAAGTATCTAATTTGTTTCTCAGGTTTACTATCTTTCAATATTTCTCAATCTGATACTCTACCTGAGTTTTGGACTTGTATGCAATTTGTATCATATGATACACTTTTCGAATGGATATTGCATGTATTAAAGTCATGTGTGTGAGAGTTCTCGGCCAGTATTCAATTTGAATCTCGGGGTACATTATTGGGATTCATTCAGTACCTTTGAATCGGGTACCATGTGTGATTTCTATCTGGTATTTAATTCGAAGCGAATGTTGCCCTATTGTGAGATTGACACAGTGCCTTTCACTCTGAGTGTGTGATTTTGGACTGGGATTTTTGTATCTACCTGTCAGCGGGACTGAGTTCGGGGGAAATGGAACAGTGTCTGCCTCACCTACTCTGCTTGACTGTTGGATTGAAAATGTGTCTCTGGAAATTGTGATCAGTGTGGGACTGACTACTCCTGCTGTCTGAGACTGTGGAACTGATGACCTGTCTGTGTCTCTGTGCTCTGTGAGTGATAATATACTTACTGTGTGTGAGAAGGAGCTGGCTGCACTGTTCCTTCTGCCTCGGGTGGAGGAAGCATCACATTTATTCTGGATCGTTCAAGGGTTTGCCTGTGGAAAGAAAATTATCTCTTGTTACTCAGGAACATGTGAGGTAGAAAATACAGAAGTGATCAGTTTAATATCTCTCTTAATGATCATTTTGAATATCCACAAATGAAATCCAGTGATACAAACAGTGTCAGTGTCTGACTCCACTGCAGTACTGCAGCAATCAGCTTCTGCATACCAGGTGTGTTGGGCTGTTTTATAACAATTTAATGACATCCAGACACGGCCCAACCCCTGCACTGATCCATGAATGGGACGACCCGATGGGGCAGGGACCTTTGCACAGGTCAGGTTTCTAATCCCCTCTCCCATGGGACTAACCGTTCAATCGAAACCAAACAGCCGCTGTTTAAAATGTGTCCTTCACACTTCTCACCTGATGCCTGCAATAGATGCTCTTTGTATAACTCCCCACATCCTTACTGTCCGGCTCTGTTTCCACTCTTCACTGTCCAATAACAATAAACAGGGTGAGGCTGGAACTAAACCAGGACCATTCACTCCTGGTTTGGGGAGAGAAAGCAGCAATGATTTTAATAGCAGGTTCTGCCCATTCTCTCTCCCTTCCCCTGGACACACCCTGTACACACACAGCCCGAGAATGACCTCTCCCTTCCCCCCTCTCACTCCATGTTCCGGGACCAGTTCCTGATCGACTCCGCCTCTTACAAACAGCCCCCGGACTGCCCCTGAACTTCCCCCGGACTCAATGCCGATCTCTGAGCCCATCTGCGGACACGGTCCCGAAGCGATGATCTGCTGTAACGAGGCTGCTCTTTGCTCCCTTCCCCCGGGGGCCGTGATCTCTCCATTCCCGACTGTTTTAAACCATCTTCTTCCGCTCACTGAGGGAATGGCGCCCACAATTCCCAATCCAAAAATCGATGGAAACTTTCCCCAATTGGAATTTTTCCGAGTCTGAGCAAAGGAATTGGGTCTGGGGGAAATGTCAGAGGGAATGGGGTCCACAGGCAGTGCAGGAACAGGCACCAGAATGGGAAACAGATGGGATTCCACCAGTGCCTAACGCTGGAATCCAGACTGACTTTACAATCTCCAACTATTAAACTAGATGTTTCCATCCCTGCTGTTTCTCTCGGAGTCTTTTGATGGGAAATGCCTTTCAGAGATAAAGTGAGCGGCTGTGAAATCAGCCAATGGATTCTCTTCATTAATGGCCCCTATAATGTGTGACTGAGAGAGGATTTCTCAAACCAATCCTGGAGAAACATGGGAGGAAAGTGGGAGTCGGTGTATTTGCTGGGACCGTGTAGGGTTAATATCAGGCAGCAACAGTCGCAGATTAATTTAACCGGAGTGAAACTGTCGGTCACTGAGAGTAATATCGAACAGCCCTGAGCTGTAAAACTGCAGATAGTACAACAGGCATTAGAGGGTTAAATGTGACCCATTGTTTCTGTCCCTCTCTGTACTGTCCCTGGGTGTGGGATTAATAGTGTTTCTGACCCTTGTACAATATCAGTGAGAGATGAGATTGCATCTTCTGTCTCTCCAACGCGATCTTTCTGGATAAAACGGCACTTTACCGGTCAGTCTGGATCTAATACTGTTAACGTCTGTCTGTCACTGTGTCTCACCGCTCTCTCTGTCTCTCTCACCGTGTCTGCCTCCCTCTCTCTCTATGGTGCTGTATATGAAGGTGGATACTGCTATTGAGCGTGATTTGGACACAGATCGGAAGTGTAAGACTGATACTGTCTCTCTCTCTCTCTCTCCCTCTGTTGCTGGACCTGAAAGTGGGATACTGTCTGATATAAAATAGAGAGAATGAGATGTCCGGGCCGGGCCTCACTGTAACTGGGGATGTGTTCGGCTCCAGTCCCAGTTCATGGTCATAATCTTTTCACAGATTCAGGGCGAGTGTCTCTGTGAGACGGTAACACTGGTGGAGAAACTCCGCGTCATAACTCAAACCCCAACACATGAGATTCTCCAAATAAGCTGGAATAAGGTGTTTGTGAAACGCTGAACCCGTCTGGGAGGGGATGTGTGGGGAGATAGAACAGGGAAACAGACTGAAATGGAGGAGCCGAGTTGACTTGTTATTGAATGGACTGTATTCAGACAGGAATATTAACGATTTCTCATTGTAACGGGGCTTATTTGAAAGCTTCGGGTTTTGGGAACCCTTGACTATGAAGCCCGGGTCTGTCAGGGTTTGTGCGGAGCGCTGAGGTTCGGTTCTATTATCGATAAACGGTTTGAAACTGTCGGATGGAGAGAACTGGAGGTTGAGTTGGAAGATCAGATGCCGCTCTCCGCTCTGTCACTCTGACTGTCTCCTCCCCTCCCGATTTCTCTGTTTAATCCCCCATATGGAACCAAAGCGGGTCGGTGGACTCTAAACACGGTTTACTCGTTAACAGGACGAAAGGCGAGTAATGTTCCTGATCTCCTGGGCACCAGGCAATTCACTGTTATTTGTTTCTGTACAGAGTTACATTTCAGAGACTCCCCAGTGAGTTTGATGCGTTATGTAAATAATCCAACAAAATAGAACAGAAACAGAGCGAAGCGCTGAATTCCACAGATGTAGAAAGGTTAGTCGAGCAGTTCTGGTGATTCTTTATGAGCCCAGCATGGCAAGTAGTTTAAATAAATACAAGAAACCTGGTGATGTGTGGGCTGGGGTCTATAAGTCACCGTTTAATGTACCGGATTGTGGTCACTGCCCCGACTCCAGTCCCATTAATTCCTCATCTCGTCCACAACGAGACAAAAGCAGCTCAAAGCCTCACTGGTAGCTTGATATCAGCGTCTCCCTTCAGACAGTAACCAGCCCTTTCACAGATACAGAGGGTGGCTCTGAAAAGAGCCTTTACATCCAGTTACATTGAAACTGGAGCACAGAAACAGGCCATACGGCCCAACTAGTCTATGCCGGCGTTTATGCTGCTGATGAGCCTCCTCCTTCCTTACTTCATCGAACCCTATCGGCATATCCTTCTATTCCTTTCTCCCTCATGTGCTGATCTATCTTCCCCTTAAATGTCGCTCTGTTATTTGGCTCAGCTACTCCTCGTAGTTGCAAGTTCCACATTCTAACCACTCTCTGGGTAAAGCAATTTCTCCTGAATTCCCTATTTAATTTATTAGCGACAATTTTATGTTTATTACCTGAAGTTTTGGACTCCCCACAAGTGGAAACATTTTCTCTACATCTATCCTAACAAACCCTATCATTATCTTAAAAACCTCGATCAGATCAACCCTCAGTCTTCTCTTTTCTAGAGAAACGAGACCCAGTCTGTTCAGTCTTTCCTGATAAGAATATCCTCTCATTTCTGGTATCATTCTTGTGAATCCTGTTTGCACCTTCTCCAATGCCCCTATGTCTATAATATGGAGACGAGCCCTGTTCGCAGTCTTCCAAGTATGGTCTAAACAAGGTTCTATACAAGTTTAACATAACTTCTTTGCTTTTCATCTCTATCCCTCTAGAAATGAATCCTAGTGTTTGATTTGTCTTTTTATGACCTGATTAACCTGGGTCGCTACTTTTAGTAATTTGTGTATCTGTACCACTAGATCCCTTTGCTGCTATATCCCGTTTAGACTCTTATTATCCAAGCAGTGTGTGACCTCCTGATTCTTCATTCTGCAAGTTTATTTATGCCCTCTTGCGTTTTGATGCATTCTTCCTTTGTATTAACTAAATCCCCCAATTGGGTGTCGTCCACAAATTTTGGAATTGTACTTCCGATTCCCGAATCCAAATCGTTAATGTAAATTGTGAAGAACAGTTGTCCCAGCAACTGGAATTCCACTTCCCACCTTTTTGCCAGTCTGAGTCGCAACCCTGAAACTCTATTCTCGCCTGTCAATTTTGTAGCCAACTTACTATCCATTCTGCCACCTGACCTGACTCCACTTGCTCTGAACTTAGCCATGAGTCTGCAATGTGGTACATTATAGAAGGCCTTCTGAAAATCCAAATATATCACATCTACTGCATTAAACTTGTCTACATTTTCTGTTCCTTCTTCAAAGATTTCAATAAGGTTGGTCCTGTCCTTTGGGTTATCAGATTAAGCCTTGGCCGGTTTACTTGCTCTTGGAGCTCACAATGCTGGTTTTCTTCGGCAGCATCACGGCCTGGATATCAGACAACACCCAGAGCGATGGTCACCCGTCCCGGCAGCTTGTTGAGCTCCTCGTCGTTACGGATGGCCAGCTGCAGGTGTCTGGGGATGATGCGGGTCTTCTTGTTTGTCCCGGGCCGCGTTGCCGGGCAGCTCGAGGATTTCAGCCGTCAGATACTCGATGCACAGCAGCCAGTTAGACCGGGTCTCCGGCACCCACACGTTCAGCATAGTTCCCCTTTCGCAGGAGCCTGTGAACACGGGTAACAGGGAACTGCAGTCCGCCCCGGGATGAGCGAGACTGGGCCTTGGCCCGAGCTTTACCGCCGGTTTTTCCTCTTCCAGACATTTAACACAATCTCACAAACACTTTCACAAAGAATGAAGAAATCCTCCCGCACTCGCCCTTCTTATACCTTCTGGAGGAGTACAGTGGGGGCACTTGTGATGAGTCTCTCTCAGAGTGTTTACACTGCCCGCTCACCCTCACTGATATTCTATCTTTGAACTGCTGTAATATTGACCATTAGTAATATTGCTGCTCCTCCTCCTTTCCCTATTTCCCTGTCCTTTTTAAAGATCTTATGGACTTGAATATTAAGCTGCCAATCCTGCCCAATTGTTCGTCAGGTCTCTGTAATGATTTAATGGAATTATTTAACTTTACTCAATCGCTGATATGAGCTGTGGTAAAATGTATTGCCAGCTGGTCAAGTATTGCCGGTATCGACAATCTCTTCAGTCCGATTTCAGTTGAAGAATTACTGGCTGGTGTGGAATTTCCATTGATTGGGGGTTGGCTCAATCTCCTGGGCGGAAACAGGAACTGCAACAGAGCGAGAAACGATCCGTCAGAAACCAGTTCAAATGAAGAACAAAATCCAACAGCCTGCAGTGTCGGATCAGGATCTGATGTTTGGCAACTATTTTATTGTTGATTATTTTTAGCGATGGCGGTATAGTGGTGATCATAGCTGCCTTCCAAGGAGTTGACCCGGGTTCGATTCCCGGCCATCGCAGTTAAGTGTTTTTATTAGTTTATTTCCATCAGAAACTGTTAAGTTTACAATCGAATTTGATGCAGTTCAGTTGGATATTGTTTCCAAAACATAGTGCAATTATAGTAAAATATTTTCAACCTTCATTTCTTTTCCCGAAAGAAGCAAAAGAGGAATAACATGCTGGAAATACTGATTTACCAAGGGTCGAATGAGAGTGAGGAAGGGAAATGAAATGTTAGCCTTTATTGGAAGCGTGTTGGAATATGAGAGTAAGAAGGTCTTGCTGCAATTGTAGTATGAGGAAATATTGTGTAAAATTGGCCAATTTTCGGTGGAGTTTAGAAGAATGAGAGGTGATCGCATTGAAATGTATAAAATTCTTAGACGGCTTGACAGGGTCGATGCTGAGAGTCTGATTCCCCTGGCTGGAGATTCAAGAACTCGAGCTCATGGTCTCAAGATAAGGGGTCGGCCATTTCGGACCGACATGAGGAAACATTTCTTCACTCAAAGGATTATGAATCTTTGGAATTCTCGACACCCCAGAGGGCTGTGGATGCTCTGTCGTTGAGTTATATTCAAAGCTGAGATCGATAGATTTTTGGACTCGAGGGGAATCAAGGGATATGTGGATCTGGCGGGAAAGTGGAGATGAGATCGAAGATCAGCCATGATCTTATTGAATGGCGGAGCAGGCTCGATAGGCCATATGGCCTATTCTGCTGCTATTTCTTATGTTCTTATGTTGAGAGTTTATTTCCAAGTGTGCTGACGACAATAATTTATGATGTGGAGATGCCGGTGATGGACTGGGGTTGACAAATGTAAGGAATCTTACAACACCAGGTTATAGTCCAACTGTTTTATTTGAAAATCACAAGCTTCCGGAGGCTTTCTCCTTCGTCAGGTGAGTATGGGATTCCATGGAAGGTGACTGCATTTATCGTCAGAGAACACAACCTGGTGATTACAGATAATCTTTCCAACTGCCCGTTGTCAAGGCAATCAACGTGTTCGGACAGATAGATGTAACCGACAGGACCACCGAATATACAAACGGCCAGAACAAAAGACAGAGAGAGAGAGAGAGAGAGAAACTTCCGAAAGGAAGAGAAAGACAGAGAATGACCCGTTGTATTAATAACAGAGAACTTATTTTCGCTGGTGGGGTTACGTGCAGCGTGACATGAACCCAAGATCCCGGTTGAGGCCATACTCATGGGTGCGGAACTTGGTTATCAATTTGTGCTCGACGATTTTGCGTTGCTGCATTTCTCGAAGGCTGCTTGGAGGCGAGTGTAAAGCGACCATTGTGAAGGGCAAGGTTGGGCTAATAACTGGGGAATTAGCTCAAATAGTAGAGCGCTTGCTTAACATGCGAGAAATAGCGGGATCGATGCCTGTATTTTCCCTCACTTCTTTATCTTGGGGTTTTGCAGCGAAACAAAAATGGTGTCAGTTTTCAGCAAATCCATGACCCACGGAAAGCCAAAGCTTCGATAAAGAGAACTCAAGGGGCGATAAATCATTTGGTGTGCTGCAGTCAGCAAAAGTTTTTGATTTTTGTGTTAAGCAAAGATGGAAAGATGAAGTGAGACATGGAAAAAGCTTCACAGGTCCTGATATCTTTTCTGTGGTTTGAACTCAGCATTTCCAAAGATAATAAAACTGATAAATTCCCTGCTGTGTGAGGAGCGCACGAACGGTGGAGACTGCCAGGCAGCACTGACAAGTTGGTCAGTTTACAAGCTATCTAAATTCATAAAGTCATGGACAGTTTGCAAAAACAATCCAGTCAGGTTGGAGTTGACCAGACAATCTTCTGATTTGTCATCAGACACGATATCCGCTGCTCCAATGGCCTTGGTTGTGCAGAGAAAGTAGCAGCTCACACTGCCACAGCGCTGCGGCATGTGCAGGAACCGAGTCAGTCTCGGTCATGCACACGTGACTCCACGAGTCCGGGAGTGTCAAAAGGCGCACAGTGAACATTTACCAAAGAGAGCAATCTTTGTTGCTTGCCTTCGATCGTTCAGCTGGTACAGCGGAGGACTGCAAAACAATTAACAGATAAAAGTCATCCTTAGGTTTCTGGTTGGAACAAGCGAACGTGCTTTTGGAGTAAGCAGAAATTAGCTCAATGCCGTTTTCTTTACTTTACAGACAGCCAAAAGCTTAACATGTTGGCGCTGAGGCACAGGAGACCTCCTTTCCTGTCTGAAACCAAAAGCTTTTTGTGTCTGTCCGAAAACGGCTGTTTTGCTCGAGCGCTCGCTGAGCATGTGAAAAGTAGCGGGATCGATGCCCGCATTCTCCACTCACTTTTTTACCTTGGGCAATTGTCCCGAAACAAAAATGGTGTCAGTTTTCAGCAAATCCAGAACCCACGTCAATCCTCAGCTTTGATAAATAGAGATCAAAGAGCAGCAAATCTTTTGGTGTGCTGCAGTAAGCAAAAGTTTTTGATTCTGGTATTTAGCAAAGATGGAAAGATGAAGTGAGACATGGAAAAAAGCTTCACAGGTCCTGGTATCTTTTCTGTGGATTGAACTCAGGATTTACAAAGTTAATAAAACTAATGCACTCCCTGCTGTGTGAAAAGCGCACGAACGGTGGAGACTGCCAGGCAGCACTGCCAATTAGGTTAGTTTGCAAGCTATCTAAAGTCATAAATAATGGGCAGTTGGCAAAAACAATCCAGTCCGGTCGGAGTTGTCCAGACAATCTTCTGATTTGTCATTAGACACGATATCCACTGCTCCACTGGCCGAGGGTGTGCAGAGAAAGTAGCAGCTCACACTGCCACAGCGCTGCGGCATGAGCAGGAAATGAGTCAGTCTCGGTCATGCACACGTGACTCCACGAGTCCGGGAGTGTCAAAAGGCGCACAGTGAACATTTACCAAAGAGAGCAATCTTGGCTGCTTCCCTTCGATCGTTCAGCTGGTACAGCGGAGGACAGCAATACAATTAACAGATAAAAGTCATCCTTAGCTTTCTGGTTGGAACTAGCGAACGTGCTTTTGGAGTAAGCAGAAATTAGCTCAATGCCGTTTTCTTTACTTTACAGACAGCCAAAAGCTTAACATGTTGGCGCTGAGGCACAGGAGACCTCCTTTCCTTTCTGAAACCTGAAAGCTTTTTGTGTCTCCCCGAAAACGGTTGTTTTGCTCGAGCACTTGCTTCTGCTCACCAGCAGGGAGTGCCTTTGAGTAACAACGCGTCAAACCGCGCTCACTTTCAGGCAAATAAGCCTTCCATCAGTCAGACAGACAGACAGACAGACAGAGCTCTCGCTGTTTCCTCAAGCTCGGGCTGCTGTTCTTTTCCGATGACCTTGTCTGCCTTCCGCAGGCTCGGGCTCTTCTCAGCATCATTCACGATGACTGTGCCTTCCCGTTCTGCTGTTACTCAATTGCGAACACTCGTTACCGCGGATTGGAGCAAAGTATTGAATGCATTCAGGGAGTTGGCACTTCGCGGCGCTGCCTGGAGACGAATGTTAAGCGATTATTGTGAAGGGCAAATTCACTGCCTCAACTGGGGAATTAGCTCAAATGGTAGAGTGCTCGCTTAGCATGCGAGAAGTAGCGGGATCGATGCCCGCATTCTCCACTCACTTTTTTACCTTGGGCAATTGTCCCGAAACAAAAAGGGTGTCAGTTTTCAGCAAATCCATTACCCACGTGAATCCTAATCTTCGATAAAGAGAGGTCAAGGGGTAATAAATCTTTTGGTGTGCTGCAGCAAGCAATAGTTTTTGATTTTCGTGTTTCGCAAAGATGGAAAGATGAAGTGAGACATAAAAAAAGCTTCATGGGTCCTGGTCTCTTTCTTGCGGATTGAACTCAGGATTTACAAAGTGAATAAACCTAATGCATTTCCTGCTGTGTTAAAAGCGCACGAACGGTGGAGACTGCCAGGCAGCACTTCCAATTAGATCAGTTTGCAAGCTATCAAAAGTCATAAGGTAATGGACAGTTCGCAAAAACAATGCAGTCAGGTTGGAGTTGACCAGACAATCTTCTGATTTGTCATTAGACACGGTATCCACTGCTGCATTCGCCTCGGGTGTGCAGAGAAAGTAGCAGCTCACACTGCCACAACGATGCGCCATGAGCAGGAACCGAGTCAGTCTCCGTCATGCACATGTGACTCCACGAGTCCTGGAGTGTCAAAAGGCGCACAGTGAACATTTACCAAAGAGAGCAATCTTTGCTGCTTCCCTTCGATCGTTCAGCTGGTACAGCGGAGGACTGTAATAGTATTAACAGATAAAAGTCATCCTTAGCTTTCTGGTTGGAACGAGCGAACGTGCTTTTGGAGTAAGCAGAAATTAGCTCAATGCCGTTTTCTTTGCTTTACAGACAGCCGACAGCTTCACATGTTGGCGCTGAGGCACAGGAGACGTCCTTTCCTTTCTGAAACCAAAAGCTTTTTGTGTCTGCCCGAAAACGGCTGTTTTGCTCGAGCACTTGCCTCTGCTGATCAGCAGGGCGTACCTTTGAGTAACAACGCGTCAAACCGCGCTCACTTTCAGGCAAATAAGCCTTCCATTCTTCAGTCAGACAGAGCTCTCACATTTTCCTCAAACTCGGGCGGCTGTTCTTTTCCGATGACCTCGTATGCCTTCCGCAGGCTCGGGCTCTTCTCGGCATCATTCACGGTTACTGTGCCTTCCCGTTCTGCTGTTGCTCACTTGCGAATACTCGATACCGCGTATTGGAGCAAAGCATTGAAAACATTCATGGAGGTTGCAATTCGTGGCGCTGCTTGGAGGCGAGTGTAAAGCGACTATTGTGAAGGGCAAATAGATCCGCCAAACAGGGGAATTAGCTCAAATGGTAGAGCGCTCGCTCAGCATGCGAGAAGTAGCGGGATCGATGCCCGCATTCTCCACTCACTTTTTTACCTTGGGGAATTGTCCCGAAACGAAAATGGTGTCAGTTCTCAGCAAATCCAGAAGCCACGTCAATCCTCAGCTTCGATAAAGAGAGGTCAAGGAGCAGCAAATCTTTTGGTGTGCTGCAGCGAGCAAAAGTTTTTGATTTTGGTGTTTAGCAAAGATGGAAAGATGAAGTGAGACATGGAAAAAAGCTTCACAGGTCCTGGTATCTTTTCTGTGGATTGAACTCAGGATTTACAAAGATAATAAAACTAATGCACTCCCTGCTGTATGAAAAGCGCATGAACGGTGGAGACTGCCAGGCAGCATTATCAATAAGGTAAGTTTGCAAGCTATCTATTGTCATAAAGCAATGGACAGTTGGCAAAAACAATCCAGTCAGGTAGGAGTTGTCCAGACAATCTTCTGATTTGTCATTAGACACGATATCCACTGCTCCACTGGTCTCGGGTGTGCAGAGAAAGTAGCAGCTTGCACTGCCACAGCGCTGCGGTCTGAGCAGGAAATGAGTCAGTCTCGGTCATGCACACGTGACTCCACGAGTCCGGGAGTGTCAAAAGGCGCACAGTGAATATTGACCAAAGAGAGCAATCTTGGCTGCTTCCCTTCGATCGTTCAGCTAGTACAGCGGAGGACTGCAATACAATTAACAGAGAAAAGTCATCCTTAGGTTTCTGGTTGGAACTAGCGAACGTGCTTTTGGAGTGAGCAGAAATTAGCTCAAGGCCGTTTTCTTTACTTTACAGACAACCAAAAGCTTAACATGTTGGCGCTGAGGCACAGGAGACCTCCTTTCCTTTCTGAAACCTGAAAGTTTTTTGTGTCTGCCCGAAAACGTCTGTTTTGCTCGAGCACTTGCCTCTGCTCACCAGCAGGGCGTACCTTTGAATAACAACACGTCAAACCGCACTCATTTTCAGGCAAATAAGCCTTCCATCAGTCAGTCAGACCGACAGACAGACAGAGCTCTCGCTGTTTCCTCAAGTTCGGGCTGCTGTTCTTGTCCGATGACCTCGTCTGCGTTCCGCAGGCTCGGGCTCTTCTCGGCATCATTCACGATTACTGTGCCTTTCCATTCTGCGGTTGCTCACTTGCGAATACTCGATACCGCGGATTGGAGCAAAGTATTGAGGAAATTCAGGGAGGTGGCAATTCGTGGCGCTGTTTGGAGGCGAGTGTTAAGCGACTATTGTGAAGGGCAACTGGTCCCGTTACGCAGGGGAATTAGCTCAAATGGTAGAGCGCTTGCTTAGCATGCGAGAAGTAGCTGGATCGATGCCCGCATTCTCCACTCACTTTTTTACCTTGGGCAATTGTCCCGAAACAAAAATGGTGTCAGTTTTCAGCAAATCCATAACCCACGTCAATCCTCAGCTTCGATGAAGAGAGGTCAAGGAGCAGCAAATCTTTTGGTGTGCTGCAGCGAGCAAAAGTTTTTGATTTTGGTGTTTAGCAAAGATGGAAAGATGAAGTGAGACATGGAAAAAAGCTTCACAGGTCCTGATATATTTTCTATGGATTGAACTCAGGATTTACAAAGTTAATAAAACTAATGCACTCCCTGCTGCATGAAAAGCGCATGAACGGTGGAGACTGCAAGGCAGCATTACCAATAAGGTAAGTTTGCAAGCTATCTATAGTCATAAAGCAATGGACAGTTGGCAAAAACAATCCAGTCAGGTAGGAGTTGTCCAGACAATCTTCTGATTTGTCATTAGACACGAAATCCACTGCTCCACTGGTCTCGGGTGTGCAGAGAAAGTAGCAGCTTACACTGCCACAGCGCTGCGGTCTGAGCAGGGAATGAGTCAGTCTCGGTCATGCACACGTGACTCCACGAGTCCGGGAGTGTCAAAAGGCGCAAAGTGAATATTGACCAAAGAGAGCAATCTTGGCTGCTTCCATTCGATCGTTCAGCTAGTACAGCGGAGGACTGCAATACAATTAACAGAGAAAAGTCATCCTTAGGTTTCTGGTTGGAACTAGCAAACGTGCTTTTGGAGTGAGCAGAAATTAGCTCATGGCCGTTTTCTTTACTTTACAGACAACCAAAAGCTTAACATGTTGGCGCTGAGGCACAGGAGACCTCCTTTCCTTTCTTCAACCTGAAAGTTTTTTGTGTCTGCCCGAAAACGGCTGTTTTGCTCGAGCACTTGCCTCTGCTCACCAGCAGGTCGTACCTTTGAATAACAACACGTCAAACCGCACTCATTTTCAGGCAAATAAGCCTTCCATCAGTCAGTCAGACCGACAGACAGACAGAGCTCTCGCTGTTTCCTCAAGCTCGGGCTGCTGTTCTTTTCCGATGACCTCGTCTGCGTTCCGCAGGCTCGGGCTCTTCTCGGCATCATTCACGATTACTGTGCCTTCCCGTTCTGCTGTTGCTCAATTGCGAACAATCGAGACCGCGGATTGGAGCATTGAATGCATTCAGGGAGGGGGCAATTCGTGGCACTGCCTGGAGACGAATGTTAAGCGATTATTGTGAAGGGCAAAGTCACCACCGCAACTGGGGAATTAGCTCAAATGGTAGAGTGCTCGCTTCGCATGCGAGAAGTACTGGGATCGATGTCCGCTTTTTCCACTCACTTTTTTTACCTTGGGGAATTGTCCCGAAACAAAAATGGTTCCAGTTTTCAGCAAATCCATAACCCACGTGAATCCTGAGCTTCGATAAATAGAGGTCAAGGGGCAGTAAATCTTTTGGTGTGCTGCAGTCAGCAAAAGTTTTTGATTTTGGTGTTTCGCAAAGATGGAAAGATAAAGTGAGACATGGAAAAAAGCTTCACGGGTCCTGGTATCTTTTCTTTGGATGGAACTCAGGTTTTGCAAAGTGAATAAAACTAATGCATTTCCTGCTCTGTTAAGAGTGCACGAACGGTGGAGACTTCCAGGCAGCACTTCCAATTAGGGCAATTTGCAAGCTATTAAAAGTCATAAAGTAATGGACAGTTTGCAAAAACAATCCAGTCAGGTTGGAGTTGACCAGACAATCTTCTGATTTGTCATAAGACACGGTGTCCACTGCTGCATTCGCCTCGGGTGTGCAGAGAAAGTAGCAGCTCACACTCCCACAACGATGCGCTATGAGCAGGAACCGAGTCAGTCTCGGTCATGCACATGTGACTCCACGAGTCCGGGAGTGTCAAAAGGCGCACAATGAACATTTACCAAAGAGAGCAATCTTTGCTGCTTCCCTTTGATCGATCAGCTGGTACAGCGGAGGACTGTAATACAATTAACGGATAAAAGTCATCCTTAGGATTCTGGTTGGAACCAGCGAACGTGCTTTTGGAGTAAGCAGAAATTAGCTCAAAGCCGTTTTCTTTACTTTACAGACAGCCTACAGCTTAACATGTTGGCGCTGAGGCACAGGAGACCTCCGTTCCTTTCTTCAACCTGAAAGCTTTGTGCATCTGCCCGGAAACGTCTGTTTTGCTCGAGCACTTGCCTCTGCTCACCAGCAGGGCAAGTGCACCTTTGAGTAACAACACGTCAAACCGCACTGACTTTATCACGAACAGAAGACAAACACACGTCTTCGTTCAAAAACCACCCTGCAGGTGGACACGGAGTGAGATAAACACAGGGCAGAGATGCAGACAGTATCCGGAAACATCGGGAAGTAGACAAGAGAAATAGATTGAGCGCTTTGTTATCAGAAAAATGTCTGAACCTCCACGGTCAATGAAAGGGCTTTTGTTGGTCGGTTTCCCATTGAACCGGATAATTCGGGAGAATTTGGTAGATGTTTGGTTTGGTTCCCTTGACCCCACCAGCGGAAAAGGTTTATCGATCCCACCCGACAACTCGTTTTGAAAGCCACTCTGTCCAAAGCAAATGTATCCTTCCAGATTAAAAGGGAATAAAACTTGAAAAGAGCGTCACTGTGGATCAGTTTTCTCTCACTCAAAGTAAACTGTTCAATGAAGTAAAAGATGCACCTTCCAAAGAATCAGGGAACAGCCACTGTCTCCCTTTTTGGCAGGAGAAGAAAATCGATGTGGATGTTTATGGAGACCAAGTTCCAACATAACGCTCCTGCCCGGAATCGAACTGGGGACTTTTTGCTTACAAAGCAGACGTGATAACCGCTACACTACGGAAATGGATAATATTTCACTAAACAATGGGCAACTGAATGGTGTCCTCTCTCTGCTCGCAGTTGGAATGTGTTGTTTCAAGTGCAGCAAGAGATGCAGACAGTGGCTGTTCCCCCTTTGCTTTAAAAACTCTCAGGGTGGTGGGTTTGAGCCCACGTTGGGCGAGTACCGTTTTAAACTTTTCTGCTGCTTCCACCGGTGAGCCCCAGCTCTGACACTTCCCCCACCCCCCTCTGTCTCACCGCGCACGATGGGGCCGCGCCCGGGCTGAATCTCTCCAATTAGGTTTCTGCCCCTGTCGCAGCATGAAATGGTCCTTATCAAAGTCACAAATGATACCGGATGTGACTCCCACCATGATAAACTATCCCTCCTCATCCTTCTCAAATACAATATCTCACCGTGCTGTTATGCTGTTTCCTCTCTCTGCTCTTATTTGGAATGTGTTGCTTTTCCGTCTGACAACACTTAGTATAATCGTATTATGTTAGGCCACAAAATGAGATCATTCGGTCCATCGTGCCAGTGCCGGGTCAAACACACGTACTCGTTCAAAATTCGTTCAGAGATAGTTTGAGTGCTTTGTTATCTGAAAATTGCCCGAACCCCTACAGTCCACGGCTTTCCTCCTCGCTATTAACCACACGGCCTATTTTTGTGTCACTCGCAAATTTCTTAATCATGCCCCCTTCGTTAAAGTCCAAATCGTTAATGTATACCACAAAAAGCAAAGGACCAAGTATCGAGCCCTACGGCACCCGACTGGAAACAGCCTTCCAGCCACAAAGCACCCGTCGATCATTACCCTTTGCTTCCTGTCACTGTGCCAATTTTGGATCCAACAAGCCACATTCCCTTGGATCCCATGGGCTTTTACTTTTTTGGCCAATCTGCCATGTGGGAATTTTTCAAAAGCCTTTCTAAAATCCATGCAGACTACATCAATTGCGGGACCCTCATCGATCCTTCTTGTCACCTCCTCGAAAAATTCAATCGGGTTAGTCAGACACGACCTCCCCTGAACAAATCCATGCTGTCTGTCCGAGATTCGTCCCTGGCTTTCGAAGTGACAGTTTATCCTGTCCCTCAGAATTAATTACAATAATTTGAAATGGAATCTTTCTCCTGATTGCTACAATAACAGATACGGCGGTTAGGTGCACTTCGGTCCGGCTCGCTCAGTCGGTGGAACATGCGACTTTTAATATCAGGGTCGTGGGTTCGAGCCCCACGTTGGGTGAGCACCATTTTAAATATTTATGCTGCTTTCACTGTCCAACAGTGCAGAAATGATGCAGAATGAAAAGGGCAATCGGCAGTCAGGATGGCCGAGCGGACTAAGGCGCTGCGTTCAGGACGCAGTCTCTTCTGGAGGCGTGGGTTCAAATCCCACTTCTGACATTTCTTATTTTTACCATTACGTGGAAATATTTTATTTGTGGATTGGGCTGCAGCTGATTTTTCCACCAAGTTGATTTGGTCCTCCCACAAAAGCAACTGGCTTTGTCATGGAGATGTGACTTGAGAAGTTTCGAACGGTGAAATGGTTGACATATTATTAACCTGGACAAAGAAAAAGAACAGCAGTGGGAAACATTTAAAACGGTGATCAATAGAGTCCAGGAGAAATTTCTCCCACTAAAAAGCAAGAACAAACTATCCAGAAATGACACACCAGGGATGAATAAAGAAATAAGGGCAAAATTGAAACTAAAGAAAAAGGCACACACTGGACAATAAAGGAGAGAGGGGAATGTGAAAAGACTGGGAAAGAAGTCTAAAGAACTATTAGAAAGGCAAAAAGGAATATCAAAAAAGCAAAGTATTCTGGACACATCAACAGCCAAAGCAAATTTCGGATAGGAATCGGGCCATTAAGGGATACACACGACAAACTCACAGGCAATGACAGCGAAGTGGCAGAAATATTAAATAATCACTTTGCTTCAGTATTTATCAGGGAGACTAGTATTGTGGGCATGACTGGACAGCTCTGAAAGTGCTGTCCAGTTAGTCCTACTCGCCTGCTGTTTCCCCATAGCCCTGAAAATGTTTCCATCCAAGCGTTTATCCAATTCCCTTTTGAAAACTGTGAGTTAAGAAAAACAATATTGAAAGGGGTGCTGGGGCCTCTGCAGCGTCGATGTGGAGTGTGTGATGATTGAAGTTATCAAGATGGTTGCTTTACACATGGTATGTTGTGAAATCATCCTGAAATATCTTCAATATCGAATACAAATTGAATTGCAAACCTGACGGAAAAACATTGGAAAACAAGTCACGAGTGAACGCAAATCATCTGGGGCCCGTTTTCAGCCTCACGGCACTTTAAGTAAAGTGAAATAACTTTGCATTGAAAAGATTTGGAACTTGCATCTGTGCCTTTATCTGTTCCATTTCTTAAAGTTGCTGGCGTCTGATGATGGACACGCCTCTGCTCCCTCTATTGAACAAGAAAGGAGGTGTTTGACGTTGACGGGACCTGTTGGTTATGAGCTTATCCTGCACATTGAGTGGGTTCGCGTTCTGTGAACGTCAACTTTAGCCCAGCGGTGAACTTCGCAGCAAACAAGTGCGACACCGTCTCACCGCGGGCACTGACTGACATGTTGATTGTTATTTCTTTCAGACTTAAATAAATAGTAACCCTGATTTTAAATTTGCACTCAGTGATTTTTAGGTATTCGCCTTTCAACGTTTCAAAGGCGACTCCTAATTTATGATAGTCCGGCCATTTCACCAGCCGTGTTGAAAACAAAACATGTCTCTGCTTTTCGCGTCTTTTTTCGAAAGGCAAAAAATATATTTCCCGTGACCTCTGAAGGATGGACAAGTACGTTTCAGAAAGCTGAAGCAAGTTCACCGAGCTTAAATCGTCTGACCACGTTAAAGGCGCTATACACAGATATATATATGCATATATATATATATATATATATGCATATATATACATATATATATATATATATGCCTGTTTCTGTGGTTGTCTTTTCTCTGTGTGTGTCCATCTGCAGGTCGATTTTGAATCAATACCAGTTTTCGTGTCAGTTTGTTGCATGAAATAAATGAGGGTATCAGGCGCTCCCCTCCCTGCCACTGGGTAGGTACTGAGTCAGGGTTTAAACCAAACATCTGTTTTATTTGTGAAAAAGCAATTAAAATCTTAATTCGGGAATTATCCAGTCTCATGTGAGCGGTGAAAGAAACAGTGACGCCGCTCCCTTTTGATCTGGAGTCTGATTTTTGCGCCATGCACCCTGATGACAGGATCTTGGATGTTATTATACATATGAATGTTTCTCAAACACCGTTTCGTTTATTGGTTGAATAGATCGGGCTTATCAAATCTCCGCCAGATCCCACCGGGTGTGAGACAGGATTGGAAGCAGCCTTCACCCCCAATGTTACGCTGGCATTTATCTCCTGCTCTCAGCGGACTGCATTAACAGGGCTGGGAGAAATGGACTTTGTTCACACTTGACCACCAGTGGGAATCGTTAAATATTTAATCATTTTTAATGGGGACAAGGTTACAAAATGTTTCCGCCCGGTTTCGAACCGGGGACTTTTCGCGTGTTAGGCGAACGTGATGACCACTACACTACGGAAACCTGATGTCTGTGTACCTGTGTTAGGGATATAACCCATCAGCCAAACTAATTTCCGTATTACTGTCCAGGAGCTCATTTCACAGAGATACATTTACTGCGCTGTATTTCGGAAGGCTGCAGAGAAGGATCGGTGGTGATGGTCAGGCAGGGAATCCCAGAGCATCGCGCCCACACAAACATTTCACTGTTTTTTTTGCATGTGCCTGATATCCGACCGCAGTGTAAATTATGGCGAATCAGGCATGCTCAGATGACATTGTTCACAGAGTGTTTTCTTGCAGCCAAATCACACATTAGAAAACTTGAAATGAGATTAAGAGATCGGAGCCATTTAAAGTGCTCCCAGTTGCTCCAGATCAGGAATTAAAACCTGGCACCGGCTTCAGGGCGATCAGAATGAGGCGATAAATCCAAAATTGGGAAAAAAGGTGCAATTTTCGTCCCTGGGTGGCCGACCGTTGCGCCACAAGGTCTACTCGGGGCAGAGATTTTTTTATGTACGTGTACGTATTATATACTTAAATATATATGTTTGATGCAGTGTTCCCTAGTCGTTGGGAATAGCTCATTGCACAAAACTAATTCAAGTCTGTGAGACACTTAATGTTTTTTTTAATCGCCATTAATACGTTCTGTTGCACACTGAAGGAAATGTTAACTTGTTTGCCAAGTGACAATTAAAACGTTTATAAATCTTTGTGCTTTGCATGTCATGAACTTTTCTCCCTTCCCATTTTACATATTGTATTTTGGGAGTCTGCTTAAAAATGTTTAATGCTTATTATACCAGGAATCTGGCGCAGCCGCTGTTAAATTTAAAAAGGTTTGTAGCCCCTTTCACGCTTGAAGAAACTCGACCCTGGAGGTTTATGGGGAGCAAGTCCCAACAAAATGCTTCCCTCCGAGGTCAAATCGGGGACTTTGTGCGTGTAACTGGTGAACATGATAACCGCTGCACGACGAAACGACAAACTCTTCGGTCTCAGGGCTGAAGGAAGTGTCTCGGGAAAACATGAGCTGCTAACTCTCTTTACACTGACTCTTTTGACGAACATTTCATCGATCGAAACTATACAAGTCACAGCGAAAAAATGTCAAAGTCATTAAAATCCCGAATTAGCCTCAAATGAGGATATAACTTTCGTTATGGGCTTAGTCTAAGATAGACATTTGGTTTCCAAACGGTTAGACATTTTTAGAATTCAAAATGTGTTGTTTTATTGGTGTTAAAGCAATTCTAAATCGGGCATAAACCCAAGATGTTGTTCAAATTCTAATGTCAATTTTTCTTGTGTATTAGTAATAACTGATTGTTTTCTTTATGAAGTCGTGGTCTGTGCTTGAAGTTTCTTGAGGAAAAAGAGACCATTAAGTTAATTATAAAATTAAACCTCGTGGAGATAAAACGTCATTGCCCCAAATTAAAGTGTAAAATCACTTTGTACCTTTCTGCTCCTCCATCTGTACCATGTGTAACTTTCCCAGTGAGCTGCTGGATTCTGTGATAAATCACACTGTACTCTTACCCCTTTTGCTGTGTTACTGTGTGACAGGGTCCCGCAGCACTCTTCTGCTTTGTTACAGTTACAAATACTGTTATTGTTTCAGATTAAATAATAATGGAGAAATAAACACCTTCCCAGATCAGAACTACAGTCACATTGAGTCCAATTTTACTCTGATTTATTTAATAGAAGCTAGAATTGCATTCTATACACAAAATGGCTAATTTGACCTTTCGTCCGATTGTCTATTCTCTCCTTCGCCGTGAACATTACATCAAAAAAAAAACAAACGTTAATCCTTTTTTTTCAGCAGAAGTTCACGTTTTGGTGTTTAATTCCTTCACTGCACCGCTGTCTTTGTGTTAAACATCAACTACTGCCAATCTCACTCAGTTTGTATCTTTAACTATAATGCAACTGTAATTTAACAGGAACAGCAAATAAACCCTCTCCGTCTAAACAGCGCGGAGAGAGCGAGACCAGAGCTCACTCTGAGAGCGAGACTCTGAGACCAGCGGCAGAGTTCGGGGTGACGTCACCAGTCAGAAAGTGACGCGGCACAGGGGAGGCAGCTGATTGGTGAGTAGGTTCAGGTGAGTATTTCTACCATTTTACTGTAAGTAAAGTAATAAGAAAGGGAAGATCTGCAGGTTTTATAGCAGATAGTGGTTTTTTTTAGTGAACCTAGGTCCCTAGTATAGTTAACATTTTCTAATTTCAACGTAATTTAAAAGGGGTAACTCAGCTAAGGCAAGTCATGGCAGCAGACCTCGCACCCGTGATATGCTCCTCCTGCAAGATGTGGGAAGTCATGGACACTACCAGTGTCCCTGCCGACCATGTGTGCGGGAAGTGTGTCCACCTGCAGCTACTGACCGATCGTATCTCGGAGCTGGAGCTGCGGGTGGACTACCTGTGGAGCATCCGCGATGCAGAGAAACTCGTGGATAGCACGTTTAGCGAGTTGGTCACACCGCAGGTAAAGGGTATACAGGCAGGAAGTGAATGGGTGACCACCAGGAAGAGTAAGAGATGCAGGCAGGTAGTGCAGGGGTCCCCTGTGGCCATCCCCCTCTCAAACAGATATGCCACTTTGGATGCTGTTGGGGGGGATGACTTATCAGGGGAAGGCAGCAGCAGCCAACTTCCTGGCACCACGGGTAGCTCTGCTGCACAGGCTGGGAGGAAAAAGAGTGGCAGAGCTATAGTGATAGGGGACTCAATTGTAAGGGGAATAGACAGGCGTTTCTGCGGCCGCAACCGAGACTCCAGGATGGTGTGTTGCCTCCCTGGTGCAAGGATCAAGGATGTCTCGGAGCGGCTACAGAACATTTTGGAGGGGGAGGGCGAACAGCCAGCTGTCGTGGTGCACATAGGCACCAACGATATAGGTAAAAAAGGAGATGAGGTCTTAAAAGCAGAATATAGGGAGTTAGGAGGTAAATTAAAAAATAGGACCTCAAAGGTAGTAATCTCAGGATTGCTGCCAGTGGCACGTGCTAGTCAGAGTAGAAATAGGAGGATATTTCAAATGAATACGTGGCTAGAGGAATGGTGCAAGGGGGAGGGATTCAAATTCCTGGGACACTGGAAACGGTTCTGGGGGAGGTGGGACCAGTACAAACCGGATGGTCTGCACCTGGGCAGGGCCGGGACCGCTGTCCTAGGAGGAGTGTTTGCTAGTGCTGTTGGGGAGGGTTTAAACTAAAGTGGCAGGGGGTTGGGAACCTGAGCAGGGAGAGAGAGGAAAGCGTAACAGGAAGGGACAGAAGGTATGGAGTAAAAGGTAAAGTGTTAAAAAAGGAAAAAGCAGGAACTAAGCGTCACAAAACAGATTTGAAAGTTCTTTATCTGAATGCACGTAGCATTCGTAATAAAATGGACGAGTTAACGGCACAAATAACTACGTATGGGTATGATCTTGTGGCCATTACAGAAACATGGCTGCAGGGTGACAACGACTGGGAATTAAATATGCCAGGGTATTTAACAATCAGGAAGGACAGGCAGGAAGGAAGGGGAGGTGGGGTGGCTATGTTAATAAAGGAAGGAATCACTGTAATACAGAGAAATGATATTGGGACAAAGCATCAAGATAATGAAACAGTTTGGGTGGAGATAAGGAATAATAAGGGAAAATAAACATTAGTGGGCGTAGTATATAGGCCTCCTAATAGTTGCAACTCTGCTGGAAGAAGTATTAATCAGGAGATAGTCGGGGCATGTAATAAGGGAACAGCCATAATTATGGGGGATTTTAATTATCATATTAACTGGACAAATCAAATTGGGCAGAGCAGCCTTGAGGACGAGTTCATTGAGTGCATCAGGGATGGATTTCTTGAGCAGTATGTAACTGATCCTACAAGGGGGCAGGCAACCTTGGACCTGGTCCTGTGTAATGAGTCAGGATTAATTAATAATGTCCTAGTTAAGGATCCCCTTGGAACGAGCGACCACAACATGGTTGAATTCCATATCCAATTAGAGGGTGAGAAGGTTGATTCTCAAACAAGCGTACTGAGCTTGAATAAAGGAGACTATGATGGTATGAGAGCGGAATTGACTAAAGTGGACTGGGAAAATAGATTAAAGGGTAAGACGGTACATGAGCAGTGGTGTTCATTTAGGGAGTTATTTTACAACTTTCAAAATAAATATATTCCACTGAGGAAAAAAGGGTGTAAAAGAAATGACAGCCATCCGTGGCTAAGTAAAGAAATCAAGGATAGTATCCGACTAAAAACAAGGACATATAAGGTAGCCAAACTTAGTGGGAGGATAGAAGATTGGGAATTCTTCAAAAGACAGCAAAAAGTAACTAAAGGATTGATTAAGAAAGGGAAGTTAGATTATGAAAAGAAATTAGCAAAAAATATAAAAACAGATAGCAAGAGTTTCTATAGTTATATAAAAAGAAAAAGGGTGGCTAAGGCAAACATAGGTCCCTTAGAGGATGAGACCGGGAAATTAATGGTGGGAAACATGGAGATGGCAAAAATGCTGAACAAATATTTTGTTTCAGTCTTCACAGTAGAGGACACTAAGAATATCCCAACACTGGACAAACAGGGGACTCTCGGGGGGGAGGAGCTAAATACGATTAAAATCACTCAGGAGATGGTACTCAGTAAAATAATGGGACTCAAGGCGGATAAATCCCCTGGACCTGATGGCTTCCATTCTAGGGTCTTGAGGGAAGTGGCAGTAGGGATTGTGGATGCTTTGGTGATAGTTTTCCAAAATTCCCTGGACTCAGGAGAGGTCCCGGCAGATTGGAAAACTGTTAATGTCACACCGTTATTTAAAAAGGGTAGTAGGCAGAAGGCTGGAAATTATAGGCCAGTTAGCTTAACATCTGTGGTGGGTAAAATTTTGGAGTCTATTATTAAGGAGACAGTAACGGAACATTTAGATAAGCATAATTTAATAGGACAAAGTCAGCATGGCTTTATGAAGGGGAAGTCATGTCTGACAAATTTGCTTGAGTTCTTCGAGGATATAACGTATAGGGTGGATAAAGGGGAACCAGTGGACATAGTGTATTTAGACTTCCAGAAGGCATTCGACAAGGTGCCACATAAAAGATTATTACTTAAGATAAAAAATCACGGGATTGGGGGTAATATTCTGGCATGGGTGGAGGATTGGTTATCGAACAGGAAGCAGAGAGTTGGGATAAATGGTTCATTTTCGGACTGGCAACCAGTAACCAGTGGTGTTCCACAGGGGTCGGTGCTGGGTCCCCAACTCTTTACAATCTATATTAACGATTTGGAGGAGGGGACCGAGTGCAACATATCAAAATTTGCAGATGATACAAAGATGGGAGGAAAGTAGAGAGTGAGGAGGACATAAAAAACCTGCAAGGGGATATAGACAGGCTGGGTGAGTGGGCGGAGATTTGGCAGATGCAATATAATATTGGAAAATGTGAGGTTATGCACTTTGGCAGGAAAAATCAGAGAGCAAGTTATTTTCTTAATGGCGAGAGACTGGAAAGTACTGCAGTACAAAGGGATCTGGGGGTCCTAGTGCAAGAAAATCAAAAAGTTGGTATGCAGGTGCAGCAGGTGATCAAGAAAGCCAACGGAATGTTGGCTTTTATTGCTAGGGGGATAGAATATAAAAACAAGGAGGTATTGCTGCAGTTATATAAGGTATTGGTGAGACCGCACCTGGAATACTGCATACAGTTTTGGTCTCCATACTTAAGAAAAGACATACTTGCTCTCGAGGCAGTACAAAGAAGGTTCACTCGGTTAATCCCGGGGATGAGGGGGCGGACATATGAGGAGAGGTTGAGTAGATTGGGACTCTACTCATTGGAGTTCAGAAGAATGAGAGGCGATCTTATTGAAACATATAAGATTGTGAAGGGTCTTGATCGGGTGGATGCAGTAAGGATGTTCCCAAAGATGGGTGAAACTAGAACTAGGGGGCATAATCTTAGAATAAGGGGCTGCTCTTTCAAAACTGAGATGAGGAGAAACTTCTTCACTCAGAGGGTGGTAGGTCTGTGGAATTTGCTGCCCCAGGAAGCTGTGGAAGCTACATCATTAGATAAATTTAAAACAGAAATAGACAGTTTCCTAGAAGTAAAGGGAATTAGGGGTTATGGGGAGCGGGCAGGAAATTGGACATGAAGCTGAGTTCGGATCGGTCAATGCCCTGTGGGTGGCGGAGAGGGCCCAGGGGCTATGTGGCCGGGTCCTGCTCCGACTTCTTGTGTTCTTTAGATTTGTGGTTGGGATCAGATCAGCCATGATCTTATTGAATGGCGGAGCAGGCTCGAGGGGCCGATTGGCCTACTCCTGCTCCAATTTCTTATGTTCTTATGTTCTTATGTCTCTCTCATCATAACAAGCTCCACCTTGGCCCTCAGTAAGATGGCTGCCTTCCTGGTGGTCATTTTGCTTCAGGATCAGGTCGGCAATTTTGTTTAAGTTTCATGAAGGCCAATTTGTTTGACATTGCTCCCTTTCCCGCCGGTAAGTTGTTTGCCTTGCTCCTCAGTAAGTTGGCTGCCTTGCCCCTCAGTAAGATGGCCGCCTTGCACCTCAGTAAGATGTCCAGTTTGTCCCTCAGTAAGATTGTTGCCATACTGGCTGCCATTCTTTTTCAGGTTTATGACGTTGAAGTTGTTTTGTGCATAGTTTCATATTTTAATAGTAGGTACGGCACAAGAGAAGGCCATTCTGCCCACTGAACCTGTGCTAGCTCTTTGAAAGGGCTATCCAATTAGTCCCTTTATTAATCCACACTTGTCCAAGTGGCTATTAATTTTGTCCCGGATTATTTGTTTCTAAAAGCTTCCCCACCACCGAGGTTGAATTGACTGGCCTGTAGTTAATTCTTTTATCCTGACACCTTTTTTTTGAACAAGGGTGTAACATTTGCAGTTCTCCAGTCGACTGGCACCACCTCCGTTTATGGCCATTAACTCAGCAATTTCCATCCTTACTTCCCTCAGCAACCAAGGATGCATCCCATCTGGACGGGGTGACTTATCTACTTTAAGCACAGCCAGCCGTTTTAGTACCTCCTCTTTATCATTTTTTAGCCCATCCAGTATCTCAACTACCTCCCATTTTACTGTGACTTTGGCAGCATCTTCTTCCTTGATAAAGACAGATGCAAAAGTGCTCATTTAGTGCGTCAGCCATGCCCTCTGCCGCCATGCGTAAACCTACTTTTTGTTCTCTAATCGGCCACATCCTCTTCTTACTACCCGTTTACTATTATCTGCCTGTAGAAAACTTTTGGATTCCCCTTTTGTGTTAGCCGCCAGTCTACTCTCATATTCTCTTTGCCCCTCTTACTTCATTTTTCACTTCTCCTCTGAGGTTTCCATATTTACCCTGGTTCTCACTTGTATTATCTGTCATAAGCCCACTTTCTCTACTTCATCTTACTCTCTATCTCTTTCGTCATCCAGGGAACGCTGCCTTTCGTTGCCCTACGTTTCCCCCTCGTGGGAATGTACCTGGACTGTACCCGTACCATCTCCCCTTTAAAGGCCACCCATTCCTCGAATACAATTTGCCTGCCAATCTCTGATTCCAATTTATCCGTTCTCAACCCACTGAAATTGTCACTCTTGCAATGAAGTATTTTTACTGTAGATTGCTCCTTTCCTTGTCCATCACGAATCGAAACCTCATGATATTATAATTGCTGTTCCCTAAATGATCCACCCTGATACTTGCTCCACTTGACCCACCTCATTCCCCAGAACAGCAGAACGGGAAACCTCAGTAATCAGGAATGCTGCTGAGAAGAGGAAAATCACTGCTCACTGAGTTTCTATGCTGATGGAGCAGATGCAGGACGTCCCGTCCAGCTGGACCATCGCCCCCATCTGTCCCAGGTGAAGAAGTTCCCGAGGAGGAACCACTTTGACCACAAAGACCTCAGACAGTGGTCAGCACGGAACGTTCCGGGGATCCGGCAGGGAAAGGAGAGGCAGGCTCCGAACGGGCAGTTCCTCGACCAGATAGTCGATGCCATTTGGCAGAACATCCATCGCTGGAACTGATGAACAGCCACCAGGTTGTAGCCTGGATGGTGGTGAGAAAGGCCTTCCAGTGCAGTCCTTCCAACACTGATAGAATCTCAGCACCACCGTGAGCTGCCCTCGAGGCTGCGGCGGGCAGGAGACCGTCGTCCGTCTCCTGATGGACTTACCCTTCAATCAGAATGTTTGGAGAGAGAATCGTTGGTATCGGTCCCGTTCATCCCCAACACCGCGGTAACACAGGACGTTGTGATCTATGGACTGTTCCCCAGGACACACACCGAGACAGATATCAACTGCTGCTGGAAGACCACCAACTCGGTGAAGTAGGCCCTTTGGCCTGTCTGAAACCTCTTGACCTTTCAGCTGAGGGAGCAGCCCACGACCGAGTGTTGCCAACTGGCACATTCCGAAGTCCAGGAGTACGTGCTGCGTGACGCACTGAAGTGAAGTGCGGCCTACGCAAATGCTCTATGGGGAAAGGGAACCGGGTAAGGCCATCCCACGTGATATTGGTCACCATATATTATAAAATATGTACTTTGTTTGAATTGCGATATTGGGATCATACTATGCACGTTCTGCTTTATGTTGTTTTGAATTGCATTGATTTGAAATTGCAATATTTATTTTGAACTCTGTGGATTATTAAATTTTATGAAACAAAATATATTTTGTAATTAAAAAAACGTGTACATGAACCATCTAGAAAGCAAACTTGCAAACTTCTGGCCTTGAGTCAAACACGTTACCCATTGCTCCACTGGCTCAGGGTGTGGAGAGAAAGTAACAGCTCACACTTCCACAGCGCTGCGGTATGAGCAGGTACCGAATCAGTCTCGGTCATGGCCACGCGACTCCACGAGTCCGGGAGTGTCAAAAGACGCATGGTGAACAATCACCAAAGAGAAAAACCTTTACTGCTTCCCTTCGATCGCTCATCTGGTGGAGCGGAAGATGCTGAATTGACCTAGAACACAAAGCAAATTCATCCTTCGATCAGTGTTTGAATTCCGGCTTGAAGGAGAGAGTGCTCTTTTGGAGCAATTAGCTCAAGGCCGCTCTTTTAACTTTCCAGCCGACAGCTCAACATGTTGACAACTCTTATCCTTTCTCAAAACTGAAAGCTTTCTGTGTCTGCCGGAACGGCTGTTTCACTCGAACATTTCACTCTGTTCACCAGCAGGGAGCGCCTTTGAGCAGCAACTTTTAAAAAATTTCAAAGTATACTTCATTTCATAAAATTTAAGGGTACATACAGTTCAGTGTAAAAGTCGCAATTTCAGTTCAAAACAATACAAAATAGATCGCACACACTATGATCATGCTATTTCAAAAGAAAACACACGACATATCTAATTTCAAATTCTGTACAATACAAGGTGGGGTGGACTCAGTACATATCTTGTATTACATTCTGTACAATACAAAGTGGGGTGGACACAGCACATATCTTATATTACATTCTGTACATTACAAGGTGGGTGGACTCAGTACATATCTTATATTACATTCTGTACAATACACAGTGGGGTGGACTCAGTACATATCTTATATTACATCCTGTACAATACAAGGTTGGATGGACTCAGTACATATCTTATATTACATTCTGCACAATACAAGGTGGGGTGGACTCAGTACATATCTTATATTACATTCTGCACAATACAAGGTGGGGTGGACTCAGTACATATCTTATATTACATTCTGTATAATACAAGGTGGGGTGGACTCAGTACATTTCTTATATTACATTCTATACATTACAAGGTGGGGTGGACTCAGTACATATCTTGTATTACATTCTGTACAATACAAAGTGGGGTGGACACAGCACATAACTTATATTACATTCTGTACAATACAAGGTGGGGTGGACTCAGTACATATCTTATATTACATTCTGTACAATACAAAGTGGGGTGGACACAGCACATAACTTATATTACATTCTGTACAATACAAGGTGGGGTGGACTCAGTACATATCTTATATTACATTCTGTACAATACAAGGTGGGGTGGACTCAGTACATATCTTATATTACATTCTGTACAATACAAAGTGGGGTGGACACAGCACATATCTTATATTACATTCTGTACAATACAAGGTGGGGTGGACTCAGTACATATCTTATATTACATTCTGTACAATACAAAGTGGGGTGGACACAGCACATATCTTATATTACATTCTGTACAATACAAGGTGGGGTGGACTCAGTACATATCTTATATTACATTCTGTACAATACAAGGTGGGGAGGACTCAGTACATAACTTATATTACATTCTGTACAATACAAGGTGGGGTGGACTCAGTACATAACTTATATTACATTCTGTACAATACAAGGTGGGGTGGACTCAGTACATATCTTATATTACATTCTGTACAATACAAAGTGGGGTGGACACAGCACATATCTTATATTACATTCTGTACAATACAAGGTGGGGTGGACTCAGTACATATCTTATATTACATTCTGTACAATACAAGGTGGGGTGGACTCAGTACATATCTTATATTACATTCTGTACAATACAAAGTGGGGTGGACTCAGTACATATCTAATATACATTCTGTACAATACAAAGTGGGGTGGACTCAGTACATATCTTATATTACATTATGTACAATACAAGGTGGGGTGGACTCAGTACATATCTTATATTACATTCTGTACAATACAAAGTGGGGTGGACTCAGTCCATATCTTATATTACATTCTGTACAATACAAGGTGGGGTGGACTCAGTACATATCTTATATTACATTCTGTACAATACAAGGTTGGGTGGACTCAGTATATATCTTGTATTACATTCTGTACAATACAAGGTGGGGTGGACTCAGTACATAACTTATATTACATTCTGTACAATATAAGGTGGGGTGGACGCAGTCCATATCTTATATTACATTCTGTACAATACAAGGTGGGGTGGACTCAGTCCATATCTTATATTACATTCTCTACAATACAAGGTGGGGTGGACTCAGTCCATATCTTATATTACATTCTGTACAATACAAAGTGGGGTGGACTCAGTACATATCTTATATTACATTATGTACAATACAAAGTGGGGTGGACTCAGTCCATATCTTATATTACATTCTGTACAATACAAGGTGGGGTGGACTCAGTACATAACTTATATTAAATTCTGTACAATACAAGGTGGGGTGGACTCAGTACATATCTTATATTACATTCTGTACAATACAAAGTGGGGTGGACACAGCACATATCTTATATTACATTCTGTACAATACAAGGTGGGGTGGACTCAGTACATATCTTATATTATATTCTGTACAATACAAGGTGGGGTGGACTCAGTACATATCTTATATTACATTCTGTACAATACAAAGTGGGGTGGACTCAGTACATATCTTATATTACATTCTGTACAATACAAAGTGGGGTGGACTCAGTACATATCTTATATTACATTCTGTACAATACAAAGTGGGGTGGACTCAGTACATATCTTATATTACATTCTGTACAATACAAAGTGGGGTGGACTCAGTACATATCTTATATTACATTCTGTACAATACAAAGTGGGGTGGACTCAGTACATATCTTATATTACATTCTGTACAATACAAAGTGGGGTGGACTCAGTACATATCTTATATTACATTCTGTACAATACAAAGTGGGGTGGACTCAGTACATATCTTATATTACATTCTGTACAATACAAAGTGGGGTGGACTCAGTACATATCTTATATTACATTCTGTACAATACAAAGTGGGGTGGACTCAGTACATATCTTATATTACATTATGTACAATACAAAGTGGGGTGGACTCAGTACATATCTTATATTACATTCTGTACAATACATGGTGGGGTGGACTCAGTACATAACTTATATTACATTCTGTACAATATAAGGTGGGGTGGACGCAGTCCATATCTTATATTACATTCTGTACAATACAAGGTGGGGTGGACTCAGTCCATATCTTATATTACATTCTCTACAATACAAGGTGGGGTGGACTCAGTCCATATCTTATATTACATTCTGTACAATACAAAGTGGGGTGGACTCAGTACATATCTTATATTACATTCTGTACAATACAAAGTGGGGTGGACTCAGTCCATATCTTATATTACATTCTGTACAATACAAGGTTGGGTGGACTCAGTACATATCTTGTATTACATTCTGCACAATACAAGGTGGGTTGGACTCAGTACATAACTTATATTACATTCTGTACAATACAAGGTGGGGTGGACTCAGTACATAACTTATATTACATTCTGTACAATACAAGGTGGGGTGGACTCAGTCCATATCTTATATTACATTCTGTACAATACAAGGTGGGGTGGACTCAGTCCATATCTTATATTACATTCTGTACAATACAAAGTGGGGTGGACTCAGTTTTTTTGTGAAAAAGCAATTAAAACCTTCATTCGGGAATTATCCGGTCTCATGTGAGCGGTGAAAGAAACAGTGACCCCGATGTGATGTGAACACGCAGCCTTTTGATCTGGAGTCAGACCTTTGTGCCACGCACTCTGAAGACAGGATCCTGGATGTTATTATATATACGAATGTTTCTCAAACACCGTTTCATGCATTGGTTGAATAGATAGGGCTGATCAAATCTCCGCCAGGTCCCACCGGTAATGAGACAGTATTGGAAGCAGCCTTCACCCCCAATATCACGCTGGCATTCATCGCCTGCTCTCAGCGGACTGCAATAACAGGGCTGGGAGATATGGACTTTGTTCACATTGTTCAGCAATGTGAATCGTTAAATATTTAATCATTTTTAATGGGGACAAGTTTGCAAAATGTTTCCGCCCGGTTTCGAACCGGGCACCTTTCGCGTGTTAGGCGAATGTGATAACCACTACACTACGGAAACCTGATGCCTCGACTCCCGTGTTAGAGACATAACCCCTCAGCCAAACAATTTCCGCATTACTGTCCAGGAGCTGATTTCACAGGGATACATTTGCTGCGCTGTATTTCGGAAGGCTGCAGAGAAGGACAGGTGGCGATGGTCAGGCGGGGAATCCCAGAGCATCGCGCCGACACAAACAATTCACTGTTTTTTTTTGCATCTGCCTGATATCCGACCGCAGTTTAAATTATGGCGAATCAGGCATGCTCAGATGACATTGTTCACAGAGTGTTTTCTTGCAACCAAATCACACATTAGAAAACTTGAAATGAGATTAAGAGATCGGAGCCATTTAAAGTGCTCCCACTTACTGCAGATCGGGAATTAAAACCTGGCACCAGCTTCATGGCTATCAGAATGAGGCGATAAATCCTAAAGTGGGAAAAAATGTGCAATTTTCGTCCCTGGGTGGCCGACCGTTGCGCCACAAGGTCTGCTAGGGGCATAGATTTTTTTATGTACGTGTACGTATTATATACTTAAATATATATGTTTGATGCAGTGTTCCCTAGTCGTTGGGAATAGTTCATTGCACAAAAATAATTCAAGTATGTGAGACACTTAATGTTTTTTTTAATCGCCATTAATACGTTCTGTTGCACACTGAAGGAAATGCTAACTTGTTTGCTAAGTGACAATTAAAACATTTATAAATCTTTGTGCTTTGCATGTCATGAACGTTTCTCCCTTCCCATTTTACATATTGTATTTTGGGAGTCTGCTTAAAAATGTTTAATGCTTATTATACCAGGAATCTGGTGCAGCCGCTGTTAAATTTAAAAAGGTTTGTAGCCCCTTTCACGCTTGAAGAAACTCGACCCTGGAGGTTTATGGGGAGCAAGTCCCAACAAAATGCTTCCCTCCGAGGTCAAATCGGGGACTTTCTGCGTGTAACTGGTGAACATGATAACCACTACACTACGGAAACGACAAACGTTTCGGTCTCAGGGCTGAAGGAAGTGTCTCGGGAAAACATGAGCTGCTAACTCTCTTTACACTGACTCTTTTCACGAACATATCATCGATCGAAACTATACAAGTCACAGGGAAAAAATGTCGAAGTCATTAAACTCCCGAATTAGCCTCAAATGAGGAGAGAACTTTCGTTATGGGCTTAGTCTAAGATAGACATTTGGTTTCCAAACGGTTAGACATTTTTAGAATTCAGAATGTGTTGTTTTATTGGTGTTAAAGCAATTCTAAATCGGGCATAAACCCAAGATGTTGTTCAAATTCTAATGTCAATTTTTCTTGTGTATTAATAATAACTGATTGTTTTCTTTCTGAAGTCGTGGTCTGTGCCTGAAGTTTCTTGAGGAAAAAGAGACCATTAAGTTAATTATAAAACTAAACCTCGTGGAGATAAAACGTCATTGCCCCAAATTAAAGTGTAAAATCACTTTGTACCTTTCTGCTCCTCCATCTGTACCATGTGTAACTTTCCCAGTGAGCTGCTGGATTCTGTGATAAATCACACTGTACTCTTACCCCTTTTGCTGTGTTACTGTGTGACAGGGTCCCGCAGTACTCTTCTGCTCTGTTACAGTTATAAATACTGTTATTGTTTCAGATTAAATAATAATGGAGAAATAAACACCATCCCAGATCAGAACTACAGTCACATTGAGTCCAATTTTACTCTGATTTATTTAATAGAAGCTAGAATTGCATTCTCTACACAAAATGGCTAATTTGACCTTTCGTCCGATTGTCTGGTCTCTCCTTCGCCGTGAACATTACGTCAAAAAAAAACGTTAATCCTTTTTTTTCAGCAGAAGTTCACGTTTTGGTGTTTAATTCCTTCACTGCACCGCTGTCTTTGTGTTAAACATCAACTACTGCCAATCTCACTCAGTTTGTATCTTTAACTATAATGCAACTGTAATTTAACAGGAACAGCAAATAAACCCTCTCCGTCTCTCTCATCATAACAAGCTCCACCTTGGCCCTCAGTAAGATGGCTGCCTTCCTGGTGGTCATTTTGCTTCAGGATCAGGTCGGCCATTTTGTTTCAGTTTCATGGAGGCCATTTTGTTTGACATTGCCCCCTTTCCCGCCCGTAATTTGTTTGCCTTGCTCCTCAGTAAGTTGGCTGCCTTGCCCCTCAGTAAGATGGCCGCCTTGCACCTCAGTAAGATGTCCAGTTTGTCCCTCAGTAAGATTGTTGCCATACTGGCTGCCATTCTTTTTCAGGTTCATGACGTTGAAGTTGTTTTGTGCATAGTTTCATATTTTCATAGTAGGTACGGCACAAGAGAAGGCCATTCTGCCCACTGAACCTGTGCTAGCTCTTTGAAAGGGCTATCCAATTAGTCCCTTGATTAATCCACACTTGTCCAAGTGGCTATTAATTTTGCCCCGGATTATTTGTTTCTAAAAGCTTCCCCACCACCGAGGTTAAACTGACTGGCCTGTAGTTGATTCTTTTATCCTGACACCTTTTTTTGAACAAGGGTGTAACATTTGCAGTTCTCCAGTCGACTGGCACCACCTCCGTATCATCTAAGGATGATTGGAAGTTTATGGCCATTAACTCAGCAACTTCCATCCTTACTTCCCTCAGCAACCAAGGATGCATCCCATCTGGACCGGGTGACTTATCTACTTTAAGCACAGCCAGCCGTTTTAGTACCTCCTCTTTATCATTTTTTAGCCCATCCAGTATCTCAACTACCTCCCATTTTACTGTGACTTTGGCAGCATCTTCTTCCTTGTTAAAGACAGATGCAAAAGTGCTCATTTAGTGCGTCAGCCATGCCCTCTGCCGCCATGCGTAAACCTACTTTTTGTTCTCTAATCGGCCACATCCTCTTCTTACTACCCGTTTACTATTATCTGCCTGTAGAAAACTTTTGGATTCCCCTTTTGTGTTAGCCGCCAGTCTACTCTCATATTCTCTTTGCCCCTCTTACTTCATTTTTCACTTCTCCTCTGAGGTTTCTATATTTACCCTGGTTCTCACTTGTATTATCTGTCATAAGCCCACTTTCTCTACTTCATCTTACTCTCTATCTCTTTCGTCATCCAGGGAACGCTGCCTTTTGTTGCCCTACGTTTCCCCCTCGTGGGAATGTACCTAGACTGTACCCGTACCATCTCCTCTTTAAAGGCCACCCATTCCTCGAATACAATTTGCCTGCCAATCTTTGATTCCAATTTATCCGTTTCTCAACCCACTGAAATTGTCACTCTTGCAATGAAGTATTTTTACTGTAGATTGCTCCTTTCCTTGTCCATCACGAATCGAAACCTCATGATATTATAATTGCTGTTCCCTAAATTATCCCCCCTGATACTTGCTCCACTTGACCCACCTCATTCCCCAGAACAGCAGAACGGGAAACCTCAGTAATCAGGAATGCTGCTGAGAAGAGGAAAATCACTGCTCACTGAGTTTCTATGCTGATGGAGCAGATGCAGGACGTCCCGTCCAGCTGGACCATCGCCCCCATCTGTCCCAGGTGAAGAAGTTCCCGAGGAGGAACCACTTTGACCACAAAGACCTCAGACAGTGGTCAGCACGGAACGTTCCGGGGATCCGGCAGGGAAAGGAGAGGCAGGCTCCGAACAGGCAGTTCCTCGACCAGATAGTCGATGCCATTTGGCAGAACATCCATCGCTGGAACTGATGAACAGCCACCAGGTTGTAGCCTGGATGGTGGTGAGAAAGGCCTTCCAGTGCAGTCCTTCCAACACTGATAGAATCTCAGCACCACCGTGAGCTGCCCTCGAGGCTGCGGCGGGCAGGAGACCGTCGTCCGTCTCCTGATGGACTTACCCTTCAATCAGAATGTTTGGAGAGAGAATCGTTGGTATCGGTCCCGTTCATCCCCAACACCGCGGTAACACAGGACGTTGTGATCTATGGACTGTTCCCCAGGACACACACCGAGACAGATATCAACTGCTGCTGGAAGTCCACCAACTCGGTGAAGTAGGCCCTTTGGCCTGTCTGAAACCTCTTGACCTTTCAGCTGAGGGAGCAGCCCACGACCGAGTGTTGCCAACTGGCACATTCCGAAGTCCAGGAGTACGTGCTGCGTGACGCATTGAAGTGAAGTGCGGCCTACGCAAAAGCTCTATGGGGAAAGGGAACCGGGTAAGGCCATCCCACGTGATATTGGTCACCATATATTATAAAATATGTACTTTGTTTGAATTGCGATATTGGGATCATACTATGCACGTTCTGCTTTGTGTTGTTTTGAATTGCATTGATTTGAAATTGCGATATTTATTTTGAACTCTGTGGATTATTAAATTTTATGAAACAAAATATATTTTGTAATAAAAAAAAACGTGTACATGAACCATCTAGAAAGCAAACTTGCAAACTTCTGGCCTTGAGTCAAACACGTTACCCATTGCTCCACTGGCTCAGGGTGTGGAGAGAAAGTAACAGCTCACACTTCCACAGCGCTGCGGTATGAGCAGGTACCGAATCAGTGGCCACGCGACTCCACGAGTCCGGGAGTGTCAAAAGACGCATGGTGAACAATCACCAAAGAGAAAAACCTTCACTGCTTCCCTTCGATCGCTCATCTGGTGGAGCGGAAGATGCTTAATTGACCTAGAACACAAAGCAAATTCATCCTTCGATCAGTGTTTGAATTCCGGCTTGAAGGAGCGAGTGCTCTTTTGGAGCAATTAGCTCAAGGCCGCTCTTTTAACTTTCCAGCCGACAGCTCAACATGTTGACAACTCTTATCCTTTCTCAAAACTTAAAGCTTTCTGTGTCTGCCCGAACGGCTGTTTCACTCGAACATTTCACTCTGTTCACCAGCAGGGAGCGCCTTTGAGCAGCAACTTTTTAAAAATTTCAAAGTATACTTCATTTCATAAAATTTAAGGGTACATACAGTTCAGTGTAAAAGTCGCACTTTCAGTTCAAAACAATACAAAATAGATCGCACACACTATGATCATGCTATTTCAAAAGAAAACGCACGACATATCTAATTTCAAATTCTGTGCAATACAAGGTGGTGTGGACTCAGTAAATATCTTATATTATATTCTGTACAATAAAAGGTGGGGTGGACTCAGTACATATCTTGTATTACATTCTGTACAATACAAAGCGGGGTGGACTCAGTCCATATCTTATATTACATTCTGTACAATACAAGGTGGGGTGGACTCAGTACATATCTTATATTACATTCTGTACAATACAAAGCGGGGTGGACTCAGTACATATCTTATATTACATTCTGTACAATACAAGGTGGGGAGGACTCAGTACATATCTTATATTACATCCTGTACAATACAAGGTGGGTGGACTCAGTACATATCTTATATTACATATTGTACAATACAAGGTGGGGTGGACTCAGTACATATCTTATATTACATTCTGTACAATACAAGGTGGGGTGGACTCAGTACATATCTTATATTACATATTGTACAATACAAGGTGGGGTGGACTCAGTACATATCTTATATTACATTCTGTACAATACAAGGTGGGGTGGACTCAGTACATATCTTGTATTACATTCTGTACAATACAAAGTGGGGTGGACTCAGTACATATCTTATATTACATTCTGTACAATACAAGGTGGGGTGGACTCAGTACATATCTTGTATTACATTCTGTACAATACAAAGTGGGGTGGACTCAGTACATATCTTATATTACATTCTGTACAATACAAGGTGGGGTGGACTCAGTACATATCTTGTATTACATTCTGTACAATACAAGGTGGGGTGGACTCAGTCCATATCTTATATTACATTCTGTACAATACAAAGCGGGGTGGACTCAGTACATATCTTATATTACATTCTGTACAATACAAGGTGGGGAGGACTCAGTACATATCTTATATTACATTCTGTACAATACAAGGTGGGGTGGACTCAGTACATATCTTATATTACATCCTGTACAATACAAGGTGGGGTGGACTCAGTACATATCTTATATTACATCCTGTACAATACAAGGTGGGGTGGACTCAGTACATATCTTATATTACATCCTGTACAATACAAGGTGGGGTGGACTCAGTACATATCTTATATTACATCCTGTACAATACAAGGTGGGTGGACTCTGTACATATCTTATATTACATTCTGTACAATACAAGGTGGGGTGGACTCAGTACATATCTTATATTACATTCTGTACAATACAAGGTGGGGTGGACTCAGTACATATCTTATATTACATTCTGTACAATACAAGGTGGGGTGGACTCAGTACATATCTTATATTACATTCTGTACAATACAAAGTGGGGTGGACACAGCACATAACTTATATTACATTCTGTACAATACAAGGTGGGGTGGACTCAGTACATATCTTATATTACATTCTGCACAATACAAGGTGGGGTGGACTCAGTACATATCTTATATTACATATTGTACAATACAAGGTGGGGTGGACTCAGTACATATCTTATATTACATTCTGTACAATACAAGGTGGGGTGGACTCAGTACATATCTTGTATTACATTCTGTACAATACAAAGTGGGGTGGACTCAGTACATATCTTATATTACATTCTGTACAATACAAGGTGGGGTGGACTCAGCACATAACTTATATTACATTCTGTACAATACAAGGTGGGTGGACTCAGTACATATCTTGTATTACATTCTGTACAATACAAGGTGGGGTGGACTCAGTACATAACTTATATTACATTCTGTACAATACAAGGTGGGGTGGACTCAGTATGTCGGTCTTTGAAGACGTCACCGAGCCCTCTTTCTCCTTCAGGCTGTTGATCACAGAAGTCTCTCTGACCAATTTTATGCAGTAATGTCTGTTTTGTAACAAAAAACAGTTCGCAGAAACCTTCGAGTCCAGCGGGAAACGAACATAGAACGGGTGTTATTTGTAAACAGAAACGTTATCCATGACTCCACTGGCCGAGGTTGTAAAACTGTAGTAACAGCTCACACTCCCACAGCTCTGAAGAATGAGCAGGTACCGAGACAGTCTCGGTCATGCCCACCCGATTCCACGTGTCCAGGACAGTCAAAAGGCACACGGTGAACAATCCCCAAAGACCTTTGCTGCTTCCCTTCGATCGCTCAGGTAGAGTGGAGAACTGTTGTACAATTAACAGATCAAAGTCATCCTCAGGTTGCTTGTTCGAAGTAGCGAACGTGCTTTTGGAGTAATTAGCTCCAGGCCGTTCTCTTAAATTTACAGGCAGCCGACAGCTTAACACGTTGGCGCTGAGGCACAGGAGACCTCTTTTCATTTCTCATAACTTAAAGCTTTCTGTGTCTGCCCAAACACGGCTGTTTTGCTCGAGCATTTGCCTCTGCTCACCAGCAGTGAGTGCCTTTGAGCAACAACACTTCAAACCGCTTTCAGGCAAAAAAAGTCTTCTATCAGTCAGACAGACAGAGAGACATACTGGGTTCTCGCTGCTCCCTCAAGCTCGGCACGGTTGTTCCTATCCTCGTCTGCTTTCCGCAGGCTCGGGCTCTTCTCAGCATCATTCACGATTACTGTGGCTTCCCGTTCTGCTGTCGCTCACTTGTTGATACTCGATAACTCCGATTGGAGCAAAATATTGATTGAATTCAGGGAGGGGCCAACCCAAGGCAAGATTTATCTGCTGGTAGTGGAGCTGCTTGGAAGCGAGTGCGAAGCAGCTACTGTGATGGGCAATTTACAAGAAACAACCTCAAATGTGGAATAAAGGGGGCAGTAGCAACATGGATACAGAATTGGCTCAGGTCCAGGAAACAGAGAGTAGTGGTGAATGGTTGTTTTTCGGACTGTAAGGAGGGGTACAGTGGTGTTCCCCAGGGACCAGTTCTGGGACCACTGCTTTTCTTGATATACATTAATGACTTGGACTTGGGTGTATAGGGCACAATTTCCAAATTTGCATATGACTCAAAAATGGAAGTGTAGTGAACAGTGAGGTGGATAGTGATCGACTTCAAGAGGATATAGACAGGCTGGTGGCATGGGCGTATACGTGGCAAATGAAAGTTAACGCAGAAAAATGCGAAATCATGCATTTCGGTAGGAAGAACGAGGAGAGGCAATATAAACTACAGGGCACAATTCTAAAAGGGGCACAGGAACAGAGAGATCTGGGGGTATATGTGCACAAATCGTTCAAGGTGGCAGGGCAGGTTGGGAAAGCGGTTAAAAAGCATACGTGATCCAGGGCTTTTTAAATAGACTACAAAAGTATGGAAGTCATGATGAACCTTTATAAAACAATGTTTCGGCCAAAACTGTAGTATTGTGTCCACTTCTGGCCACTGCATTTTAGGAAAGATGTGAAGGTCTCCGAGAGGGTGCTGAAGAGATTTACTAGATTGATTCCATGGATGAGGGGCTCCAGTAACGTGGAGAGGCTGGAGAAGCTGGAGTTGTTCTCCTTGGAACAGAGACTGTTGCGAGGAGACTTGATGGAGGTATTCAAAATCATGAAGGGTCTAGACAGAGTAGATAGAGAGAAACTGTTCCCATTGGTGGAAGGGTCAAGGACCAGAGGAAATAGAAATAAAGTTGATTGGCAAAAGAATTAAAGGTAACATGAGGAAAAACATTTTTACACAGCGAGCAGTTAGGATCTGGAATGCACTGCCCGAGGGCATGATTCAATCGTGGAAAAGAAATCATTTTCAGGTCGACGGGAATGGGGCGGGGGAGTGGGACTAGCTGGGTTGCTCGTGCATAGAGCCGGTGCGGACTCGATAGGTCGAATGGCCTCATTCCGTGCTGTAACCTTTCTATGATTCTCGCTGAGCATGTGAGAGATAGCAGGATAGATTGTTGCATTCTCCATACACCTTTTGACTTGGGTCAATTGTCCAGAAAAAAAGTGGCGTCAGTTTTCAGCGAGCCCATGGCCCATGTACTTCTTAAGCTTCACTGCGTGCGATGGCACACAGAGGTCAAGGGGCAGCAAACCTTTTGGTGTGCTGCAGGAAGCAAAAATTCTTGATTTTGGTCTTGAGCAAAGATGGAAAAAAAAGCTTAATTATGCCTTCTCTGAGGATTGAACTCAGGACCTTCAGATTATGAGACTGACGCGCTGCCTGCTGCGCTAAGAAGGCACTTGAAACATAACTGTCCAGGCAGCACTACCAAGTCGGACAGTTTGCAAGGTGTAAAGTCATGAACTAATTGGCAGTTTGCAAAAACCATCCATCCAGGTGGAAATCGAACCAACAATCTCCTGAATTCTGGTCAGACACGTTATTCATTTCTCCACTGGCCCAGGGTGCAGCAAGTAATTAGGAGCTCACACTCCCACAGCGCTGCGGTATGAGCAGGTATCGAGTCAGTCTCGGTCATTTCCACACGACTCCACGAGTCCGGGAGTGTCAAAAGGCGCACGGTGAAAAATCACTAAAGAGAGGGACCTTTGCTGCTTCCCTTCCGTTGCTCAGCTGGTAGTGCAGAAAACTTGTAGAGATTGAAACTTGAAAGGCAAATCGCTGGTTTAATTCTGGCTCAAAGTATATTGCCACCAATCCCATGTGTTTTAATTTTGCACACTTATATGTGGGACTTTATCAAAAGCCTTCTGAAAATCCAAATAAAACACATCCACTGGTTCTCCCTTATCTATTCTGCCAGTTACATCCTCAAAAAACTCCAGTAGATTTGTCAAACATGATTTCCCTTTCATAAATCCATGTTGACTTTGTCTAATCCCGTTGATATTTTCTGAGTGTCCTGTTATCACATCCTTTATAATAGACTCTCATATTTTCCCTACTACTGATGTTAGGCTAACCGGTCCGTAGTTCCCTGTTTTCTCTCTCCTTCCTTTTTTAAATAGTGGGTTTATATTTGCCACCCTCCAATCTGTAGGAACTGTTCCATAATCTATCGAATTTTGGAAGATGACGACTAATGCATTCATTATTTCCATGACTACCTCTTTCAGTGCTCTGGGATGCAGATTATCAGGCCCTGGGGTTTTATCGGCTTTCAGTCCTATTGATTTCTCCAGCACTATTCGTTTACTAATACTAATTTCCTTTAATTCCTCTTTCTCACTAGTCCCGAGCATTTCTGGGAAGTTATTTGTGTCCTCTTCCGTGAAGACAGAACCAAAGTATTTGTTTAATTGTTCTGCCATTTCCTTGTTCCCCATTATAAATCCTCCCGTTTCTGACTGTAATGGACCTACTTTTGTCTTCACTAATCTTTTTCTTTTCACATACTTGTAGAAGCTTTTACAGTCCACTTTTATGTTCCTTGCAAGTTTACTCTCACAATCTATTTTACCCTCTTAATCAATCGCTTGGTGCTTTTTTGTTGAATTCTAAACTGCTCCCAATCTTCAGGCTTGCTACTTTTTCTGGCACTTTATATGACTCCTCTTTGGATCTAATACTATCCTTAATTACTTGTGTTAGCCATGGTTGGGCCACTTACCCATTTGTGTTTTTATGCCAAAAACTTTTGCAATTTATGCATTCGTTCCTAAAATGTTAGCCATTGCCTATCCACCGTCATGCCTTTTAATGAAGTTTCCCAATCTATCATAGCCAACTCATTCCTCATACCTTCGTAGTTTCCTTTGTTTAGATTTAGGACCCTAGTTTCGGATTGGACTACTTCACTTTCCATCTTAATGACGAATTCTATCATGTTATGGTCACTCTTGCCAAGAGGACCCCGCACAACAAGATTATTAATTAACCCCTTCTCATTGCACAATACCCAATCAAGGATAGACTGTTCCCCAGTTGGCTCTTCATCGCACTGGTCTAAAATATCATCTCGTGCACACTCCAGGAATTCATCCTCCACAGTATTATTGGTAATTGGGTTTGGCCAGTCGATATGTAGATTAAAGGCACCCATGATTACATGCATCTCTAATTTCCTGTTTGATGCCGACCCCTATATTACCACTACTGTTTAGAAGCCTATAGACAACTCCCACCGGTGTTTTCTGCCCCTTGCTGCTTCTTAACTCCATCCAGACTAAATCTACAGCGGCCATCTTGAAAAAAATGGCCGCATGTACGGCGGCCGTCATGGACAAAGTTGCGGCAGGTACGAAGGACATCTTGGACAAAATGGCGGCAAGTACGGTGGCCGTTTTGGTCAAAAAGGCAGTAAGTATGGCAGCCATATTGAACAAAATGTCGGCTAGCACGGCGGCCATCTTGGACAAAATGGCGGCAAGTATGGCGGCCACTTTGGACAAAACGGCTGAAAGTAAGGCGGCCATCTTGGACAAAATGGTCGCAAGTACGGCGGCCATATTGGACAAAATGGCGGTAAGCACGACGGCGATCTTGGATAAAATGGAGGTGATTACGGCAGCCACGTTGGACGTAATAGCGGCAAGTACCTCAAGGCTGTTCGACAGGAAGAGGAGGAGGCCATTCAGCCCCTCCAGCCTGTTTCACAGATAAAAGAGGCCATTCATCGGAATATAGGAACAGGATATGCCATTCAGCCTCTCGTGCCTGATCCGCCATTTGATAAGATCATGGCTGATCTGTGATCTAACTCCATATACCTGCCTTTGGCCCATATCCCTTAATAACTTTGGTTGACAAAAAGCTATCGATCTCACGTTTAAATTTAGCAATTGAGCTAGTATCAATTGTCGTTTGCAGAAGAGAGTTCCAAACTTCTACCACCCTTTACGTGTGTAGAAATGTTTTCTAATCTCACACCTGAAAGGTCTGGCTCTAATTTTTATATTGTGCCCCCTACTCCTAGATTCCCCAACCAGCGGAAATAGTTCCCCTTAATATCTTATAAACTTCGATCAGATCACCCCTTAACCTTCCAAACTCTAGAGAATACAACCCACATTGTGTAATGTCTCCTTGTAACTTAATGCTTGAAGCCCGGGTATCATTCTAGTAAACCCACACTGCACTCCCTCCAAGGCCAATATGTCCTTCCGAAGGTGCGGTGCCCAGAACTGCTCACAGTACTCCAGGTGCGGTCTAACCAAGGTTTTGTATAGCTGCAGCACAACATCTGCCCCCTTGTACTCTAGTCCTCTAGATATAAAGGCCAGCATTCCATTGGCCTTCTTGATTATTTTATACACCTGTTCATGACACTTCAATGATCTGTGTACCTGAAACGGAAGTCCATTTGGACATCCACTGTTTTTAACTTTTTACCATTTAGAAAGTGCCCTGTTCCATCCTTTTTTGATCCAAAATGGATGACCTCACATTTGTCTACACTGAATTCCATTTGCCACAGTTTTGCCCATTCACCTAATCTATCAATATCGCTTTATAATTTTATGTTTTCATCTACACTGCTTACAATGCCACCAATCTTTGTGTCATCGGCAAACTTAGTCGTTAATAAATATTGTAAATAATTGAGGCCCCAAGACAGATCCCTGCGGGACTCCACGAGTCACATCCTGCCAATGTGAGGACCTACCCATTATCCCTACTCTCTGTCGCTTTTCGCTCAGCCAACTTCCGAACCAAGTCCGTACTTTTCCCTCGATTCCATGGGCTTCTATGTTAGCTAACAGTCTCTTATTTGGGACCTTATCAAATGCCTTTTGGAAGTCCATATAATTAACATCCATTGACATTCCCCTGACCACTACTTCAGTCACGGCTTCATAAAATTCATTCAGATTTGTCAGGCACGATCTACCTTTCACAAATCCATGCTGGCTCTCTCTGATTAACTGAAAATTCTCGAGGTGTTCAGTCACCCTATCCTTAATTATAGACTCCAGCATTTTCCCCACAACAGATCTTAGGCTAACTGGTTGATAATTCCCAGGTTTCCCTCTCTCTCCTTTCTTAAAAAGCGGAGTGATATGTGCAATTTTCCAATCGAGAGCGACAGTTCCTGATTCTGGAGAACATTCAGCCCCTCAAGGCTGTTACACAGGAAAAGGAGGAGGCCATTCAGCCCTTCTTTCCAGGAACTGGAGGCCAATCAACCTCTCGAGCCTGTCGGATAGCAACAGGAGGAGGCCATTCAGCCCCTCGATACTGTTATACGGGAACTGAAGGCCATTCAGAATCATGGTCCTATTACATTGTGTCCCTCGAGCCTGTTTCACAGGAACTGGACGCCATTCAGCTACTCGAGCCTGTTAAGTGGGAAGAGGAGGCCATTCAGCCCCTCGAGCATGTTATACAGGAACTGAAGGCCAATCAGCCCCTCAAGCCTGTTACATAGCGACAGGCGGAGGCCGTTCAGCAGCTCGAGCCTGTTATACAGGAATTGGACGAAATTCAGCCCCTCGAGCATGTTAGGTTGGAACAGGAGGAGGCCAATCAGTCCCTCGATCCTGTTACATTGGAACAGGTGGAGGCCATTCAGCCCCTCGAGAAAGTTACATAGGAACAGGAATACACCATTCAGCTCCTTGAGCCTGTTCCGCCATTTAATTAGATCTGTATCTTAACTTCATTCAACCGCCTTGGTTCCTAAATCCGTAATACTTTTGCCGAACAAAAATCTAGCAATCTATGTTTCGAAATTTCGTATTGACCCCCCGCCTCTATAGACTTTTGTGGGAGGGAGTTCCAGATTCCCACTACCCTTTGTGTGAATAAGTGATTCCTGACATCAACCCTGCACGGCCGACCTCCAATTTCAAGGTTATGCACCATTGTTGTCGATTCCCCACCAGAGGAAATAGTTTTTTTCTCTATCTACCCTATTAGTTCCTTTAATCATCCTAAACACCTCAATTAGATCATCACATAATCTTCTATAGTCAGGGGGATACAAGCCTTGTCTATTCAACCTGTCCTCATAATTTAACCCTTTCAGCTCCGGTATAATTCTGGTGAATCTGCGCTGCAGCCCTTCCAAGCCAAATATATCCTTCCTGAGGTGCAGTGCCCAGAACTGAATGCAGTCCTCCAGGTGGGCTCTAACCAGAGCTCTGTACAGCTGGAACATAACTTCCACCCCTTTATATTCCAGCCCTCGAGAAATAAAGGCCGACATTCTATTAGCCTTTTTAATTATTTCTGTAACTGTCCACTAGATTTTAATGATTTCTGTAGTTGGACCCTAAATTTCTCTGCTCCTCCACAGTTCCGAGCTCCTCACCATTTAGAAATCTCTCTGATCTATCTTTCTCAGATCCGAAGTGGATGACCTCACATTTCCCCTCATTGAACTCCATTTGCCACAGTTTTACCCACTCACTTAATCTCTCAATGTCCTGGGAATGTTTGGTTGGAGAATGATTTATATCAGATCGTTATTTAAAAAAAATTAGGATTGATTTTTAATTTGTATGGTTTGAACAAGATCATTGTTCCCCGATCAGTAAAATGTCCTTGTTTTTCAAATCGTGGCGACAGTTCAGAGATAGTTGCCTTTTTGCCGACTTTCATGAAGTGAAATTTTGCTGATTTCAAATCAGCTGTATTTCTAAGCTTGAAAAAGCAGCTCCTCTGTTAGGTGAGGCTTCACTCCCAATTTATCAGCGTTTACGCTTGTCCTGATATCAATGTAACATTTGAAGGGCTCCAGGTAATGAACAGTGAAACCCCTTCAGATTATCTCAGCCCACTCGTTCTATCCAGTGCCTAATAGTGCCTGTTCTTCAGAGGGTGAAAGATTCACATTACACTAGATCTTGTTTTAGACTTGAACTGCCAAACAAATTGATGAAACAGTAAGAGAACAAACAAATAGTAGCAGCAAGACAACAGTTTTAATGTAAAGCTCAACGAGATCCTTACTGGAAAAGAAAATAATAAATAATTCACAAATACTGTACGAAACTGTGAGCGAACTTTCGAACATCCTGGTTTCTTTGTTGTCATTTTTTCACTAACTATGGAAACTGACGACTTGATGAACATTCTCAGAGATTCCAAACAGACTCACCAGTTTGAAAAAGACAGGCTGACAAATAGTTTCAAAACAGTGACTGGGAGCCAGTCATTTTAAGCAATGGTCTGTTTAATTCAACTGAAGCTTCCAATCAGAACTGGAGGAGAAGAAATGACCCCGGAGGTTTGTATCTGAATCAAATGTTTGACTTTGTGAGGTCAGGCTGCCTTCAAGAGGTGCAGCCTGCCTTTAAGAGGTGCTGGCCACTTACGCAATATCGTGGCCCCCTGCTGGTGAGAAGCCGCTCAACAGCGCTGCTCGCAGGAATCAAGGAAATCACCAGGCAGCACCAATCTCACGGACTGTCTGCATCTCAATGACCGGGTGCAGGTTAATGACGTGGGGGTTAATCGACCCCCGCGCCCGGATTCTGGGGGTTATCGAATTGAACCCCGTACATATCTGTATATATATTTTACATAGAATACAGCACGGCACAGAAACAGGCCATTCAGCCCATCTGGGTAAAGAAGTTCCCCTGAATTTCTTATTTGACAACAACTTCTGGAGTAGAAAATATAATACAATATATAATCAAATATTATATGTATGTATATTTAACATCGAATATTTTTCTTTAATCTGAAACAATAACCGGACTTGTAACAGTAACATAACAGGAGAGCGCTGCGGGACTCTGCCCAGTTTAGTAAGACAGCAGAAGGGGTAAGAGTACATTATGATTTATTACAGAATCCCAGCAGCTCACTGGGAAAGTTACACATGGTACAGATGGAGGAATAAAAATGTGCAAAGTGATTTTACACTTTAATTTGGGGCAGTGCCTTTTTATCTCCAAAAGGTTAAAATTTATATTTAAATAATGGGCTCTTTCTCCTCAAGAAACTTCAGGCACAAACCATGGCTTTATGAACAAAACAATCATTTATTATTCTTAATGCACTAGAAAATTTTACATTTGAATTTAATCAACATCTTGGGATTATACCCGATTTAGAATTGCTTTAACACCAATGAAACTACACATTCTGAATTCCGAAAATGCATAACCGTTTGGAAATCCAATATCTATCTTCGACTAAGCTGATAACGAAAGTTATATCCTTATGGTTGACTCAAGCTTGCCTGGAAGATTCCAGGCGTTTTGATGGATCCTGTTGTAGTGTCGCCTGCCTTACTCTGGCATCCAGGTCATCTGCTTCACAGGCAACCTGTAAACCAGCATCGAGGCATCAAGCTGGGAGGTTGCGAGCAGTCATGAAGATTCCAGGTGAGGTGGTGCTGCCAGGAAGCGAAATGTGAGTTTGGAGCAGCAGTGGTGGATCTGCGTCTCTGCCCACTCAACTTCTGCCCAGCTTCTTTGTAACATAGAACCACACCTCTGGGGCGTTAGCTTATCAAAAATAGTTTCCTACAAATACAACCCATGATTGATTGACACTTCACTTGTTTTCTCTCAGTGTCCACAACGTAACCAAGTCAAGCCGACAGGAGTTCAAACCATCTCCAGCCCTCCTGGAATCGTTATTATTGCTATGGTGATCTATCCTCTGCTGTGTGGTCTTTCACAACGTGTCATTAACAATCCTTCTAACAGCCCTTCCTCCTTTTAATCGTTCTTTTCCTTCAGACATGCTGAAGCCGATTTAATCTCAGGCTTTCGTTTATCAGATGATTTTATTTTACGACACAGAGCAGCTGGGAAACTCCTGCAGTAAGTAATGGTCAGGGTCAGGTACACAAGGCTGGGTGACTTTGTTGTGCAGCCTCCCGGCATCACCTCTCTCTTTGTTTCTCTCTGTGGATCTACTTTTCCCTTTTCCTTCTTTCTATCTGTCTCATCCTCCTTCCCTTTCCATCTGTCTTTATATCATTCTGTTTGCTTCTCACTCTCTCCAGCACTGCTTCTGTCTACTTCTTTCTCTCTGTTTCGATTTGAATTCTTGAACTCTTCTTTGCATCTGTTTCTGTATTTCATTCCATCTCTCTCAGTCTCTGTTTTAATATTTGTATTTCTCCCCCTCTCTCCTGTTTTCCATTTTCTCCCTGGTTTCTGTTCCTCCTTTTCTCTTTCTCTTTGTCGTTTTATGTCTGACACTCTCTTGCTCTGAATCTTGCTCAGTCTCTAGTTATTTTGAATTGATTTCTTCTGTCTATTAACCTCTCCTCTCCTTTGTAATTATTTGGCAGTGTCTCTCTCTCATTATATATAGAGAAAGAAAGTATATATATATATATATATATATATATATACTTTCTTTCTCTCTTTATTTTTCTCTTTTGTCTTAATAACTTACTCTTTATTTCTCTCCGTCTCTGAATAACTCTGTCTCTGCCTCTCTTTATTTCTGCACTTTTCTAATTGGTACATTTATGTTGTCCTTGTGTTCTCTCTCTGTCTGTCCTTCTCTCTGTCTCTCGTCTCTCTCCCTCTGCCCTGCCTCTCTATCTATCTGTTTATTTCCCTTTCTCTGCCCTCTCTGTCTCTCATTCTCTCTGTGTCTCTCTCTCCCTGCCTCTCTCTTTGTCTTTCTCCTGGTCTCTCTCTCTGTCTCTCTCTCGGTCAATCTATGTGCCACTCTCTCTGTCTCTCTCTCTCTCTGTCATTCTCTTTCCCTCGCTTCCCTCTCTCTATATCTCCCTCTCTGTCTCTCTGCCTCTCCTTCTTTCTCTCCCTCTCTCTCTCCCACCCTCTCTCACCCTTTCCCTCTCTCTTCCCCTTTGTCTTTCTTTCTCTGTCTCTCTTTCTCTGTCTCTCTCCAAATCTCTCTTTGTCTCTGACTCTCCCTCTCTCATTCTCTCTGTCTCCCTCTCTCTGTCTCTGTCTCTCTCCAATTGCCTCTCCCTTTCTCTCCCTCTTTCTCGCTCCCTCACTCCTTCTTTCTCACTCTCTCTCTGTCTCCCGTTCTCCACCTCCCCTCTCTCTCTCTCTGTCCCTCTCTCTGTCTCCCCTCTCTCTCTCCCTCCCTCCCTTCCTCTCTCCCTCTCTCTCAACATTTATGTGAAGTACACACATCCTGATCAGGTCCACAGAAGTGACTTTGATTTCGAGCTTTGCCCATTTTGTCTTGCGGTCAGTTATTCAAAGTCCAGCTGAGCTCTTTAGTGCCGCCATTTAGATCCACAATTCACGTGTTGTCTGCAAAGCAAATCCTGCCTCAATAGGTGAGATTATCAATAAAATATAATCTCAGAATCAGATTTAAGATCATTTCAGGGCTCTGTGCTGCTAATATAAAATGTATTTTCCATCCCCCGGGAAGTGTAGGGGATGGAGTATGAAATGGGATTTAGTTCTAGTGCTTGAAACCCTTCAGCTGTTTCTATGATTTCACTAATTTAACAATTAGATTGAGTGGGTATTTCACCGCGTTCTTCAGCTCCTCTCTGAATTTAGTCTGGGTCAGGACATAAATACACGTGTTTGTGCAGCAACTGAGAAGCTGCAGCATCTTTGATGTTTGATCTGTGAGAAAAACAGGGTCAGAGTAGGAGTAATAAAACGCAATGTCTGCAATTCGCACATAAATGATAAATACAACATATGTCAGCCACAACAGTATAAAACTGCCCGATATACTGAAGAGTAAAATGATGGATTTCTTTCGGTTCTCCATCTCTGGGTCCTTGTGATTCTCTCCATTACTGCGGCCCCGTAATCCGCTGCGGACTCGACTGGACATTATAATACACCTGACAGTCAGAACATTGAGCAGTAAGATCAGACAGAACGGGATAAAAGGTGTTAAAATTAGGTCAAACATGTGAAATGCGGCCCATGCGGGGGAAGAACGGAAGCTCAGTATAGTCTCACAACCCCAGGGAACATTATCAATTGTATATTCAGGTTGAAATGTAAAGTACCAGGGGATATTCACCAAACAGCCCAGCACAGTCACTGTTCCCAGAACCACAGCCGCCGTTCTCTTGGTGCAATATTTAGTTTTCAGCTTCTCACAACAAATGGCCACAAATCGATCAAAGGTGAAAGCGACTGTGAGCCAAACAGAAACCACGAAGGCTGCACCACTCAAGAACATAATAGAACTACACACAGGAGTAAAGAGCAGGAATGGCCATGGGCGATACATTGCATTAATCCACACCAGTATCACACGAATGATAACGACCATGAGATCGGCCACTGCCATTCCCACGAGGTAGCGACTGATACATTTGGAGAGACCGCACTTTCCTCGGGACAGGATCACAATCGCCACCAAGTTAACTGTAAGAGAGAGAAAAGGAAGCAGAGAAATTACTGATCAGACCTGGAGTCAAAGCAGCTGTTTGAGAGGATTTGGGGTGAAATTTCCAGCTTTGTTCCTGCATCGAAGGGTGGAAAGTGATTGATTGACCTGGGCAGCACTTTCGGGCAGAGAGATGTTTTTAAACACAATGATCAATAATGAATTGGGAGATGGATACAGAAAGTGAATAAAGTGGAAGGGCTGAGTGAGGGCGCAGTGCCGGTATGGAAGGTAGAATGGGTTTTAAACACCGCTAATCCAGCGGATTAAAGCCGGATTTGGGCTCCAGACGGACGAGGAAAGAGAGCGGAGGGTCAGGAAGGTGAGGGGCCAGGGGGAGGTGCAGCTGGTTTGTTGCTCTGGGTTAAGAGAGCCGACAGGGGCTGGCACTAAACGGGAAAGGCAGCTGGAGACCGAGCTAGTGAGTGAGATTGGAGGGAGACAAGGAAAAGGATATGGAGGAACTGGAAGGGAGTCAGGAGCAGCTGGTTTGGGAAAGTAGATAAACTGACGCTAGGGATGAGGAGACAGAGGATTCAATGCAGTGAGAGGAGAGGCTGGGATTCAGAGGGAGAGACTGCAGCAGAGTGTGAGAGGAAATCTAATCTATCGGTCCCACTAACACAATGCAACTAATATATTCAACTGTTCATTTCTGTGGTTACTGGTGTCAGGAAACCTGTGTGGGTATAAAATATGTTCAATAAATGTACTTTGTACATTCAATTAAAATTAAATTTATACATATTAATTAAATCAACCTCGTTGTTATTGAATTCAGCCGAGCTTTAACGTACAGTATCCGAATAATTCATTATGATCAAGACATTTCGAATTCTATTCTTTAAGCAAATTCTAAATATGTTGAGTTGGAAGACAAGGAACATTCACAAAAACAGACTGAGGACCTGACAGGGATATAAACATGAGGAGCGAGTCCCACAATAAAAACTCACCCAATCTGACCACATCATAATAACACATTCAAATCACATTTTCTACATTTAATTTTACTGGAAGTTTTAGCAGTTCATTCTGATGCATTATTCACATTACAGCCTCTCGCTTTCCCTTTCGGTCGCTCTCTCTATCACTCACTCTAATCACTTTCTCAAGTCACATTTTCTGTGTTTAATTGTACTGGAAGTTTCAGCAGTTCATTCTGATGAATTATTCACACCGCAGCCTCTCGCTTTCCGTCTCAGTCGCCCTCTCTTTCACTCACTCTACTCTCTTTCTCAAGTCCATTTACATATCCGATTAAATCCTGTAACCCTGTGCCTGCATTCTGTTCACCAGTCCCGTGTCCACCGATCCTATTCTCAGTCAATTTGTTAAATAGTGAAGCCTCTGTGGAATAGTTTAATGTTTCTACAGATCATCTAATTCTCCACCTGTTCACCTACACTGTTCACTTCATTTGCAAATCATGGAATGAACAGAATCGAATGCCTCTTCCAGACAGATCTCTCAATAATTGGGATTCCTTTTCCTGCAATTATAAAGTAAAGAGATAGATGGCGGGACTTTTCAATTAACAAGACGCCAACATCAGACTTATCATCTGCAGATGAATAGAAGAGCTCCTGATTCCAGCAGACACAGTGCACACGACAAACATACGAATTAAGAGAAGGATTAAACCATTCGGCACCTCGAGCCTGCTCTGCCATTTGATAAGATCATGGCTGATCTGATTGAGACCTCAACCCTACTTTCCCATTTACCCACTATAACCTTTGACTCCCTTGTTAATCAGGAATCGATCTAACTCAGCATTAAATATATTCAATCATCCTGCCTCCAGCGCTTTCTGGGGAAAGGAGTTCCACAGACTCACGACCCTCTCACAGAAAAAAATTCTCCTCACCTCTGTCTTAAATGGGAGACCCTTATTTTTAAACTGTGGTCCCGAGTTCTAGTCTCTCCCACAAGGGGAAACATCCTCTCAGCATCTACCCCTTCTAGCCCCCTAAGAACCTTAAATGTTTCAATTTGACGAACTCTCATTCCACTAAACTCCAGTGTATACAGACCCAACTTGTCCAACCTTTCCTCATCAGATCACCCCCTCATTCCAGGAATCAGTCGAATGAACCTTCTCTGAGCGCCTCTAAAGCAATTATGTCCTTTCTTAAATAAGGAAACCAAAACTGCACACAGTATTCTAGAAGTGGTCTGACCAATGCCCTGTACAACTGTAGCAAAACTCCTCTACTTTTATTTTCCATTCCCCTTGCAATAAATGACAACATTCCATTTGCCTTCCAAATCACTTGCTGTACCTGCATACTAACTTTTTGTGATTCATGTACTAGGACACCCAGATCTCTCTGTACCTCAGAGTTCTGCAATCTCTCTTCATTTAGATAATATACTGCTCTTCTATTCCTCCTGCCAAAGTGGACAAGTTCACATTTTCCCACATTATACTCCATCTGCCAAATATTTTGCCCACTCACTTAACCTACCTGTATCCCTTTGCAGACACCTTACTCCTCTTCACAACCTACTTTCCTACCTTCATTTGTGTCATCAGCAAATTTCGCAACCATACATTCGGACCCTTCATCCAAGTCATTAATACAACATAATATCAAAACATTTAATTTTACAGTGAAGTCCAGTGACAGTCAGTGAATTCATCCACAGTGAAGCAGAGAAGGAGATGTGAAAGAGTCACCAGAAAACTCAGTTCAGTTGCCAGACATCTGAAGCGGCGTCAGACACATAGATAATGAAATGATATTTGATGACAGTGATCACCAATAAATACATTGAAATCCCAGATAAACTGAAGCATGTTATTGGGGAGGGGGGATACTGCGTTGCCTCCTTGTAAACACTGAGACTTTGAGCTGTCTCATTATTAAACACTGAAAGCACATTGATGAAAGTATATTCCAGGGCAGGTTAGTTCCAAAACAAGAAATTGTTATCAACTCCTGATGGTCTGATACCAGCTCTTAGCCCAGACACCTGATTCCAATACATTCAGAACAGAGAATAATCCAGTAACAATGTCAATGTTGGATATGCAAAGTTCATTACAGATATAATGCAGCTCCTACAAGACCGAAAGAGCAGAGACTTAACACATTCCATCATTCAACCAATAGAACAGAACAGTGACTGTGTAAAACATACAGGGAGAAAAAACAATTTTCCAAATACAGCAGCAGAGTTAACACTGATTTACACCATTAACAGATGAGATAACGGCTTACCCGGAACACCAATGGCTGCAAGAACAGGGTAATAAATGCGTATTGTCTGAATCATTACTGGATATTCCATTTCTGTGAGAAGCACTGACTTCTGTTACCCTCGAAACCGCAGCTCCGGCAGGCACTCTGAGCTGATCCATTCCAACAAGCCCTGATTTATACAGGGGATAAGTCTCCACTGACACGGTTTTACCCCTGATCATTGCTGTTAGTTACAGTCAGTTTAACAAACACATTATATCAGCAGCTTTGACTCCGATGTAAATAATGTGGTGAATAAAACACAAACAGCTCAAAGTCCAGGTTATTAACTTAATCAGATCTCTCACAGGAATAAAGTTTCAATCTGTTCTCATACAGGACTGATCCAATAATAATGCGCGGGTCCATTTACAGTTTTTATATAGTTGTATTGACCATGTTCACTCCTGGTGATTCATTTATAAATGTTACCGATCCTCCGCAATGTCGACTGAATCCAGGGACACAAGCAAACCCGTTTCACTCTGTTCCTGCAGTTTCCCAGTTAAAATATGAATTGTGAGTCTCTGACTCGAGGACAGTTAAAGGGCAGGTTGAGGATTGCAGCCTAGAAATGACTGTGGGTGATATTAGGGGACGGACACTGAACATGTTCCATTGACATTGGTCTCTCCTCCATTTTTACTGGAGATGTTTACCCGTTTATTCTACATTGGTTCACGGCTCCAGTAAAATTGGTCCCGTGTAACACCGAGCTGAGCTCATGACCCGATCCGACCTCCATCACAAAGGCCCCGTGATTCCCTCACCCGCCTCCATTCCTTCCTCAGCCCATTGCCATTGAAACCCTCATCAATGCCTCTGTCTCCTCCAGACTCCATTCCTCCAATGCACTCCGGGCTGGACACCCAACCTCCACCTTCCATAAAGGTGAGCTCGTCCAAAACTCTGTAGTCCATGTCCAACCAGCACCAGGTCCTGCTCGGTCTCAGTGACAGTCATTGGCTCCCAGTTACATATCAATTAAATTTAAAATTCTCATCCTTGGATTTAAAACACCCCCTGGCCCACCCCTCCCCATCTTCACACACACAGTAGACCTACCAATGATCTCCTCATTCATCGGTTCGGAGCTATTTTGGTGGGACTACCCTCGCTTGGTTCCACTCACCCATCTGATCAGAGCAAGGAGAAGCTTCTCTTCACACCTATCACCGTTATCTCTGATGTTTCTGAAGGTTCAATCCTTGGCTCCAGCCTCTTCCTCATCTTCATGCTGCCCTTTGGTGACATACTCCACAGACATGGACCAGCTTTCAAATGGAAGCTGACAAAACGATCGCCTCTCTTGACCCTTCTTGCAGGAACAGAGAGATCTGGGGTTATATGTGCACAAATCGTTGAAGGTGGCAGGGCAAGTTGAGAAAGCAGTTAAAAAAGCATAGAGGATCCTGGGCTTTATAAATAGAGGCAAACAGCACAAAAGCTAGGATGTCATGATGAACCTTTAGAAAACACTGGTTTGGCCACAATTGGAGTATTGTGTCTAGTTCTGGACCCCGCACTTTAGGAATAATGTGAAGGCCTGAGAGAAGGGGCAAAACAGATTTACCAGAATGATTCCCGTGATGACACACTTTCGTTACGTGGATAGACAGAGAAGGTTGCAATGAGATTTGACAGAGGTGTTCAAAATCATTAAGGGTCGCGATGGAGCGTAGATAGAGAGAAACTGTTCCCATTGGCTGAATGGTCAAGAATCAGATGACATCAATTTAAGGAGATTGGCAAAAGAACCAAAGATGACACGAGTAAAAACTTTTTTACACAGCGAGTGGTTCGGATCTGGAATGCACTGCCAGTGAGGGTGCTGGATCCAAATTCAATTATGGCCTTCAAAAGGGAACTGGATAAGTACTTGAAAGGAAAAAAAAATTGCAGGACAACGGGGATAGGGCGGAGAGTGGGACGTGCTGGATTGCTCTTGCATGGAGCCGGCACGGAGTCGATGCGCCGAATGGCCTCCTTCTGGCAACAACCTTTCTATGATTCTATGACTCCAATGTCTTTGTGTTTGTCAGACCCACATTCTGTTTTAGATGAGACACAATTTCCTCCAGTTAAAAATTGGGAAGTCCTAACGACGGATTCCATCCCACCCCTGGCTTTTTGATTAGTGAGTCGCTCATCACTCCGGTCCTCCACCTCTGGCAACTTGTGCATCCACAGTTCATTTGTCCTACTTTTGACAGCTGTGCCTTCAGCCATATCCACGCTCCAGTGTGGTCTGCGTAAGCCCCTCCATCTCCCTCTTCCCATTTCAGGTGCCAGCCGTGGCTCAATGGTCGGACTATCACCTCTCAGTCAGAAATTTGTGAGTTCAAGCCCCACTCCAGAGACCGAAACACATAATCCAGGCTGACACTGCACTGCAGTACTGAGGGAGCACAGTGCTGTCGGATGGTCAGCAATGTGGGAACACTGTGGTTTCGGACGGTCAGTATTGAGGGTGCACTGTGCTGTCGGATGGTCAGTACTGAGGGAGCACTGTGCTGTCGGATAGTCAGTACTGAGGGAGCACTGTGCTGTCGGATGGTCAGTACTGAGGGAGCACTGTGCTGTCGGATGGTCAGTACTGTGGGAGCACTGTGGTGTCGGATGGTCATACTGAGGGAGCACTGTGCTGTCGGATGGTCATTACTGAGGGAGCACTGTGCTGTCGGATGGTCATAAGAACGTGAGGAATAAGGAGCAGGAGTAGGCTATACGGAACCTCGAGCCTGCTCCGACATTCCATCAGATCATGCCTGATCTTCGACTTCACCTCCACTTTCCGGGCCTATCCACATATCCCTTGATTCCTTTAGAGTGCAAATGTTCATCGATCTCAGCCTTGAATATACTCAACGACTCAGCATCCACAATCGTCTGGGGTTGGGAATTCCAACGAATCACAACACTCAGTGAAGAAATTCCTCCTCATCTCTGTCCTCAATCGCACACCCCTTATCCTGAGACAATGACCCCAAGTTCTAGACTCTCCAGCCAGGGGAAACAGCCTCTCAGCATCTACCCTGTCAAGCCCTCTATGAATTTTATAATTTCAATGAGATCACCTCTCATTCTTCTGAACTAGAGAATATGGATTTATTCTGCTCAATCTACCCAACAATGTGGAAAATTGCCCAGGTATGTCCTGTCCACAAAAAGCAGGACAAATCCAATCCTGCCAATTACCGCCCCATCAGTCGACTCTCAATCATCAGCAAAGTGATGGAATGTGTCGTCGACAATGCTATCAAGCGGCACTTACTCACCAATAACCTGCTCACCGATGCTCGGTTTGGGCTCCACCAGGATCATTCGACTCCAGACCTCATTACAGCCTTGGTCCAAACATGGATAAAAGAGCTGAATTCCAGAGGTGAGGTGAGAGTGACTGTCCTTGACATCAAGGCAGCATTTGACTGAGTATGGCAACAAGGAGTCCGAGTAAAATTGAAGTCAATGGGAATCAGGCGGAAAACTCTCCAGTGGCTGGAGTCATACCTGAAACAAAAGAAGATGGTAGTGGTTGTTGGAGGCCAATCATCTCAGCCCCAGGGCATTGCTGCAGGAGTTCCTCAGGGCAGTATTTTAGGCCCAACCACCTTCAGCTGCTTCATAAATGACCTTCCCTCCATCATAAGGTCAGAAATGGGGATGTTAGCTGATGATTGCACAGTGTTCAGTTCCATTCGCAACCTCTCGGATAATGAAGCGTGTCCGCATGCAGCAAGACCTGGACAATATCAGGCTTGGGCTCATAAGTAGCAAGTAATATTCACGCCAGACAAGTGCCAGGCAATGACCATCTCCAAAAAGACAGAGTCTAACCACCTCCCCTTGGCATTCAACGGCATTACCATCGCCGATTCCCCCACAATCAACATCCTGGGGGTTACCATTGACCAGAAACTGAACTGGACCAGCCACATAAATACTGTGGCTACAATAGCAGGTCAGAAGCTGGTTATTCTTCGGCGAGTCACTCATCTCCTGACTCCACAAAGCCTTTCCACCATCGACAAGGCACAATTCAGGAGTGTGATGGAATACTCTCCACCTGCCTGGATGAGTGCAGCTCTAACAACACTCAAGAAGCTCGACACCATCCAAGATAAAGCAGCCCGCTTGATTGGCACCCCATCCACCACCCTAAACATTCACAGGATGCACTGCAGCAACTCGCCAAGGCTTCTTCGACAGCACCTCCAAAACTCGCGAACTCTACCACCTAGAAGGACAAGAGCAGCAGGTACATGGGAACAACACCACCTCCACGTTCCACTCCAAGTCACACACCATCCCGACTTGGAAATATATCGCCGTTGCTTCATTGTCGCTGGGTCAAATCCTGGAACTCGCTTCCTAACAGCACTGTGGGAGAACCTTCACCACACGGACTGCAGCGGTTCAAGAAGGCGGCTCACCATCACCTTCTCAAGGGCAATTAGGGATGGGCACTAAATTCTGACCTCGCCAGCGACGCTCACATCCCATGAACGAATAAAAAAAATATCTCCCCTTATGACAACCCTCTAATCCCAGGAATCAATCTGGATAACATTCGTTGCACCACCTCTAAGGCAAGCATATCCTTCCTTAGATATGGAGACCAAAAATGTACACAGTACTCCAGGTGTGGTCTCACCAAATCCCTGTACAATTGCAAAAAACTTCCTTACTTTTGTACTCCAACCCTCTTGCAATAAATTCGGACATACCATTTGCCTTCCTAATTGCTTGCTGTACCTACATGTTAACTTTCTGTTTTTTGGAGAATGTACCCCAAATCTCTCGGAATAACAACATTTAATAGTTTCTCACCATTTAAAATATATTCCGTTTTTCTATTATTTCTACCAAAGTGAATAACCTCACATTTCCCCACATTATACTCCATCTGCCACCTTCTTGCCCACACATTTAATCTTTCTCTATCCCTTTGCAGAATCTTTGTGTCCTCCTCCCAGTTTACCTAACCACCTAGCTTTGCATCATCTGCAAACTTGGTACATTGGTCAGTACTGAGGAGAGCAGTACTGTCGCAGGGTCAGTATTGAGGGATCGCAGTACTGTCGGAGTGGCCGTACTGAGGGAGTGCTGAACGTTCGGAGGGGCAGTAATGGTGGAGCGCGGCAATTTCGGAGGTGCCAACTTTTGTAGGACACGTTAAACCGGGGGCGCATCTGCCCTCTCAGGTAGATGTAAAAGATCCCCCGGCAATATTCAAAATAGTGCAGAGGAGCTCTTCCTGGTGTCCTGGTCAATATTTATCCATCAACCAACATTACTGAAACTGACTTTCCTCTCATTTGTCTCAATGAAATGCGTGGGATCTTGCTGTGTGCAAATTGGCTGCTGCGTTTCCTACTTTACCACAGTGAGGACACTTCACAATGTCCTTCATTGACTGTTTTGGGATGCCCTGAGGCCTTGAAAGGCGCTATATAAAGGCAAGTTCTTTCCTTCTTTGACACCTCCCATGAAACCCATCTCTTGCTTCAAGCTTTTGTCATCCCTCCTAATATCTCCTTATTTTGGGCCTTCTTTCGGGAACTATCGGGTCCTGCTCTCCTCTACTAAAACTGCTCACTATTCCAAGATCATCCTGGAATGTAAAGATAACCCCCGGCTTCTCTTCACCACTACAAACCATCTTCTTAAACCCCTCTCCCCTGCTCCCTCCACCCTCACCTCCAACGAAAAGTGCGAGGAGCTCATGGAATTCTTTGTCAATAAGATTGAGACCATCCGTTCAGCTGCCTCCCTTCCCCCAGCCCACCAAGCCAAACTTCCCGTACGGCTCACCCCTGCCCGAGCCGTGAACTCACATCTTTCTCTTGTTTCTCTCCTGTCTCCCCTCCTACCCTCTCCGAGCTCATCTTGACCATGAGATCCACCTCCTGCACCCTCGAACCGATTACCACTGAACTGCTGACCACCCACCTTCCCTTCCCGGGTCCCATGTTTGCTGATATTGTTAACGGTTCCCTCTCCTCAGGTACTGTCCCCCTCCCCTTCAAATCTGCCGTCATTACCCATTCCTCAAAAACCCACCATTGACACCCCTGTCCTTGCAAACTATCGCCTCCATCTCCAATCTCCTTTCCTCTCCAAATTCCTTGAAAGTATTGTCTCCCAAATCCGTGCCCATCTTTCCCACAACTCCATGTTTGAATCCCTCCAATTAGGTATCCACTCCTGCCACAGTACTGAAATGGCCCTTATAAAAGTCACAAATGACAACCTATGTGACGGTGACGATAGTAAAATATCCCTCCTAACCCTTCTCGACCTGTCTGCAGCCTTTGACACGGTTGACCACACCATCCTCCTCCAACACCTCTCCTCCATCGTCCAGCTGGGTGGGACTGCGCTCGCCTGATTCCATTCTTATCTATCCAGTCATAGACTGCAAATAACCTGCAATGGCTTCTCTTAACACTCCCGCACCGTTACCTCTGGAGTACCCGAAGGATCTGTCCTTGACCCCCTCCTATTTCTCATCTGTACGCAGCCCCTGGCGACATCATCCGAAAACACAACGTCAGATTCCACGTGTACACTGACGACACCCAGCTCTACCGCACCACCACCTCCCTCGTCCCCTCATTTGTCACATTGCTTGGCTGACATTCAGTACTGGATCAGCAAAAATTTCGTGCGACTCAATGTTTGCAAGAGCAAAGCCATTGTGTTTGATCCCTGCCATAAACTCCGTTCCCTAGCCACCAACTCCATCCTCCTCCCTTGCCGTTCGCAACATTGGCGTCCTATTTGACCATGAGATGAGCTTCTGAACATATATCCGTTCCATCACTAAGACCGCCTACTTCACCTCCCTAACATCACCCGTCTCTGCCCCTGCCTCAGTTCATCTGCTGCTGAAACCCTCATCCACGCCTTTGTTACGTCCAGACTGGACTATTCCAATGGTCTCATGGCCGGACTCTTATCTTCCACTCTCCATAATCTTGAGATCATCCAAAACTCTGCTGCCCGCATCCTAACTCGGACCAAGTCCCTTTCTCCCATCACCACGGCCCGCATCCTAACTCGGACCAAGTCCCTTTCTCCCATCACCACGGCCCGCATCCTAACTCGGACCAAGTCCCTTTCTCCCATCACCACGGCCCGCATCCTAACTCGCACCAAGTCCCTTTCTCCCATCACCACGGCCCGCATCCTAACTCGGACCAAGTCCCTTTCTCCCATCACCACGGCCCGCATCCTAACTCGGACCAAGTCCCTTTCTCCCATCACCACGGCCCGCATCCTAACTCGGACCAAGTCCCTTTCTCCCATCACCACGGCCCGCATCCTAACTCGGACCAAGTCCCTTTCTCCCATCACCACGGCCCGCATCCTAACTCGCACCAAGTCCCTTTCTCCCATCACCACGGCCCGCATCCTAACTCGGACCAAGTCCCTTTCTCCCATCACCACGGCCCACATCCTAACTCGGACCAAGTCCCTTTCTCCCATCACCGCAGCCCGCATCCTAACTCGGACCACGTCCCTTTTTCCTATCATACGGCCCGCATCCAACTCGGACCAAGTCCCTTTCTCCCATCACCACGGCCCGCATCCTAACTCGCACCAAGTCCCTTTCTCCCATCACCACGGCCCACATCCTAACTCGGACCAAGTCCCTTTCTCCCATCACCACGGCCCGCATCCAACTCGGACCAAGTCCCTTTCTCCCATCATCCCTGTGCTCGCCGACCAACATTGGCGGCAGATTCGGGAACGCCTCGATTTTCAAATTCTCATCCTTGTTTTCAAATCCCTTCATACCCTTGCCATTCCCTATCTCTGTAACCTCCTCTGTCCCTACAACCCTCTGCGATCTCTGCAATTCTGGCCTTTTGCACATCACCGATTTTAATCGCGTGATAATTGGCGGCTGTGCCTTCTGCTGCTTAGTCCTTAAGCTCTGGAATTCCGTCCCTAAAACTTTCCGCCTCTCTACCTCTCTTCCTCCTTTAAGAAGTTCCTTAAAACCTACCTTTTTGACCCCTGTCCTAATATCTCTTTATGTGGTTGAGTGTCAAATTTTGTTTCATAATCGCTCCTGTAAAGCGCCATGGGACGTTTTACTCCGATAAAGGAGCTGTATCAATGCCAGCTGTTGTTGTTCTTGTGTCAGTATGTAAAAGGGTACCAAGAAATGTCGACATTCAGGAAGTCCCCAGACTGTGCCAGCATTTAAAGGGGTCTGTGAGAGTGAGTCAATATTTACAGCGGTACCAAGGACTGTAGACATTCAGAAAGTCACCAGACTGTGTCATTATTTACAACGTTCTGTGAGAGTGAGTCAATATATAAATGGGTACCAAGGACTGCAGATATTCAGACGGTCCCGATATTGTGTCCGTATTTACAGGGGTCTGTGAGAGTGAGTTGATATTTACAGTGCGACCAACGTCTGGAGATATTCAGGGAGTCTCCAGACTGTATCATTATTTATAAGGTTCTGTGAGAGTGTGTCAATGTATAAAGCGGTACGAAGGACAGTAGCTATTCAGAGAATTTTCAGATTGTGTCATTATTTACATTATTTACAGGAGGCTGTGGGAGTGAGTCGATATTTACTTGGGTCTGTGGGAGTGAATCAACATTTAAAGGGCTAACAGGGTACCTTGTCTGTAGGGTTGCAGCTATACCCAGTCTCAGTCAATATTTACAGGGGTCTGTGGGACTGATTCAATGTTTACAGTGTTACTAGGCAGTGTACACATTTAGACAGTCCACAGATTGTGTCAGGAAATCCAGTTGCGAATCAATATTTTAAAGTATCTAGAGCCTTCCTCATAGTCTGTATGAATAATTGCAGGGAAATCCATAGACTGCGCGAATATTTACAGTAGAATCCAAAGACTGTGCCATTATTTACAGGTAGATCCAGAGATTGCCCCAATAATTACAAGAGAATCCATAGACTTGCTAATATTGATGGGGTATCCCGAGATTGTACCAATATTCGAATAATGGTCTCAAAACTGACCAGTAGAATGGTTCAGTTCCCATCTCTGAGTTTAAACCCAACCCTTGTGAAGTGAATAGAAACTTTCTGAAATTAATGGATTTCACTCAGAAATAATCTGCAATCTGTAAATGAAGCTGCTCTCCCTTCACATCAGTGCTGTCAGACTGTGGGTCTCATAGATTATCTTCTTCCAAATAGTTATGAAAATTATATACTGGGCTTTGGGCATTCCATCTGTGTAATATTTGGTTAAATATATGTTGTGATATAAATATTGTTGGATTTAAAGTTGTTAACTGAATGTTTGTTCAGTGACTGTAATTAATGTCAGCCTCCATGGGCCCTATTTGTGTCACTGGAGTGTTTCTCCCTGCTATTAATAAGCGACTACTTTCAACATGTTATCCCATAGTGTCAGTGGGAGCATCACCTCCAAGGTGGCCTACGGAGTACGACACGCTAGATATATGCGCGCGGATACCGGACGCCATCTGGGCACATTGGGAGGCCGCGTAGCGCCGAAACAACTGGCGTTACACGGACCAATTTATAGCCCAGTGAGCTGACACATCGGGGGAGGCCTCACAGCGTTGGACACGGGAGAAATACAGTGAAGTGTTTATAAACACTGAAAGCTGATACACCAGGGGAGGCCTCACAGTGTTGGACACGGGAGAAATACAGTGCAGTGTTTATAAACACTGAAAGCTGATACACCAGGGGAGGCCTCACAGTGTTGGACACGGGAGAAATACAGTGCAGTGTTCATAAACACTGAAAGCTGATACACCAGGGGAGGCCTCACAGTGTTGGACACGGGAGAAATACAGTGCAGCGTTTATAAACACTGAAAGCTGATACACCAGGGGAGGCCTCACAGTGTTGGACACGGTGTGAAATACAGTGCAGTGTTTATAAACACTGAAAGCTGATACACCAGGGGAGTCCTCACAGTGTTGGACACGGAGTGAAATACAGTGAAGTGTTTGTAAACACAGAAAACTGAAACACAGGTACATTGGAAGATCGGAACAGGAATAGGCCATTTAGCCCCTCGAGCCTGTTCCGCCTTTCAATGGGATCATGGTTGATACGTGACCTAACTCCACATATCGGCCTTAGCCCCATATCCCTTAATATCTTTGGTTAACACGAATCTTTCAATATCAGATTTAAAATTACATCTGAGCTATCATCAACTGCCGTTTGTAAAAGAGCGTTCCAAACTTCTCCCACCCTTTAGAATTGTACCATTTAGTTTATATTGCTTCTCCTCTTTCTTCCAGCCAAAATGTATCACTTCGCACTTCTCTGCTTTAATTTCATCTGCCACGTGTCCGCCCATTCCACCAGCCTGTCTGTGTCCTCTTGAAATCTATCACTATCCTCCTCACTGTTCACTACACATCAAATTTTTGAGCCATCAGCAAATTTTGAAATTGTGCCCTGTGCACCCAATTCCAAGTCATTAATATATATCAAGATAAGCAGTCGTCCCAGCACTGACCTCTGGGGAACAATTCCTCCAATCAGAAAAACAATCGTTCACTGCTACTCTCTGTTTACTGTCACTTAGCCAATTTCGAATCCATGCTCCCACTGCACTTTTAATTCCTTGGGCTTCAATTCTGCTGACAAACCTGTTATGTGGAACATTATCAAACAACTTTTGAAAGTCCATATTCCCATCAACTGCATTGCCCTCATCAACCCTCTGTTACCTCATCAAAAAACTCAGTCAAGTTAGTTAAACACGATTTGCCTTTACAAATTCATGCTGGCTTTCCTTTATTAATCAACACTTGTCCAAGTGTCGATTAATGTTTTCCCGGATTATCGTTTATAAAAGCTTCCCCAACACCGATATTAAACTGACTGGGCTGTAGTTGCCGGGTTTATCCTCACACCCTTTTTAGAATAAGGGTGTAACATTTGCAATTCTCCGGTGCTCGGGCACCACCCCCCTATCTAAGGATGATTGGAAGATTATGGTCAGAACCTCTGCAATTTCCACCCTTACTTCCCTCAGCAATCTTGGATGCATCCCAGCCGGACCGGGTGACTTATTTATTTAAGTACAGCCAGCCTTTCTAGTAGTTCCTCTCTCAATTTTTGCCTATCCAGTATCTCAACTACCTCCTTTTTTTCTGTGACTTGGCAGCATCTTCTTCCTTCGTAACGACAGATGCAAAGAACTCATTTAGTAACTCAGCTGGGACGCGGGGACATGACCTAACATTTAGAGCCAGGACTTGCAGGAGTGAAGTTAGGAAATGCTTCAACGCACAACGGGTGGGAGAAGTTTGGAACGCTGTTCTGCAAACGGCAGTTGATGCGAGCTCAATCCAGAATTCTAAATCTGTGATTGATAGATTTCTGTGAACCAAGGGTTGTAAGGGATATGGGGCTAAGGCGGGTATATGGAGTTAGGTCACAGGTCCACCCTGATCTGATCGAATGGTGGAAAAGGCTCGAGGGGCAAAATGCCACCGCCACTTGCTGCCTCCTGATATGTGCCAGCGTCTCCTCCAAGAAAGCAGGATGTGTGCCTGCGTGATGTTCCTATCATGGTTGAAAAGCTGCCAGTGTGTGTGGCCTGTGAGTTGTGGTTGGGCGGCTTGCAACGGTGATAATGTGGAAGGGTGAGAGGGTTGAGTACTGATCGAAAGTGTATGTTGGTATGTGGGTGATGGGGGGTGTAGTGCGTGAAGCAATGGTTGCGGCTCGTGGTGTAGTTGGTAGGAGGCGCCACTTGACAGTTGATCTCACTCATTTTGACCACTCATGTCAAAGCATTGAACTTCTTCCTGTTCTGCATCCATGTTCATGATGCTGTGCGCCTGGCATTGACCTCATCTCCTACTGCCTGCCACTACCTGTTGGTTGTATGTCTGGAGGGCCTCTTGCTCCCCCCCCCCCCACCCCACCTCAGCGCGGATATAGGATGTCCCTCCTTTAGTCCACCTCTTGCACCAAGGTCTCTGGTGCATCAGCAGAGAACCTTGGTGCACGGAGTCTCAGACCGGCAGATTGGTGAGGTCTGGCCTGCAGATTGAAGGATGTGGGATTTAGTGGTGCACAACCTTTATTCAATGTTTTAAACTAACTCATCAGTATATAAAAATAGGGATGGAACCTGCATCTGTGCTTTACGTGCGCGATGTCTGATCTCCGTGCAGACAGCAGGCTGTTATATTCAGCAAATAACAGGTAACAGCTACCTTTAAGAGATTTCTAACAGACAGCCTGCCTTTAAGAGATTGGAGCTACCCCTACTGGTGGAAAGTGCGAATTGCATGGAATCCTCGCTCTACGCTGATTTCCAACGCAGATTGCAGGTGAGTCCTCAGGCCTGACGCAAATCTTGTCCTGCCTGTGCAGAGACCATTGGGCGTGAGTTAATAGTGGATCGTGCTTCTCCCGCCCAAAAACAGGTCCGATCCAATTTCCCCCCTCAGTGTCACACTCTAGTAAATCTGCGCTGCACTCCCAAGGCCAATATGTCCTTCCGAAGGTGTGGCAACCACAACTGAACACTGTACTCTCAGTGTGGTCCAACCAGGGCTTTGTATAGTTGTAGCATAACTTCTACCCCATTGTATTCTGGTCCTCTAAATATAAAGGCCAGCATTCCATGAGCATTTTATGATAATGTTCTGTACCTGTCCATGATATTTTAATGATCTGTATCCATGGATCTCGAAGTCTTTTGTGATTTTGTGATTTCCGTTCCCACTGCTGTTTCTCTGCACCAGTTACAAAGTACAGTCCTGGTCCCACTGCTGCTGAGACCCTGTGATTCTGCCATCTCAAGCCTTCATTTCTCCAACACTCTCGCCACCTCACATATCTAAATTAGCCGAGCGAGGAAATACCACCTGGAATCACAGAGCCTTACTCTGTGATCTCACGGTGTGACCCGACCAGTGTAAAGAGGCCTCGCCCTGTGATCTCACGATGTGACCCGTCCAGTTAAAGCAGTCTCACCCTGAGATCTCACGGTGTGACCCGTCCAGTTAAAGGGGCCTCACCCTGAGATTTCACGGTGTGACCCATCCAGTTAAAGGGGCCTCATCCTGAGTTCTCACGGTTTGACCCGTCCAGTTACAGCAGTCTCACCCTGAGATCTCACGGTTTGAACCGTCCAGTTGAAGGGTCCTCGCACTGAGATCTCACGGTGTGACCCGTCCAGTTAAAGGGATCAAACCCTGAGATCTCACGGTATGACCCGTCCAGTTCAAGCAGTCTCACGCTGAGATTTCACGATGTGACCCGTCCAATTAAAGCGGCCTCAGCCTGAGATCGCACGGCGTGACCCGTCCAGTTAAAGGGGTCTCACCCTGAGATCTCACGGTGTGACCCATCCAGTTAAAGGGGTCTCACCCTGAGATCTCACGGTGTGACCCATCCAGTTAAAGGTGTCTCACCCTGAGATCTCACGGTTTGACCCGTCCAGTTAAAGGTGTCTCACCCTGAGCTCTCACGGTGTGACCCGTCCACTTAAAGGGGCCTCACCCTGTGATCTCACGGTGTGACCCGTCCAATTAAAGGAGCCTCACCCTCTGATCTCACGGTTTGAACTGTCCAGTTAAAGGAGCCTCACCCTGTGATCTCACGGTTTGACCCGTCCAGTTAAAGGGACGAGAGAGAGAGACAGAGGAAATTTTCCAGCTCCAGAAAAGCATGCAGGATCTGCTCCAGCTGCAATCGATGGGGATCGATGTCGGGGAGGAACTCCGGGAGTTGAAGGGCCAGAAAGTCTCACTCTTCGCCTCCGAGGCCTCGAGGATCACCTTTCGGTCCAGATCCCGCCCCGTGGGGCATGGCGAGAAGTGTTCGCGTTTCTTCTTCCAGCAGCTGCTCAGAGAGACCTCTGGTGATCAGCAGCCTGAAGGAGGAAGAGGGCTCGGTGGCGTCTTCGCAGACCGACATACTGAGTATTAGTATTAGTTGAAGTTGAATTAATTGACCAAGAGATTGATAAAAGGACTGAGGGGCAAGCTGAACATCTTACTGAAGTGCAAGGCGGTCATCTGACTGAGGGGCAAGGCAACCAACTTTTCGGCGGGCAAGGGGGCAATGTCAAACAAATTGGCCGCCATGAATCTTAAACAAAATGGCCACCCTGATCCTGCAACAAAGTGACCACCAGTAAGGCAGCCATCTGACTGAGGGGCAAGATGGAGCTTTTTATGGTGAGTGACACGGAGGGTTCGTTTGCTGGTCCTGTTAAATCACTGTTGCACTATAGTTAAAGATACAAACTACGTGAGACTGGCACTAGCTGGTGTTTAACACAAGGGTGGCGGTGCAGTGAGGGAATTAAACACCAAAATGTGAACTTCTGCAAAAAAAATGGAATAACATTTGATTATTCGGACAAAATAGTTACCGATAAGGAGTGACCAGAAATTCGGAGGAAAAGTCAAATTAGCCATTTTGTGTCGAAAATGCAATTCTAATTGTATTAAGTAAATCAGAGCAAAATTGGACTCAATCTGAATGAAGTTCTGATCTGGGATTTTGTTTGTTTCTCCTTATTCATATTTTTATTTAATCTCAAACAATAACAGTATTTGTAACAGTAACAGAGCAGGAGAGTGCTGCGGGACCCTGTCCAGTTTAGTAACACATCAGAAGGGTTAAGAGTACATTGTGATTTATTACAGAATCCAGCAGCTCACTGGGAAAGTTACACATGGTCCAGATGGAGGAGCAAAAATGTGCAAAGTCATTTTACACTTTAAATTGGGGCAATGACTTTTTATCTCCACAAGGTTTAATTTTGTATTTAACTGAAATGGTTCTTTTTCCGAAAGAAACTTCAGGAACACACCATGGCTTCATAAAGAAAACATTCAGTTCTCATCAATACACAAGAAAAGTTACAATTTGAACAACATCTTAAGTTTATGCCCGATTTAGAATTGCTTTAACACCAATAAAGCAACACATTCTGAATTCCTAAAATGCATAACCGTTTAGAAATCAAATGTCCATCTTAGACTAAGCCAATAACAGCAGTTATATCCTTATGGTTGGCTCAAGCGTGCCGGGAAGATTCCAGGTATTTTGATGGATAATGTTGCAGTGCATGGTTGGCTTTCTCTTGTATCCAGGTCATCTGCTTCACAGGCAATCTATAAACCAGCAGCGAGGCACCAATCTGGGAGTTAGCGAGCAGTCATGAAGATTCCAGTTGAGGTGGTGCTGCCAGGAAGCGAAAGGCGAGGTTGGAGCAGTCGTGGTGGATCTGTGTCTCTCCCCACTCAACTTCTGCCCAGGTTGGAAACACCGTTTCTACACAGAATCGCACCTCTGGGGATGCTGGCTTGTCAACAACAGGTTCCTACAAATACAACCCACGATTGATTGACACTTCACTTGTTTTCTCTCAGTGTCCACGGCGGAACCAAGTCAAGTCGGCAGGTGTTCAAACGACCTCCAGCCCTTCTGGAATCGTTCTTGTTGCTATGGTGATCTATCCTCTGCTGCGTGATGTTTTACAATGTGTCATTAACAATCCGTTTAACGGTCCTTCCTCCTTTTAAGAGGCCGTTTCTTTCAGACATGCTGAAGCTGATTGAGTCTCAGACTTTCGTTTATCAGATGAATGTTTATTACACAGAGCAGCTGGAAAACTCCTGCAGTAAGTAATGTTCAGGGTCATGAAACGAAGAGTGAGCGACTTTATTGTGCAGCCTCCAAGCATCACCTAAAGAAATGTCCTATTAAATCCACAAGAGTGTTAGACCAGAACAAACATGACCTGCTTCATCTGCTGCTGTTCTGCTGGTCAGCACTCTCACACACTCCAGGTTGATTACACAGTTTGTTTGGTAATTTAATGCTTTCTGTGTTCTATTCTCACTCCTGTCTCAACCGTCCTATCACTTTATATGTTTGTCCGCCTTTCATTGTGTCTGTTCTCTGTTTATATCGCTTATCTCTATTAATTTTCTGTGTGTTTTTCTATCTTGTTAATTCCACTTTTACTTCCATCACCTTGTAATTCTTCGTCAGTCTCTCTATCTCGTTCCATCCATGTCTGCTTGCTCTCTCTCATGTCACATATATATTTATGCTTTCTTTCGTTCTTTCTTTCTCTATTGATTTTTTCTCTCCTGTCTTACAAACTCTCTTTATTTCTCTCCTTCTCTGTGTAATTCTGACTATGCCCCTCTTTTTTTCTATCTCCCTATCTCATAGACCCTCTCCCTTTTATGTGAATCTGCCTTAATTTTCTGCACTTTTTGAATCATTATATTTCTTTTGCTCTGTGTTCTCTCTGTCTGTCCCCTCCTCTCTCCGTCTCTCTCTCCCACTATCTCTCTCTATCTGTCTCTGTCCCCTCCTCTCTCTCTCTCTCTCTGTCTCTCTCCGCCTCTGTCTCTCTCTGTCTCTCTCTGTCTTTCTCTCTCTCTGTGTCTCTGTCCACTATCTCCCTCTCCTTCGCTCTGTTTTTCTCTCTCTTTCTCGCTCTCTCTCCCTCTCCCTGTGTCGCTTGCTGCCTCTCTCTCTCTCTCTTTCACGCTCTCACTCTTTGCGTCTCTCTCTCACTCTCTATAACACTATCTCTGTCTGCCTGTCACTCTCTCTCCCCCCCTCTCTCCCTCTCTGTATCTCTCCCTGTCTCAGTCTCTTTCCCTCTCCCTCTTTCTCCTTCTCTCTGCCTTTCTCTCTCTCGCTCCCCCTCTCCTCCCTCTCTCCCCCTCTCTCTATCCCTCTCTCTCTTCCTCTTCATTTATGTGGAGGGCACTCATTCTGACCAGGCCCACAGCAGCTACTTTCATTCCCAACTGTGCAAATATTGCTGGATGGCCATTTAGTTGAAGTCCAGCTGAGCTCTTCCGTGCCGTCATTTGGATCAAAAATGCCTGTGTCGTCGGCAGAATAAATCCTGCCTCATTGGGTCAAATTATCAATAAAATATAATATCAGAAGCATATTTAAGATCATTTCATGGCTCTGTGTTGCGAATATAAAATGTACTTTCCGTCGCCCCGGGAAGTGTAGGGGATGGAGTATGAAATGGGATTTAGTTCTAGTGCTTGAAACCCTTCAGCTCTTTCTATGATTTCGCTAATTTAACAATTAAATTGAGTGGGTATTTCACCGCGTTCTTCAGCTCCTCTCTGAATTTAGTCTGGGTCAGGACATAAATACACGTGTTTGTGCAGGAACTGAGAAGCTGTAGAATTCCTGCTGTCTGTTTTGTGATATAATTAGGGTCGGAGTGGGAATAATAATACCCAATGTCTGCAATTCGCAGATAAATGTAAAATACAACCTGTGTCAGCCACAACAGTATAAAACTGCCCGATATACTGAAGAGTAAAATGATGGATTTCTTTCGGTTCTCCATCTCTGGATCACTCTGATTCTCTCCATTGCTGCGGCCCCGGAGTCCCCTGCGGACTCGACTGGACATTAAAATACGCCTGACCGTCAGAACATTGAACAGTAAAATCAGACAGAACGGGACACAAGGGGTTAAAATGAGGTGAAACATGTCAAATGCGGCCCATGCGGGGGAAGTATGGAAGCTCAGTATAGTCTCACAACCCCAAGGAACATTATCAAATATATGTTGAGGTTCAAATGTAAAGTACCAGGGGACATTCACCAAACAGCCCAGCACACTCACTGTTCCCAAAACCACAGACGCTGTTTTCTCGGTGCAATATTTAGTTTTCAGCTTCTCGCAACAAATGGCCACAAATCGATCAAAGGTGAAAGCGACTGTGAACCAGACAGAAACCACAGTGACTGCATTACTCAAGGACGTAATAAAACTACACACGGGAGTAATGAGCAGGAATGAATCTCTGAAATAAACCATACAAATCCAATTCAATATCACACCAATGATAACGACCAGGAGATCGGCCACTGCCATTCCCACCAGGTAGACACTGATACATTTGGAGAGACCGCACTTTCCTCGGGACAGGATCACAATCGCCACCAAGTAAACTGTAAGAGAGAGAAAAGGAAGCAGAGAATTTACTGATCAGACCTGGAGCCAAAGCAGCAGTTTGAGAGGATCTGGGGTGACATTTCCAGCTTTGTTGCTGCATCGAAGGGTGGAAAGTGATTGATTGACCAGGGCAGAGCTTTCGGGCAGAGAGATGTTTTTAAACACAATGATCAATAATGAATTGGGAGATGGATACAGAAAGTGAATAAAGTGAGCACTGGATCCAGTGGAATGGCTGCGTGAGGGCGCAGTGCCGGTGGGGAAGGGAGAAGGGGTTTTACACACCAGGAATCGATCGGATTAAAGCCGGATTTGGGCTCCAGACTGACGGGAAATAGAGCGAAGGGTCGGGAAGGTGAGGAGACAAAGAGAGACACATCGAGTTTGTAGCTCTAGTTTAATAGAGCCGACAGGGGCTGGCACTAAACGGGAAAGGCGGCTGAGGACCGTCCCAGTGAGACAGATTGGGAGGTAGACAAGGAAAAAGGACATGTCAGAGCTGGAGGGGAGTCCGGAGCAGATAATTTGGGAACTTGCACGAACTGAAGTAAGGGATGAGGAGACAGAGGATTCAATGCAGTGAGAGGAGAGGCTGGGATTCACAGGGAGAGACTGCAGCAGAGTGTGAGATGAAATCTAATCTGTAGGTCCCAATAACACAATCCAACTAATGCTTTCAACAGTTAATTTCTGTGGTTATTGATGTCAGGGAACCTTTGTTGGGTATTAATTATATCAACCTTGTTATTTATTGCATTCAGCCGAGCTTTGAAAACACAGCATCTTCATAATTCATCAAGATCAATAAATTGCTAATTCTACTCTTGAAGTAAATTTCAATTATATTTAGTGCTAAGTTGGAAAACAAGGAACATTCACAAAAACAGACTGAGGACCTGACAGGGATATAAACATAAGGAGCGAGTCCCACAATAAAAATTCACCCAATCTGACCACATCATAATAACATCTTCAAATCACATTTTCTCTGTTTAATTGTGCTGGAAGTTTCAGCAGTTCATTCTGATGAATTATTCACACCACAGCCTCTCGCTTTACCTCTCACTCACCCTCTCTGTCACTCACTCTACTCTCTTTCTCAAGTCCATTTTCATATCCGATTAAATCCTATCATCCTGTGCCTGCATTCTGTTCACCATCCCCGTGTTTCACCGATCCTATTTTCAGTGTCGGCTTGTTGAATGGTGAAGCCTCTGTGGAATAGTTTAATATTTCAACAGATCATCCGAGTCTCCACCTGTTCACCTACACTGTTCACTTCATCTGCAAATCATGGAATAAAGAGAATCAAATGCCTCTCCCAGGGAGACCTCACAATAATTGAGATTCATTTTCCTATAATTATGAAGTAAAGGGATAGATGGCGGGATTGTTCAATTAACAAAACGCCAAAATCACACTTATCTTCTACAGATACAAAGATGGGCTCCAGATTCCAACAGATCCGGTGCAAATTGAGATAACATAACAACCAAACTTTTCATTTTACAGTGAAGCCCAGTGACAGTCAGTGAATTCATCCACAGTGAAGCAGAGAAGGAGATGTGAAAGATTCAGCAGAAAACTCAGTTCAGTAACCAGACATCTGAAGCGGCGTCAGATACACACATAATGAAATAATGTTTCATAACAGTGATCACAAATAAATACATTGAAATCTCAGTTGAATTGAAGCATGTTATTGGGGAGGGAGGACACTGCACTGCCTCCTTTTAACACTGAGACCGTGAGCTGCCTCATTATCAATCACTGAAAACACATTGATGAAAACATATTCCAGGACAGGTTAGTTCCACAACAAGAAACTGTTATCATCTCCTGATTGTCTGATACCAACTCTTAGCCCAAACACCTGATTCCAATACATTCAGTACAGAGAATAATCCAGTAACATTGCCAGCTTTGTATATAAAAAGTCATTACAGATGTAATGTGACTCCTAAAAGATCGAACATTTGGAAGCTAAGGACATACCATAATTCAACACAACATTCAGTACAGAGAATAATCCAGTAACAATGCCAGGGTTGGATATAAAAGGGTCATTATGGATATAATGCAGCTCCGACAAGACCGAAAGAGCAGAGGCTTAACATATTCCACCATTCAACCAATAGAGCAGAACAGGTGACTGTCTTAAACGCGGTAGGAGAAAAAAATCATATCCGAAGTACAGCAGCAGAGTCAACACTGATTTACGTCATGAACAGCTGGGATAACGGCTTACCTGGAACACCAACCGCTGCAAGAACAGGATAATAAATGTCTTGTACCCGAAATATTACTGGATATTCCATTTCTGTGAGAAGCACTGACTTCTGGTACCCTGGAAACCACAGCTCCAGCAGGCACTCTGAGCTGATCCATTCCAACAAGCCCTGATTTATACAGGGGATAAGTCTCCACTGACACGGTTATACTCCTGATCATTGCTATTAGTTACAGTCAGTTTAACAAACACATTATATCAGCAGCTTTGACTCCGATGTAAATAATGTGGTGAATAAAACAAAAACATCTCAAAGTCCACGATATTACTTAATCAGACCTCTCTCAGGAATAAAGCTTCAATCTGTTCTCATACAGGACTGATCCAATAATAATAAACGGCTTCATTTACAGCTTTTATATAACTATATTGACCATGTTCACTCCTGGTGTTTCATTTATAATTTAGACAGATGTCTCTGCAGTGTGCACTGAATCCAGGGACACAGCAGACCCGTTTCACTCTGTTCCTTCAGTATCCCAGTTAAAATATGAATTGTGAGTCTCTGATACGAGGACAGTTAAAGGGCAGGTTGAGGATTGCAGCCCAGTAATGACTGTGGGTGATATTAGGGGACGGACACTGAACGTGTCCCATTGACATTCCTCTCTCCGCTATTTTACTGCAGATGTTTACCCGTTTATTCTACATTGGTTAACGGTTCCAGTAAAATTGGTCCCGTGTAACACCGAGCTGAGCTCATGACCCTTTTTCACCTCCATCACAAGGCCCGGTGATTCCCTCACCCGCCTCCATTCCTTCCTCAGCCCGTTGCCATTCAAACCCTCATCAATGTCTCTGTCCCCTCCAGACTCCATTCCTCCAATACACTCCTGACCGGCCACCCAATCCCCACCTTCTATAAACGTGAGCTCGTCCAAAACTCTTGTCCGTGTCCAACCAGCACCAGGCACTGCTCGGACTCACTGACCCTCACTGGCTCCCAGTTACATATCCATTAAATTTAAAATTCTCATCCTTGGGTTTAAAACCCTCCCCATCTCCATACCTACAGACAACCCACCGGTCACCATCTCATTCATCGGACACTGGTCTCTTTTTCTGGGACTCCCCTCTCTTGGTTCCACTCACCTATCTGATCAGAGCCAGAAGAAGCTTCTCTTCCCACCCGATCACCGTTGTCTCTGATGTTTCTAAAGATTCAATCCTTGGCTCCCTCCTCTTCCTCATCTACATGCTGCCCTTTGGTGACACAGTCCACAGACATGGACCAGCTTTCAGATGGACGCTGACGAAACCACCGCCTCTCTTGACCCTTCCAATATCTTTGTGTTGTCAGGTCCACATTCTGTTTTAGATCAGCCTCCAGTTCCTCCAGTTAAAAATTGGGAAGTCATGATCTTTGGCCCCAAAATCTCCACATCCTGGCCAGGGATTCCATCCACACCACTGGTTTTTTGATTGGTGAGTCACTCACCAATCACTCAAGCTCTTACTGACTTGTGTTTATAATATATATATATATATTACCTGTATATTTATGATGTATTTGTATATTTGGAAGTCTATTTGCACAGGGGCAGCACGGCTGCAGGTACAGCAGCCGGGCTTGGACCGAATGGAGGCCAGCGGGGAGTCCGTCCCGGACACAATGGGGGCGAGCGCGACCAACATTTTTTAAAAAGTCGCCGCTCACGCGGCTCCCATGCCGGACAAAATGAGGCCCGCGTCGCCACCACCTTGGACAAAATGGAGGCCAACTTGGCTACCTCATTGGACCAAATGGAGGACAGACAGGCCAACATTTTGGAAAAATGGCGGCTGCGCCAGCCGGTATCTTGGTCAGATGGCGGCAAGTAGCCAACCGAGTGTCCCCAGTGATCCCGCAGTCAACCCACAATGATGCCAGGGTGCAGCCAGGGTTCCCAGCTTGCACCCATTCATGCCAGAGTGATGCCAGAGTGGCGGTCTTGATGTTCAGACCACCACCACAACAATAAGAACTACCACAACAATGTCCCAGTGACCCCCCCAGTGTCCCCTGAATGTCCCAGTGACCCCCCCCAGTGTCCCCTGAATGTCCCAGTGACCACCCCCCCCAGTGTCCCCTGAATGTCCCAGTGACCACCCCAAGTGTCCCCGGAATGTCCCAGTGACCCCCCCAGTGTCCCCTGAATATCCCAGTGATTCCAGTGTGCACCCAGTGACCCCAGAGTAACCCAGACATTACTCACGTGCTCCCCATCGGGTCCAGGCTGTGGTGAAGGTCTCAGTCAGTTTGTCCCCAGCGGAGAGAACGATGCTTGGCCCAGGATTTCTCCCACTCCTCCTCCTCCTCACAAAATGTCTCTTTCTGGATCATCTCCTTGCAGCATTTCATCAAAAAGATTCCTGAGGGGAGAGAGAGGGAATTGATTAAAATACAAAAGCAAGGGATTAAAAAGGCACAGCAAGAGGCCAGAACTCCCTCCCTCCCACTCCCTCTCTCACTCTCTCTTTTTCTCCCCCCTCTCTCTCTCTCCCACTCCCTCTCTCACTCTCTCCCACTCTCCCTCTCTCTCTCTCCCTCCCTCCCTCTCCCTCTCATTCTCTCCCTCTCTCTACCCCTCTCCCTCTCCCTCTCTCACACTCCCCCAGTTGCACAGAATCTCTCCCTAATCCAAGTCTGCAGCTTGTTTCTCCCCTGCCTTTCCTCTGAATGCCTCTAACCGGTGCCGCACTGCCTGTCTGAGCTGCTCAGTGTTTGCTGCAGGGTCCAACCCTCCCCCTGGGTGTGTTTTCTCTTCTGTCCCTGGGCCTCGCCCACACCTGCTCTGGACATTGTTGCAACTTTAATTCTGGCAGTTGCTGTCAGCGAAAGGTCAACAGCTTTTCCCTCAACTGTTTTCTCCTGTTTGAATTAGAAGCTCGCCCCTCCCTGTTCAATCTCGACCTCTACCTCACCTTGTATTGTCCAGAATGTAATATAAGATATGGACTGAGTCCACCTCACCTTGTAATATACAGAATGTAATATAAGATATTTACTGGGTCCACCCAACCTTGTAATGTGCAGAATGTAATATAAGATATGGAGTGAGTACAACACATCTTGTATTGTACAGACTGTAATATAAGATATGGACTGAGTCCAACCCACTGTGTATTGTCCAGAATGTAATATAAGATATGGACTGAGTCCAACCCACTGTGTATTGTCCAGAATGTAATATAAGATATGGACTGAGTCCAACCCACTGTGTATTGTCCAGAATGTAATATAAGATATGGACTGAGTCCACCCCACTGTGTATTGTACAGAATGTAATATAAGATATGGACTGAGTCCAACCCATCTTGTATTGTACAGACTGTAATATAAGATATGGACTGAGTCCAACCCACTGTGTATTGTCCAGAATGTAATATAAGATATGGACTGAGTCCAACCCACTGTGTATTGTCCAGAATGTAATTTAAGATATGGGCTGAGTCCAACCCACTGTGTATTGGACAGAATGTAATATAAGATATGGACTGAGTCCAACCCACTGTGTATTGGACAGAATGTAATATAAGATATGGGCTGAGTCCACCCCACTGTGGATTGCACAGAATGTAATATAAGATATGGACTGAGTCCACCCCACTGTGTATTGTACAGAATGCAATATAAGATATGGGCTGAGTCCACCCCACTGTATATTGTACAGAATGTAATATAAGATATGGACTGCGTCCAGCCCACTGTGTTTTGTACAGAATGTAATATAAGATATGGACTGAGTCCACCCCACTGTGTACTGTACAGAATGTAATATAAGATATGGACTGAGTCCAACCCACTGTGTATTGTACAGAATGTAATGTAAGATATGGACTGAGTCCACCCCACTGTGTATTGTACAGAATATGACATAAGATATGGACTGAGTCCACCCCACTGTGTGTTGTACAGAATATGACATAAGATATGGACTGAGTCCACCCCACTGTGTGATGTGCAGAATGTAATATAAGATATGGACTGAGTCCAACCCACTGTGTAATGTACAGAATGTAATATAAGATATGGACAGAGTCCAATCCACTGTGTGATGTGCAGAATGTAATATAAGATATGGACTGAGTGCAACCCATTGTGTATTGTACAGAATGTAATATAACATATGGGCTGAGTCCAACCCACTGTGTAATGTACAGAATGTAATATAAGATATGGACAGAGTCCAATCCACTGTATAATGTGCAGAATGCAATCTAAGATATGGACTGAGTCCAACCCACTGTGTATTGTACAGGATGTAATATAAGATATGGGCTGAATCCAACCCATTGTGTATTGTACCAACTGTAATATAAGATATGGACTGGGTCCACCCCACTGTGTATTTTACAGCATGTAATATAAGATATGGACTGAGTCCAACCCACTGTGTAATGTGCAGAATGTAATATAAGATATGGACTGAGTCCAACCCCCCTTGTAATGTGCAGAATGTAATATAAGATATGGACTGAGTCCAACCCCCCTTGTAATGTGCAGAATGTAATATAAGATATGGACTGAGTCCAACCCACTGTGTATTGTACAGAATGTAATATAAGATATGGACTGAGTCCACCCCACTGTGTGATGTGCAGAATGTAATATAAGATATGGACTGAGTCCAACCCACTGTGTATTGTACAGAATGTAATATAAGATATGGGCTGAGTCCAACCCACTGTGTAATATACAGAATGTAATATAAGATATGGACTGAGTCCAACCCACTGTGTATTGTACAGAATGTAATATAAGATATGGACTGAGTCCACCCCACTGTGTATTGTACAGAATGTAATATAAGATATGGACTGAGTCCAACCCACTGTGTATTGTACAGAATGTAATATAAGATATGTACTGAGTCCACCCCACTGTGTGTTGTACAGAATGTAATATAAGATATGGACTGAGTCCAACCCACTGTGTAATGTGCAGAATTTAATATAAGATATGGACTGAGTCCAACCCACTGTATATTGTACAGAATGTAATATAAGATGTGGACTGAGTCCAACCCACTGTGTATTGTCCAGAATGAAATATAAGATATGGACTGAGTCCACCCCACTGTGTATTGTACAGAATGTAATATAAGATATGGACTGAGTCCAACCCACTGTGTGTTGTACAGAATGTAATATAAGATGTGGACTGAGTCCAACCCACTGTGTATTGTCCAGAATGAAATATAAGATATGGACTGAGTCCACCCCACTGTGTATTGTACAGAATGTAATATAAGATGTGGACTGAGTCCACCCCACTGTGTATTGTACAGAATGTAATATAAGATGTGGACTGAGTCCAACCCACTGTGTATTGTCCAGAATGAAATATAAGATATGGACTGAGTCCACCCCACTGTGTATTGTACAGAATGTAATATAAGATATGGACTGAGTCCAACCCACTGTGTGTTGTACAGAATGTAACATAAGATATGGACTGAGTCCAACCCACTGTGTATTGTACAGAATGTAATATAAGATATGGACTGAGTCCAACCCACTGTGTATTGTACAGAATGTAACATAAGATATGGACTGAGTCCAACCCCCCTTGTAATGTGCAGAATGTAATATAAGATATGGACTGAGTCCAACCCCCCTTGTAATGTGCAGAATGTAATATAAGATATGGACTGAGTCCAACCCCCCTTGTAATGTGCAGAATGTAATATAAGATATGGACTGAGTCCAACCCCCCTTGTAATGTGCAGAATGTAATATAAGATATGGACTGAGTCCAACCCACCTTGCAATGTGCAGAATGTAATATAAGATATGGACTGAGTCCAACCCACCTTGCAATGTGCAGAATGTAATATAAGATATGGACTGAGTCCAACCCACCTTGCAATGTGCAGAATGTAATATAAGATATGGACTGAGTCCAACCCACTGTGTATTGTACAGAATGTAATATAAGATATGGACTGAGTCCAACCCACTGTGTATTGTACAGAATGTAATATAAGATATGGACTGAGTCCAACCCATCTTGTATTGTACAGAATGTAATATAAGATATGGGCTGAGTCCAACCCACTGTGTATTGTACAGAATGTAATATAAGATATGGACTGAGTCCACCCCACTGTGTGATGTGCAGAATGTAATATAAGATATGGACTGAGTCCAACCCACTGTGTATTGTACAGAATGTAATATAAGATATGGACTGAGTCCAACCCACTGTGTATTGTACAGACTGTAATATAAGATATGGACTGAGTCCACCCCACTGTGTATTGTACAGAATGTAATATAAGATATGGACTGAGTACAACCCTTTGTGTATTGCACAGAATGTAATACAACATATGGGCTGAGTCCAACCCACTGTGTAATGTACAGAATGTAATATAAGATATGGTCTGAGTCCAACCCACTGTGTAATGTGCAGAATGCAATATAAGATATGGACTGAGTCCAACCCACTGTGTAATGTACAGAATGTAATATAAGATATGGACTGAGTCCAACTCACCTTGCAATGTGCAGAATGTAATATGAGATATGGACTCAGTCCAACCCACCTTGTAATGTGCAGAATGTAATTTAAGATATGGGCTGAGTCCAACCCACTGTGTATTGTACAGAATGTAATATAAGATATGTACTGGGTCCACCCAACCTTGTAATGTGCAGAATGTAATATAAGATATGGACTGAGTCCACCCCACTGTGTATTGTACAGACTGTAATATAAGATATGGACTGAGTCCACCCCACTGTGTATTGTACAGACTGTAATATAAGGTATGGGCTGAGTCCAACCCACTGTGTATTGTACAGAATGTAATTTAAGATATGGACTGAGTCCACCCCACTGTGTATTGTACAGACTGTAATATAAGGTATGGGCTGAGTCCAACCCACTGTGTAATGTGCAGAATGTAATATAAGATATGGACTGAGTCCAACCCACTGTGTATTGTACAGAATGTAATATAAGATATGGACTGAGTCCAACCCACTGTGTATTGTACAGAATGTAATATAAGATATGGACTGAGTCCAACCCACTGTGTATTGTACAGAATGTAATATAAGATATGGACTGAGTCCAACCCACTGTGTATTGTACAGAATGTGATATAAGATATGGACTTAGTCCAACCCACTGTGTAATGTGCAGAATGCAATATAAGATATGGACTGAGTCCAACCCACTGTGTAATGTACAGAATGTAATATAAGATATGGACTGAGTCCAACCCACTTTGCAATGTGCAGAATGTAATATGAGATATGGACTCAGTCCAACCCACCTTGTAATGTGCAGAATGTAATTTAAGATATGTACTGAGTCCACCCCACTGTGTATTGTCCAGAATGTAATATAAGATATGTAATGAGAACACCAGATATTTAATGAGTAGCCAACAGAGTGTCCCCAGTGATCCCGCAGTCAACCCACAATGATGCCAGGGTGCAGCCAGGGTTCCCAGCTTGCAACCATTCATGCCAGAGTGATGCCAGAGTGGCGGTCTTGATGTTCAGACCACCACCACAACAATAAGAACTACCACAACAATGTCCCAGTGACCCCGCTCCCCCAGTGTCCCCTGAATGTCCCAGTGACCACCCCAAGTGTCCCCTGAATGTCCCAGTGACCCCCCAGTGTCCCCTGAATATCCCAGTGATTCCAGTGTGCACCCAGTGACCCCAGAGTAACCCAGACATTACTCACGTGCTCCCCATCGGGTCCAGGCTGTTGTGAAGGTCTCAGTCAGTCCGTCCCCAGCGGAGAGAACGATGCTTGGCCCAGGATTTCTCCCACTCCTCCTCCTCCTCACAAAATGTCTCTTTCTGGATCATCTCCTTGCAGCATTTCATCAAAAAGATTCCTGAGGGGAGAGAGAGGGAATTGATTAAAATACAAAAGCAAGGGATTAAAAAGGCACAGCAAGAGGCCAGAACTCCCTCCCTCCCACTCCCTCTCTTTTTCTCCCCCCTCTCTCTCTCTCCCACTCCCTCTCTCACTCTCTCCCTCTCTCTCTCTCCCTCCCTCCCACTCTCCCTCTCTCTCTCTCTCCCTCTCCCTCTCTCGACCCATCTCCCTCTCCCTCTCCCTCTCTCACACTCCCCCAGTTGCACAGAATCTCTCCCTAATCCAAGTCTGCAGCTTGTTTCTCCCCTGCCTTTCCTCTGAATGCCTCTAACCGGTGCCGCACTGCCTGTCTGAGCTGCTCAGTGTTTGCTGCAGGGTCCAACCCTCCCCCTGGGTGTGTTTTCTCTTCTGTCCCTGGGCCTCGCCCACACCTGCTCTGGACATTGTTGCAACTTTAATTCTGGCAGTTGCTGTCAGCGAAAGGTCAACAGCTTTTGCCTCAACTGTTTTCTCCTGTTTGAATTAGAAGCTCGCCCCTCCCTGTTCAATCTCGACCTCAACCTCACCTTGTATTGTCCAGAATGTAATATAAGATATGGACTGAGTCCACCTCACCTTGTAATGTGCAGAATGTAATATAAGATATGGACTGAGTCCACCTCACCTTGTAATGTGCAGAATGTAATATAAGATATGGACTGAGTCCACCTCACCTTGTAATGTGCAGAATGTAATATACGATGCACGGTGCTCTCACTGTTTAAAATGCACGGTGCTCTCACTGTTTAAAATGCACGGTGCTCACACAGTTTAAAATACAAGGTGCTCTCACTGTTTAAAATACAAGGTGCTCTCTCCCCCTATCCCTCCTCTCTCTCTCCCTCCCTCTCTCCCTCTCCCCTCTCTCTCACTCTCTCCCTCACACTCCCCCAGTTGCACAGAATCTCTCCCTAATCCAAGTCTGCAGCTTGTTTCTCCCCTGCCTTTCCTCTGAATGCCTCCAACCGGTGCCGCACTGCTTGTCTGAGCTGCTCAGTGTTTGCTGCAGGGTCCAACCCTCCCCATGGGTGTGTTTTCTCTTCTCTCCCTGGGCTTCACACACACCTGCTCTGGACATTGTTGCAACTTGATAATGCACGGTGCACTCACTGTTTAAAATACAAAGTGCTCTCACTGTTTAAAATACAAGGTGCTCTCACTGTTTACAATGCATGGTGCTCTCACTGTTTAAAATACAAGGTGCTCTCACTGTTTAAAATGCACGGTGCACTTACTGAAAAAAATGCACGTTGCTCTCACTGTTTATAATGCACGGTGCTCTCAGTTTAAAATACAAGGTGCTCTCATTGTTTACAATGCATGGTGCTCTCACTGTTTAAAATGCACGGTGCTCTCACTGATCAAAATACAAGGTGCAATTGCTGTTTAAAATACAAGGTGCTCTGACAGTTTGAAATGCACGGTGCTCTCACAGTTTAAAATACAAGGCGCACTCACAGTTTAAAATGCACGGTGCACTCACAGTTTAAAATACAAGGCGCACTCACAGTTTAAAATATAAGGTGCACTCACAGTTTAAAATACAAGGTGCACTCACAGTTTAAAATGCACGGTGCTCTCACAGTTTAAAATGCACGGTGCATTAATGTTTATAATGAACGGTGCTCTCCCAGTTTAAAATACAAGGTGCTCTCACTGTTTAAAATGCATGGTGCATTAATGTTTATAATGAACGGTGCTCTCACTGTTTAAAATACAAGGTGCTCTCACTGTTTAAAATGCACGGTGCATTAATGTTTATAATGAACGGTGCTCTCACTGTTTAAAATACAAGGTGCTCTCACAGTTTAAAATACAACGTGCACTTACTGAGAAAAATGCACGTTGCTCTCACTGTTTAAAATGCACGGTGCTCTCACTGTTTAAAATGTACGGTGCTCTCATTGTTTAAAATGCACGGTGCTCTCTTTGTTTAAAATGCACGGTGCTCTCATTGTTTAAAATGCACGGTGCTCTCATTGTTTAAAATGAACGGTGCTCTCACTGTTTAAAATACAAGGTGCTCTCACTGTTTAAAATACAAGGTGCTCTCACAGTTTGAAATACAAGGTGCTCTCACTGTTTAAAATGAACGGTGCATTAATGTTTATAATGAACGGTGCACTCACAGTTTAAAATACAAGGTGCTCTCACAGTTTAAAATACAAGGTGCTCTCTGTTTAAAATGAACGGTGCACTCACAGTTTAAAATACAAGGTGCTCTCACTGTTTAAAATACAAGGTGCTCTCACTGTTTAAAATGCACGGTGCACTTACTGATAAAAATGCACGTTGCTCTCACTGTTTAAAATGCACGGTGCTCTCACTGTTTAAAATGCACGGTGCTCTCATTGTTTAAAATGCACGGTGCTCTCACTGTTTAAAATGCACGGTGCTCTCACTGTTTAAAATGCACGGTGCTCTCACTGTTTAAAATGCACGGTGCTCTCACTGTTTAAAATGTATGGTGCTCTCATTGTTTAAAATGCACGGTGCTCTCACTGTTTAAAATACAAGGTGCTCTCACTGTTTAAAATACAAGGTGCTCTCACTGTTTAAAATGCACGATGCTCTCACAGTTTAAAATACAAGGTGCTCTCACAGTTTAAAGTACAAGGTGCTCTCACTGTTTAAAATGCACGGTGCACTTACTGATAAAAATGCACGGTGCTCTCACTGTTTAAAATGCACGGTGCACTCACTGTTTAAAATACAAGGTGCTCTCACTGTTTAAAATGCACGGTGCTCTCACAGTTTAAAATGCACGGTGCTCTCACAGTTTAAAATACAAGGTGCTCTCACTGTTTAAAATGCACGGTGCACTTACTGATAAAAATGCACGGTGCTCTCACTGTTTAAAATGCACGGTGCTCTCACTGTTTAAAATACACGGTGCTCTCACTGTTTTATAATGCACGGTGCACTTACTGATAAAAATGCACGGTGCTCTCACTGTTTAAAATGCACGGTGCTCTCACTGTTTAAAATACAAGGTGCTCTCACTGTTTAAAATGCACGGTGCTCTCACAGTTTAAAATGCACGGTGATCTCACTGTTTAAAATACAAGGTGCTCTCACAGTTTAAAATACAAGGTGCACTCACTGTTTAAAATACAAGGTGCTCTCTCCCCCTATCCCTCCTCTCTCTCTCCCTCTCTCTCACTCTCTCCCTCACACTCCCCCAGTTGCACAGAATCTCGCCCGAATCCAAGTCTGCAGCTTGTTTCTCCCCTGCCTTTCCTCTGAATGCCTCCAACCGGTTCCGATCTGCCTGTCTGAGCTGCTCAGTGTTTGCTGCAGGGTCCAACCCTCCCCCTGGGTGTGTTTTCTCTTCTCTCCCTGGGCTTCACACACACCTGCTCTGGACATTGTTGCAACTTTATAATGCACGGTGCACTCACTGTTTAAAATACAAGGTGCTCTCACAGTTTAAAATACAAGGTGCTCTCACTGTTTAAAATGCACGGTGCACTTACTGAAAAAATGCACGTTGCTCTCACTGTTTATAATGCACGGTGCTCTCAGTTTAAAATACAAGGTGCTCTCATTGTTTACAATGCATGGTGCTCTCACTGTTTAAAATGCACGGTGCTCTCACTGATCAAAATACAAGGTGCAATTGCTGTTTAAAATACAAGGTGCTCTCATTGTTTAAAATGCACGGCGCTCTCACAGTTTAAAATACAAGGCGCACTCACAGTTTAAAATGCACGGTGCACTCACTGTTTAAAATACAAGGCGCACTCACAGTTTAAAATATAAGGTGCACTCACAGTTTAATACAAGGTGCACTCACAGTTTAAAATACAAGGTGCTCTCACTGTTTAAAATACACGGTGCATTAATGTTTATAATGAACGGTGCTCTCACTGTTTAAAATACAAGGTGCTCTCACAGTTTAAAATACAAGGTGCTCTCACTGTTTAAAATACAAGGTGCTCTCACAGTTTAAAATGCACGGTGCTCTCACAGTTTAAAATACAAGGTGCTCTCACTGTTTAAAATACACGGTGCATTAATGTTTATAATGAACGGTGCTCTCACTGTTTAAAATACAAGGTGCTCTCACAGTTTAAAATACAAGGTGCACTCACTGTTTAAAATACAAGGTGCTCTCTCCCCCTATCCCTCCTCTCTCTCTCCCTCTCTCTCACTCTCTCCCTCACACTCCCCCAGTTGCACAGAATCTCGCCCGAATCCAAGTCTGCAGCTTGTTTCTCCCCTGCCTTTCCTCTGAATGCCTCCAACCGGTTCCGATCTGCCTGTCTGAGCTGCTCAGTGTTTGCTGCAGGGTCCAACCCTCCCCCTGGGTGTGTTTTCTCTTCTCTCCCTGGGCTTCACACACACCTGCTCTGGACATTGTTGCAACTTTATAATGCACGGTGCACTCACTGTTTAAAATACAAGGTGCTCTCACAGTTTAAAATACAAGGTGCTCTCACTGTTTAAAATGCACGGTGCACTTACTGAAAAAATGCACGTTGCTCTCACTGTTTATAATGCACGGTGCTCTCAGTTTAAAATACAAGGTGCTCTCATTGTTTACAATGCATGGTGCTCTCACTGTTTAAAATGCACGGTGCTCTCACTGATCAAAATACAAGGTGCAATTGCTGTTTAAAATACAAGGTGCTCTCATTGTTTAAAATGCACGGCGCTCTCACAGTTTAAAATACAAGGCGCACTCACAGTTTAAAATACAAGGTGCTCTCACTGTTTAAAATACACGGTGCATTAATGTTTATAATGAACAGTGCTCTCACTGTTTCAAATACAAGGTGCTCTCACAGTTTAAAATACAAGGTGCTCTCACTGTTTAAAATACAAGGTGCTCTCACAGTTTAAAATGCACGGTGCTCTCACAGTTTAAAATACAAGGTGCTCTCACTGTTTAAAATGCACGGTGCATTAATGTTTATAATGAACGGTGCTCTCACTGTTTAAAATACACGGTGCTCTCACAGTTTAAAATACAAGGTGCTCTCACAGTTTAAAATACAAGGTGCTCTCACTGTTTAAAATGCACGGTGCACTTACTGATAAAAATGCACGGTGCTCTCACAGTTTAAAATGCACGGTGCTCTCACTGTTTAAAATGCACGGTGCTCTCACAGTTTAAAATACAAGGTGCTCTCACAGTTTAAAATACAAGGTGCTCTCACTGTTTAAAATGCACGGTTCACTTGCTGATAAAAATGCACGGTGCTCTCATTGTTTAAAATGCACGGTGCTCTCACAGTTTAAAATACAAGGTGCACTCACTGTTTAAAATACAAGGTGCTCTCTCCCCCTATCCCTCCTCTCTCTCTCCCTCCCTCTCCCCTCTCTCTCACTCTCTCCCTCACACTCCCCCAGTTGCACAGAATCTCGCCCGAATCCAAGTCTGCAGCTTGTTTCTCCCCTGCCTTTCCTCTGAATGCCTCCAACCGGTTCCGCTCTGCTTGTCTGAGCTGCTCAGTGTTTGCTGCAGGGTCCAACCCTCCCCCTGGGTGTGTTTTCTCTTCTCTCCCTGGGCTTCACACACACCTGCTCTGGACATTGTTGCAACTTTATAATGCACGGTGCACTCACTGTTTAAAATGAACGGTGCACTCACAGTTTAAAATACAAAGTGCTCTCACTGTTTAAAATGCATGGTGCTCTCACTCCTTATAATGCATGGCGCTCTCACTGTTTATAGTGCATGGCGCTCTCACTGTTTATAATGCATGGCGCTCTCACTGTTTATAATGCATGGCGCTCTCACTGTTTCTAATGCATGGTGCTCTCACTGGTTGAAATGCATGGTCCTCTCACTGTTTAAAATGCATCGTGCTCTCACTGTCTATAATGCTTGGTATCTCACTGTTTATAATGCATGGTGCTCTCACTGTTTAATGTGCATAGTGCTCTCACTGCTTATAAGGCATGGTGCACTCACTGTATATAATGCATGGTGCTCTCACTGTTTATAATGCACGTTGCTCTCACTGTTTATAATGCATGGTGCTCTCACTGTTTATAATACACGTTGCTCTCACTGTTTATCATGCATGTTGCTCTCACTGCATTCAATGCATTGTGCTCTCACTGTTTATCATGCATGTTGCTCTCACTGCTTATAATGCACAGTGCTCTCACTGTTTATAATGCATGGTGCTCTCACTGTTTATAATGCATTGTGCTCCTACTGTTTATAATGCATGGTGTTCTGACAGTTTATAATGCATGGTGCTCTCACTGTTTAATGTGCATAGTGCTCTCACTGCTTGTAATGCACGGTGCACTCACTGTATATAATGCATCGTGCTCTCACTGTTTATAATGCATGGTGCGCTCACTGTTTATCATGCATGGTGCTTTCACTGTTTATAATGCATCGTGCTCTCACTGTATATAATGCTTGGTATCTCTCTGTGTATAATGCATGGTTCTCTCACTGTTTATAATGCATGGTGCTCTTACTGTTTATAATGCATGGTGCTCTCACTGTTTATAATGCATATTGCTCTCACTGTTCATAATCAATGCTGCTCTCACTGATTATAATGCATGGTGCTCTCACTGGTTATAATGCATGGTGCTCTCACTGTTTATAATGTATGTTGCTCTCACTGTTTATAATGCATGGTGCTCTCACTGTTTATAATGCATGGTGCTCTCACTGTTTATAATGCACGTTGCTCTCATTGTTTATAATGCATGGTGCTCTCACTGTTTATAATACACGTTGCTCTCACTGTTTATCATGCATGTTGCTCTCACTGCATTCAATGCATTGTGCTCTCACTGTTTATAATGCTTTGTGCTCTCACTGCTTATAATGCACAGTGCTCTCACTGTTTATAATGCATGGTGCTCTCACTGTTTATAATGCATTGTGCTCCTACTGTTTATAATGCATGGTGTTCTGACAGTTTATAATGCATGGTGCTCTCACTGTTTAATGTGCATGGTGCTCTCACTGTTTATAATGCACGTTGCTCTCATTCTTTATAATGCATGGTGCTCTCACTGTTTATAATGCACGTTGCTCTCACTGTTTATCATGCATGTTGCTCTCACTGCATTCAATGCATTGTGCTCTCACTGTTTATAATGCTTTGTGCTCTCACTGCTTATAATGCACGGTGCTCTCACTGTTTATAATGCATGGTGCTCTCACTGTTTATAATGCATTGTGCTCCTACTGTTTATAATGCATGGTGTTCTGACAGTTTATAATGCATGGTGCTCTCACTGTTTAATGTGCATAGTGCTCTCACTGCTTGTAATGCATGGTGCACTCACTGTATATAATGCATGGTGCTCTCACTGTTTATCGTGCACGGTGCTCTCACTGTTTATCGTGCACGGTGCTCTCACTGTTTATCATGCGTGGTGCTCTCACTGTTTAAAATGCATGGTGCTCTCACTGTTTAAAATGCAAGGTGCTCTCACTGTTTAAAATGCACGGTGCTCACACAGTTTAAAATACAAGGTGCTCTCACTGTTTAAAATACAAGGTGCTCTCTCCCCCTATCCCTCCTCTCTCTCTCCCTCCCTCTCTCCCTCTCCCCTCTCTCTCACTCTCTCCCTCACACTCCCCCAGTTGCACAGAATCTCTCCCTAATCCAAGTCTGCAGCTTGTTTCTCCCCTGCCTTTCCTCTGAATGCCTCCAACCGGTGCCGCACTGCTTGTCTGAGCTGCTCAGTGTTTGCTGCAGGGTCCAACCCTCCCCATGGGTGTGTTTTCTCTTCTCTCCCTGGGCTTCACACACACCTGCTCTGGACATTGTTGCAACTTGATAATGCACGGTGCACTCACTGTTTAAAATACAAAGTGCTCTCACTGTTTAAAATACAAGGTGCTCTCACTGTTTACAATGCATGGTGCTCTCACTGTTTAAAATACAAGGTGCTCTCACTGTTTAAAATGCACGGTGCACTTACTGAAAAAAATGCACGTTGCTCTCACTGTTTATAATGCACGGTGCTCTCAGTTTAAAATACAAGGTGCTCTCATTGTTTACAATGCATGGTGCTCTCACTGTTTAAAATGCACGGTGCTCTCACTGATCAAAATACAAGGTGCAATTGCTGTTTAAAATACAAGGTGCTCTGACAGTTTGAAATGCACGGTGCTCTCACAGTTTAAAATACAAGGCGCACTCACAGTTTAAAATGCACGGTGCACTCACAGTTTAAAATACAAGGCGCACTCACAGTTTAAAATATAAGGTGCACTCACAGTTTAAAATACAAGGTGCACTCACAGTTTAAAATGCACGGTGCTCTCACAGTTTAAAATGCACGGTGCATTAATGTTTATAATGAACGGTGCTCTCCCAGTTTAAAATACAAGGTGCTCTCACTGTTTAAAATGCATGGTGCATTAATGTTTATAATGAACGGTGCTCTCACTGTTTAAAATACAAGGTGCTCTCACTGTTTAAAATGCACGGTGCATTAATGTTTATAATGAACGGTGCTCTCACTGTTTAAAATACAAGGTGCTCTCACAGTTTAAAATACAAGGTGCACTTACTGAGAAAAATGCACGTTGCTCTCACTGTTTAAAATGCACGGTGCTCTCACTGTTTAAAATGTACGGTGCTCTCATTGTTTAAAATGCACGGTGCTCTCTTTGTTTAAAATGCACGGTGCTCTCATTGTTTAAAATGCACGGTGCTCTCATTGTTTAAAATGAACGGTGCTCTCACTGTTTAAAATACAAGGTGCTCTCACTGTTTAAAATACAAGGTGCTCTCACAGTTTGAAATACAAGGTGCTCTCACTGTTTAAAATGAACGGTGCATTAATGTTTATAATGAACGGTGCACTCACAGTTTAAAATACAAGGTGCTCTCACAGTTTAAAATACAAGGTGCTCTCTGTTTAAAATGAACGGTGCACTCACAGTTTAAAATACAAGGTGCTCTCACTGTTTAAAATACAAGGTGCTCTCACTGTTTAAAATGCACGGTGCACTTACTGATAAAAATGCACGTTGCTCTCACTGTTTAAAATGCACGGTGCTCTCACTGTTTAAAATGCACGGTGCTCTCATTGTTTAAAATGCACGGTGCTCTCACTGTTTAAAATGCACGGTGCTCTCACTGTTTAAAATGCACGGTGCTCTCACTGTTTAAAATGCACGGTGCTCTCACTGTTTAAAATGTATGGTGCTCTCATTGTTTAAAATGCACGGTGCTCTCACTGTTTAAAATACAAGGTGCTCTCACTGTTTAAAATACAAGGTGCTCTCACTGTTTAAAATGCACGATGCTCTCACAGTTTAAAGTACAAGGTGCTCTCACTGTTTAAAATGCACGGTGCACTTACTGATAAAAATGCACGGTGCTCTCACTGTTTAAAATGCACGGTGCACTCACTGTTTAAAATACAAGGTGCTCTCACTGTTTAAAATGCACGGTGCTCTCACAGTTTAAAATGCACGGTGCTCTCACAGTTTAAAATACAAGGTGCTCTCACTGTTTAAAATGCACGGTGCACTTACTGATAAAAATGCACGGTGCTCTCACTGTTTAAAATGCACGGTGCTCTCACTGTTTAAAATACACGGTGCTCTCACTGTTTTATAATGCACGGTGCACTTGCTGATAAAAATGCACGGTGCTCTCACTGTTTAAAATGCACGGTGCTCTCACTGTTTAAAATACACGGTGCTCTCACTGTTTTATAATGCACGGTGCACTTACTGATAAAAATGCACGGTGATCTCACTGTTTAAAATACAAGGTGCTCTCACAGTTTAAAATACAAGGTGCACTCACTGTTTAAAATACAAGGTGCTCTCTCCCCCTATCCCTCCTCTCTCTCTCCCTCTCTCTCACTCTCTCCCTCACACTCCCCCAGTTGCACAGAATCTCGCCCGAATCCAAGTCTGCAGCTTGTTTCTCCCCTGCCTTTCCTCTGAATGCCTCCAACCGGTTCCGATCTGCCTGTCTGAGCTGCTCAGTGTTTGCTGCAGGGTCCAACCCTCCCCCTGGGTGTGTTTTCTCTTCTCTCCCTGGGCTTCACACACACCTGCTCTGGACATTGTTGCAACTTTATAATGCACGGTGCACTCACTGTTTAAAATACAAGGTGCTCTCACAGTTTAAAATACAAGGTGCTCTCACTGTTTAAAATGCACGGTGCACTTACTGAAAAAATGCACGTTGCTCTCACTGTTTCTAATGCACGGTGCTCTCAGTTTAAAATACAAGGTGCTCTCATTGTTTACAATGCATGGTGCTCTCACTGTTTAAAATGCACGGTGCTCTCACTGATCAAAATACAAGGTGCAATTGCTGTTTAAAATACAAGGTGCTCTCATTGTTTAAAATGCACGGCGCTCTCACAGTTTAAAATACAAGGCGCACTCACAGTTTAAAATGCACGGTGCACTCACTGTTTAAAATACAAGGCGCACTCACAGTTTAAAATATAAGGTGCACTCACAGTTTAATACAAGGTGCACTCACAGTTTAAAATACAAGGTGCTCTCACTGTTTAAAATACACGGTGCATTAATGTTTATAATGAACGGTGCTCTCACTGTTTAAAATACAAGGTGCTCTCACAGTTTAAAATACAAGGTGCTCTCACTGTTTAAAATACAAGGTGCTCTCACAGTTTAAAATGCACGGTGCTCTCACAGTTTAAAATACAAGGTGCTCTCACTGTTTAAAATACACGGTGCATTAATGTTTATAATGAACGGTGCTCTCACTGTTTAAAATACAAGGTGCTCTCACAGTTTAAAATACAAGGTGCACTCACTGTTTAAAATACAAGGTGCTCTCTCCCCCTATCCCTCCTCTCTCTCTCCCTCTCTCTCACTCTCTCCCTCACACTCCCCCAGTTGCACAGAATCTCGCCCGAATCCAAGTCTGCAGCTTGTTTCTCCCCTGCCTTTCCTCTGAATGCCTCCAACCGGTTCCGATCTGCCTGTCTGAGCTGCTCAGTGTTTGCTGCAGGGTCCAACCCTCCCCCTGGGTGTGTTTTCTCTTCTCTCCCTGGGCTTCACACACACCTGCTCTGGACATTGTTGCAACTTTATAATGCACGGTGCACTCACTGTTTAAAATACAAGGTGCTCTCACAGTTTAAAATACAAGGTGCTCTCACTGTTTAAAATGCACGGTGCACTTACTGAAAAAATGCACGTTGCTCTCACTGTTTATAATGCACGGTGCTCTCAGTTTAAAATACAAGGTGCTCTCATTGTTTACAATGCATGGTGCTCTCACTGTTTAAAATGCACGGTGCTCTCACTGATCAAAATACAAGGTGCAATTGCTGTTTAAAATACAAGGTGCTCTCATTGTTTAAAATGCACGGCGCTCTCACAGTTTAAAATACAAGGCGCACTCACAGTTTAAAATATAAGGTGCACTCACAGTTTAATACAAGGTGCACTCACAGTTTAAAATACAAGGTGCTCTCACTGTTTAAAATACACGGTGCATTAATGTTTATAATGAACGGTGCTCTCACTGTTTCAAATACAAGGTGCTCTCACAGTTTAAAATACAAGGTGCTCTCACTGTTTAAAATACAAGGTGCTCTCACAGTTTAAAATGCACGGTGCTCTCACAGTTTAAAATACAAGGTGCTCTCACTGTTTAAAATGCACGGTGCTCTCACAGTTTAAAATGCACGGTGATCTCACTGTTTAAAATACAAGGTGCTCTCACAGTTTAAAATACAAGGTGCACTCACTGTTTAAAATACAAGGTGCTCTCTCCCCCTATCCCTCCTCTCTCTCTCCCTCTCTCTCACTCTCTCCCTCACACTCCCCCAGTTGCACAGAATCTCGCCCGAATCCAAGTCTGCAGCTTGTTTCTCCCCTACCTTTCCTCTGAATGCCTCCAACCGGTTCCGATCTGCCTGTCTGAGCTGCTCAGTGTTTGCTGCAGGGTCCAACCCTCCCCCTGGGTGTGTTTTCTCTTCTCTCCCTGGGCTTCACACACACCTGCTCTGGACATTGTTGCAACTTTATAATGCACGGTGCACTCACTGTTTAAAATACAAGGTGCTCTCACAGTTTAAAATACAAGGTGCTCTCACTGTTTAAAATGCACGGTGCACTTACTGAAAAAATGCACGTTGCTCTCACTGTTTATAATGCACGGTGCTCTCAGTTTAAAATACAAGGTGCTCTCATTGTTTACAATGCATGGTGCTCTCACTGTTTAAAATGCACGGTGCTCTCACTGATCAAAATACAAGGTGCAATTGCTGTTTAAAATACAAGGTGCTCTCATTGTTTAAAATGCACGGCGCTCTCACAGTTTAAAATACAAGGCGCACTCACAGTTTAAAATGCACGGTGCACTCACTGTTTAAAATACAAGGCGCACTCACAGTTTAAAATATAAGGTGCACTCACAGTTTAATACAAGGTGCACTCACAGTTTAAAATACAAGGTGCTCTCACTGTTTAAAATACACGGTGCATTAATGTTTATAATGAACGGTGCTCTCACTGTTTAAAATACAAGGTGCTCTCACAGTTTAAAATACAAGGTGCTCTCACTGTTTAAAATACAAGGTGCTCTCACAGTTTAAAATGCACGGTGCTCTCACAGTTTAAAATACAAGGTGCTCTCACTGTTTAAAATACACGGTGCATTAATGTTTATAATGAACGGTGCTCTCACTGTTTAAAATACAAGGTGCTCTCACAGTTTAAAATACAAGGTGCACTCACTGTTTAAAATACAAGGTGCTCTCTCCCCCTATCCCTCCTCTCTCTCTCCCTCTCTCTCACTCTCTCCCTCACACTCCCCCAGTTGCACAGAATCTCGCCCGAATCCAAGTCTGCAGCTTGTTTCTCCCCTGCCTTTCCTCTGAATGCCTCCAACCGGTTCCGATCTGCCTGTCTGAGCTGCTCAGTGTTTGCTGCAGGGTCCAACCCTCCCCCTGGGTGTGTTTTCTCTTCTCTCCCTGGGCTTCACACACACCTGCTCTGGACATTGTTGCAACTTTATAATGCACGGTGCACTCACTGTTTAAAATACAAGGTGCTCTCACAGTTTAAAATACAAGGTGCTCTCACTGTTTAAAATGCACGGTGCACTTACTGAAAAAATGCACGTTGCTCTCACTGTTTATAATGCACGGTGCTCTCAGTTTAAAATACAAGGTGCTCTCATTGTTTACAATGCATGGTGCTCTCACTGTTTAAAATGCACGGTGCTCTCACTGATCAAAATACAAGGTGCAATTGCTGTTTAAAATACAAGGTGCTCTCATTGTTTAAAATGCGCGGCGCTCTCACAGTTTAAAATACAAGGCGCACTCACAGTTTAAAATATAAGGTGCACTCACAGTTTAATACAAGGTGCACTCACAGTTTAAAATACAAGGTGCTCTCACTGTTTAAAATACACGGTGCATTAATGTTTATAATGAACGGTGCTCTCACTGTTTCAAATACAAGGTGCTCTCACAGTTTAAAATACAAGGTGCTCTCACTGTTTAAAATACAAGGTGCTCTCACAGTTTAAAATGCACGGTGCTCTCACAGTTTAAAATACAAGGTGCTCTCACTGTTTAAAATGCACGGTGCATTAATGTTTATAATGAACGGTGCTCTCACTGTTTAAAATACACGGTGCTCTCACAGTTTAAAATACAAGGTGCTCTCACAGTTTAAAATACAAGGTGCTCTCACTGTTTAAAATGCACGGTGCACTTACTGATAAAAATGCACGGTGCTCTCACAGTTTAAAATGCACGGTGCTCTCACTGTTTAAAATGCACGGTGCTCTCACAGTTTAAAATACAAGGTGCTCTCACAGTTTAAAATACAAGGTGCTCTCACTGTTTAAAATGCACGGTTCACTTGCTGATAAAAATGCACGGTGCTCTCATTGTTTAAAATGCACGGTGCTCTCACAGTTTAAAATACAAGGTGCACTCACTGTTTAAAATACAAGGTGCTCTCTCCCCCTATCCCTCCTCTCTCTCTCCCTCCCTCTCCCCTCTCTCTCACTCTCTCCCTCACACTCCCCCAGTTGCACAGAATCTCGCCCGAATCCAAGTCTGCAGCTTGTTTCTCCCCTGCCTTTCCTCTGAATGCCTCCAACCGGTTCCGCTCTGCTTGTCTGAGCTGCTCAGTGTTTGCTGCCGGGTCCAACCCTCCCCCTGGGTGTGTTTTCTCTTCTCTCCCTGGGCTTCACACACACCTGCTCTGGACATTGTTGCAACTTTATAATGCACGGTGCACTCACTGTTTAAAATGAACGGTGCACTCACAGTTTAAAATACAAGGTGCTCTCACTGTTTAAAATGCACGGTGCACTCAATGTTTATAATGAACGGTGCTCTCACTGTTTAAAATGCACGGTGCACTTACTGATAAAAATGCACGTTGCTCTCACTGTTTATAATGCACGGTGCTCTCAGTTTAAAATACAAGGTGCTCTCATTGTTTACAATGCATGGTGCTCTCACTGTTTAAAATGCACGGTGCTCTCACTGATCAAAATACAAGGTGCAATTGCTGTTTAAAATACAAGGTGCTCTCATTGTTTAAAATGCACGGCGCTCTCACAGTTTAAAATACAAGGCGCACTCACAGTTTGAAATGCACGGTGCACTCACTGTTTAAAATACAAGGCGCACTCACAGTTTAAAATATAAGGTGCACTCACAGTTTAATACAAGGTGCACTCACAGTTTAAAATACAAGGTGCTCTCACTGTTTAAAATACACGGTGCATTAATGTCTATAATGAACGGTGCTCTCACTGTTTAAAATACAAGGTGCTCTCACAGTTTAAAATACAAGGTGCTCTCACTGTTTAAAATACAAGGTGCTCTCACTGTTTAAAATGAACGGTGCACTCACAGTTTAAAATACAAGGTGCTCTCACTGTTTAAAATGCACGGTGCACTCACAGTTTAAAATACAAGGTGCTCTCACAGTTTAAAATGCACGGTGCTCTCACAGTTTAAAATACAAGGTGCTCTCACTGTTTAAAATGCACGGTGCATTCATGTTTATAATGAACGGTGCTCTCACTGTTTAAAATACAAGGTGCTCTCACAGTTTAAAATACAAGGTGCTCTCACTGTTTAAAATACAAGGTGCTCTCACTGTTTAAAATGAACGGTGCACTCACAGTTTAAAATACAAGGTGCTCTCACTGTTTAAAATGCACGGTGCACTTACTGATAAAAATGCACGTTGCTCTCACTGTTTAAAATGCACGGTGCTCTCACAGTTTAAAATGCACGGTGCTCTCACAGTTTAAAATACAAGGTGCTCTCACTGTTTAAAATGCACGGTGCTCTCACAGTTTAAAATACAAGGTGCTCTCACAGTTTAAAATACAAGGTGCTCTCACTGTTTAAAATGAACGGTGCACTCACAGTTTAAAATACAAGGTGCTCTCACTGTTTAAAATGCACGGTGCACTTACTGATAAAAATGCACGTTGCTCTCACTGTTTAAAATGCACGTTGCTCTCACTGTTTAAAATGCACGGTGCTCTCACTGTTTAAAATGTACGGTGCTCTCATTGTTTAAAATGCACTGTGCTCTCATTGTTTAAAATGCACGGTGCTCTCACTGTTTAAAATGCACGGTGCTCTCATTGTTTAAAATGCACGGTGCATTAATGTTTATAATGAACGGTGCTCTCACTGTTTAAAATACAAGGTGCTCTCACTGTTTGAAATACAAGGTGCTCCCACAGTTTGAAATACAAGGTGCTCTCACTGTTTAAAATGAACGGTGCACTCACAGTTTAAAATACAAGGTGCTCTCACTGTTTAAAATGCACGGTGCACTTACTGATAAAAATGCACGTTGCTCTCACTGTTTAAAATGCACGGTGCTCTCACTGTTTAAAATGCACGGTGCTCTCACTGTTTAAAATGCACGGTGCTCTCACTGTTTAAAATGCACGGTGCTCTCATTGTTTAAAATGCACGGTGCTCTCACTGTTTAAAATGCACGGTGCTCTCACTGTTTAAAATGTATGGTGCTCTCATTGTTTAAAATGCACGGTGCTCTCACAGTTTAAAATACAAGGTGCTCTCACGGTTTAAAATGCACGGTGCATTAATGTTTATAATGAACGGTGCTCTCACTGTTTAAAATACAAGGTGCTCTCACAGTTTAAAATACAAGGTGCTCTCACTGTTTAAAATGAACGGTGCACTCACAGTTTAAAATACAAGGTGCTCTCACTGTTTAAAATGCACGGTGCACTTACTGATAAAAATGCACGTTGCTCTCATTGTTTAAAATGCACGGTGCTCTCATTGTTTAAAATGCACGGTGCTCTCACTGTTTAAAATGCACGGTGCTCTCACTGTTTAAAATGCACGGTGCTCTCACTGTTTAAAATGCATGGTGCTCTCACAGTTTAAAATGCACGTTGCTCTCACAGTTTAAAATACAAGGTGCACTCACAGTTTAAAATGCACGGTGCACTCACAGTTTGAAATACAATGTGCTCTCACTGTTTAAAATACAAGGTGCTCTCACTGTTTAAAATGCACGGCGCATTTACTGATAAAAATGCACGTTGCTCTCACTGTTTAAAATGCACGGTGCTCTCACTGTTTAAAATACAAGGTGCACTCACAGTTTAAAATACAAGGTGCTCTCACAGTTTAAAATGCACGGTGCTCTCACAGTTTAAAATACAAGGTGCTCTCACTGTTTAAAATGCACGGTGCATTAATGTTTATAATGAACGGTGCTCTCACTGTTTAAAATACAAGGTGCTCTCACTGTTTAAAATACAAGGTGCTCTCACTGTTTGAAATACAAGGTGCTCTCACAGTTTGAAATACAAGGTGCTCTCACTGTTTAAAATGAACGGTGCACTCACAGTTTAAAATACAAGGTGCTCTCACTGTTTAAAATGCACGGTGCACTTACTGATAAAAATGCACGTTGCTCTCACTGTTTAAAATGCACGGTGCTCTCACTGTTTAAAATGCACGGTGCTCTCACTGTTTAAAATGCACGGTTCTCTCACTGTTTAAAATGCACGGCGCTCTCACTGTTTAAAATGCACGGTGCTCTCACTGTTTAAAATGTATGGTGCTCTCATTGTTCAAAATGCACGGTGCTCTCACAGTTTAAAATACAAGGTGCTCTCACTGTTTAAAATGCACGGTGCATTAATGTTTATAATGAACAGTGCTCTCACTGTTTAAAATACAAGGTGCTCTCACAGTTTAAAATACAAGGTGCTCTCACTGTTTAAAATGCACGGTGCTCTCACTGTTTAAAATGCACGGTGCTCTCACTGTTTAAAATGCACGGTGCTCTCACTGTTTAAAATGCATGGTGCTCTCACAGTTTAAAATGCACGTTGCTCTCACAGTTTAAAATACAAGGTGCACTCACAGTTTAAAATGCACGGTGCACTCACAGTTTGAAATACAAGGTGCTCTCACTGTTTAAAATACAAGGTGCTCTCACTGTTTAAAATGCACGGTGCACTTACTGATAAAAATGCACGTTGCTCTCACTGTTTAAAATGCACGGTGCTCTCACTGATTAAAATACAAGGTGCACTCACAGTTTAAAATACAAGGTGCTCTCACTGTTTAAAATGCACGGTGCACTCAATGTTTATAATGAACGGTGCTCTCACTGTTTAAAATGCACGGTGCTCTCACAGTTTAAAATACAAGGTGCACTCACGGTTTAAAATACAAGGTGCTCTCACTGTTTAAAATCCACGGTGCTCTCACTGTTTAAAATGCACGGTGCTCTCACTGTTTAAAATGCACGGTGCTCTCACTGTTCAAAATACAAGGTGCAATTGCTGTTTAAAATGCTCGGTGCTCTCACTGTTTAAAATACAAGGTGCACTCACAGTTTAAAATGCACGGTGCACTCACAGTTTGAAATACAAGGTGCTCTCACTGTTTAAAATACAAGGTGCTCTCACTGTTTAAAATGCACGGTGCACTTACTGATAAAAATGCACGTTGCTCTCACTGTTTAAAATGCACGGTGCTCTCACTGTTTAAAATACAAGGTGCACTCACAGTTTAAAATACAAGGTGCTCTCACTGTTTAAAATGCACGGTGCACTCAATGTTTATAATGAACGGTGCTCTCACTGTTTAAAATGCACGGTGCACTCAATGTTTATAATGAACGGTGCTCTCACTGTTTAAAATGCACGGTGCTCTCACTGTTTAAAATGCACGGTGCTCTCATTGTTTAAAATGCACGGTGCTCTCCTTGTTTAAAATGCACGGTGCTCTCACAGTTTAAAATAGAAGGTGCTCTCACAGTTTAAAATACAAGGTGCTCTCACTGTTTAAAATGCACGGTGCACTCAATGTTTAAAATGCACGGTGCTCTCACTGTTAAAAATGCACGGTGCTCTCACAGTTTAAAATGCACGGTGCTCTCCAGTTTAAAATACAAGGTGCACTCACTGTTTAAAATGCACGGTGCTCTCACTGTTTAAAATGCACGGTGCTCTCACAGTTTAAAATACAAGGTGCACTCACGGTTTAAAATACAAGGTGCTCTCACTGTTTAAAATGCACGGTGCTCTCACTGTTCACAATGCATGGTGCTCTCACTGTTTAAAATGCACGGTGCTCTCACTGTTTAAAATGCACGGTGCACTTACTGATAAACATGCACGTTGCTCTCACTGTTTAAAATACAAGGTGCTCTCACTGTTTAAAATGCACGGTGCTCTCACTGTTTTAAATGCACGGTGCTCTCACTGTTTATAATGCACGGTGCTCTCACTGTTTAAAATGCATGGTGCTCTCTCTGCCCATAATGCATGGTGCTCTCACTGTTTAAAATGCATGGTGCTCTCACTGTTTTAAATGCATGGTGCTCTCACGGTTTATAATGCATGGTGCTCTCACTGCTTATAAAGCATGGTGCTCCCACAGTTTGTCATGCAGTGTGCTCTCATTGTTTAAAATACAAGGTGCACTGTTTAAAATGCACGGTGCTCTCACAGTTCAAAATACAAGGTGCACTCACAGTTTAAAATACAAGGTGCACTCACAGTTTAAAATACAAGGTGCTCTCACTGTTTAAAATGCACGGTGCTCTCACAGTTTATAATGCACGGTGCTCTCACTGTTTAAAATGCACGGTGCTCTCACTGTTTAAAATGCATGGGGCTCTCACTCTTTATAATGCATGGTGCTCACACTGTTTTAAATGCATGGTGTTCTCACTGCTTACAATGCATGGTGCTCTCAATGTTTATAATGCATGTTGCTCTCACTCTTTATAAAGCATGGTGCTCCCACTGTTTCTAATGCAAGGTGCTCTCACTGTTTATAATGCATATTGGTCTCACTGTTCATAATCAATGCTCCTCTCACAGTTTGTAATGCATGGTGCTCTCACTGTTTAAAATGCATTGGTCTCTCACTGTTGATAATGCATGGTCCTCTCACTGTTTAAAATGCATGGTGCTCTCACTGCTTATAATGCATGGCGCTCTCACTGTTTATAGTGCATGGCGCTCTCACTGTTTATAATGCATGGCGCTCTCACTGTTTATAATGCATGGCGCTCTCACTGTTTCTAATGCATGGTGCTCTCACTGGTTGAAATGCATGGTCCTCTCACTGTTTAAAATGCATCGTGCTCTCACTGTCTATAATGCTTGGTATCTCACTGTTTATAATGCATGGTGCTCTCACTGTTTAATGTGCATAGTGCTCTCACTGCTTATAAGGCATGGTGCACTCACTGTATATAATGCATGGTGCTCTCACTGTTTATAATGCACGTTGCTCTCACTGTTTATAATGCATGGTGCTCTCACTGTTTATAATACACGTTGCTCTCACTGTTTATCATGCATGTTGCTCTCACTGCATTCAATGCATTGTGCTCTCACTGTTTATCATGCATGTTGCTCTCACTGCTTATAATGCACAGTGCTCTCACTGTTTATAATGCATGGTGCTCTCACTGTTTATAATGCATTGTGCTCCTACTGTTTATAATGCATGGTGTTCTGACAGTTTATAATGCATGGTGCTCTCACTGTTTAATGTGCATAGTGCTCTCACTGCTTGTAATGCACGGTGCTCTCACTGTATATAATGCATCGTGCTCTCACTGTTTATAATGCATGGTGCGCTCACTGTTTATCATGCATGGTGCTTTCACTGTTTATAATGCATCGTGCTCTCACTGTATATAATGCTTGGTATCTCTCTGTGTATAATGCATGGTTCTCTCACTGTTTATAATGCATGGTGCTCTTACTGTTTATAATGCATGGTGCTCTCACTGTTTATAATGCATATTGCTCTCACTGTTCATAATCAATGCTGCTCTCACTGATTATAATGCATGGTGCTCTCACTGGTTATAATGCATGGTGCTCTCACTGTTTATAATGTATGTTGCTCTCACTGTTTATAATGCATGGTGCTCTCACTGTTTATAATGCATGGTGCTCTCACTGTTTATAATGCACGTTGCTCTCATTGTTTATAATGCATGGTGCTCTCACTGTTTATAATACACGTTGCTCTCACTGTTTATCATGCATGTTGCTCTCACTGCATTCAATGCATTGTGCTCTCACTGTTTATAATGCTTTGTGCTCTCACTGCTTATAATGCACAGTGCTCTCACTGTTTATAATGCATGGTGCTCTCACTGTTTATAATGCATTGTGCTCCTACTGTTTATAATGCATGGTGTTCTGACAGTTTATAATGCATGGTGCTCTCACTGTTTAATGTGCATGGTGCTCTCACTGTTTATAATGCACGTTGCTCTCATTCTTTATAATGCATGGTGCTCTCACTGTTTATAATGCACGTTGCTCTCACTGTTTATCATGCATGTTGCTCTCACTGCATTCAATGCATTGTGCTCTCACTGTTTATAATGCTTTGTGCTCTCACTGCTTATAATGCACGGTGCTCTCACTGTTTATAATGCATGGTGCTCTCACTGTTTATAATGCATTGTGCTCCTACTGTTTATAATGCATGGTGTTCTGACAGTTTATAATGCATGGTGCTCTCACTGTTTAATGTGCATAGTGCTCTCACTGCTTGTAATGCATGGTGCACTCACTGTATATAATGCATGGTGCTCTCACTGTTTATCGTGCACGGTGCTCTCACTGTTTATCGTGCACGGTGCTCTCACTGTTTATCATGCGTGGTGCTCTCACTGTTTAAAATGCATGGTGCTCTCACTGTTTAAAATGCAAGGTGCTCTCACTGTTTAAAATGCACGGTGCTCACACAGTTTAAAATACAAGGTGCTCTCACTGTTTAAAATACAAGGTGCTCTCTCCCCCTATCCCTCCTCTCTCTCTCCCTCCCTCTCTCCCTCTCCCCTCTCTCTCACTCTCTCCCTCACACTCCCCCAGTTGCACAGAATCTCTCCCTAATCCAAGTCTGCAGCTTGTTTCTCCCCTGCCTTTCCTCTGAATGCCTCCAACCGGTGCCGCACTGCTTGTCTGAGCTGCTCAGTGTTTGCTGCAGGGTCCAACCCTCCCCATGGGTGTGTTTTCTCTTCTCTCCCTGGGCTTCACACACACCTGCTCTGGACATTGTTGCAACTTGATAATGCACGGTGCACTCACTGTTTAAAATACAAAGTGCTCTCACTGTTTAAAATACAAGGTGCTCTCACTGTTTACAATGCATGGTGCTCTCACTGTTTAAAATACAAGGTGCTCTCACTGTTTAAAATGCACGGTGCACTTACTGAAAAAAATGCACGTTGCTCTCACTGTTTATAATGCACGGTGCTCTCAGTTTAAAATACAAGGTGCTCTCATTGTTTACAATGCATGGTGCTCTCACTGTTTAAAATGCACGGTGCTCTCACTGATCAAAATACAAGGTGCAATTGCTGTTTAAAATACAAGGTGCTCTGACAGTTTGAAATGCACGGTGCTCTCACAGTTTAAAATACAAGGCGCACTCACAGTTTAAAATGCACGGTGCACTCACAGTTTAAAATACAAGGCGCACTCACAGTTTAAAATATAAGGTGCACTCACAGTTTAAAATACAAGGTGCACTCACAGTTTAAAATGCACGGTGCTCTCACAGTTTAAAATGCACGGTGCATTAATGTTTATAATGAACGGTGCTCTCCCAGTTTAAAATACAAGGTGCTCTCACTGTTTAAAATGCATGGTGCATTAATGTTTATAATGAACGGTGCTCTCACTGTTTAAAATACAAGGTGCTCTCACTGTTTAAAATGCACGGTGCATTAATGTTTATAATGAACGGTGCTCTCACTGTTTAAAATACAAGGTGCTCTCACAGTTTAAAATACAAGGTGCACTTACTGAGAAAAATGCACGTTGCTCTCACTGTTTAAAATGCACGGTGCTCTCACTGTTTAAAATGTACGGTGCTCTCATTGTTTAAAATGCACGGTGCTCTCTTTGTTTAAAATGCACGGTGCTCTCATTGTTTAAAATGCACGGTGCTCTCATTGTTTAAAACGAACGGTGCTCTCACTGTTTAAAATACAAGGTGCTCTCACTGTTTAAAATACAAGGTGCTCTCACAGTTTGAAATACAAGGTGCTCTCACTGTTTAAAATGAACGGTGCACTCACAGTTTAAAATACAAGGTGCTCTCACTGTTTAAAATGCACGGTGCATTAATGTTTATAATGAACGGTGCACTCACAGTTTAAAATACAAGGTGCTCTCACAGTTTAAAATACAAGGTGCTCTCTGTTTAAAATGAACGGTGCACTCACAGTTTAAAATACAAGGTGCTCTCACTGTTTAAAATACAAGGTGCTCTCACTGTTTAAAATGCACGGTGCACTTACTGATAAAAATGCACGTTGCTCTCACTGTTTAAAATGCACGGTGCTCTCACTGTTTAAAATGCACGGTGCTCTCATTGTTTAAAATGCACGGTGCTCTCACTGTTTAAAATGCACGGTGCTCTCACTGTTTAAAATGCACGGTGCTCTCACTGTTTAAAATGCACGGTGCTCTCACTGTTTAAAATGTATGGTGCTCTCATTGTTTAAAATGCACGGTGCTCTCACTGTTTAAAATACAAGGTGCTCTCACTGTTTAAAATACAAGGTGCTCTCACTGTTTATAATGCACGATGCTCTCACAGTTTAAAATACAAGGTGCTCTCACAGTTTAAAGTACAAGGTGCTCTCACTGTTTAAAATGCACGGTGCACTTACTGATAAAAATGCACGGTGCTCTCACTGTTTAAAATGCACGGTGCACTCACTGTTTAAAATACAAGGTGCTCTCACTGTTTAAAATGCACGGTGCTCTCACAGTTTAAAATGCACGGTGCTCTCACAGTTTAAAATACAAGGTGCTCTCACTGTTTAAAATGCACGGTGCACTTACTGATAAAAATGCACGGTGCTCTCACTGTTTAAAATACACGGTGCTCTCACTGTTTTATAATGCACGGTGCACTTGCTGATAAAAATGCACGGTGCTCTCACTGTTTAAAATGCACGGTGCTCTCACTGTTTAAAATACAAGGTGCTCTCACTGTTTAAAATGCACGGTGCTCTCACAGTTTAAAATGCACGGTGATCTCACTGTTTAAAATACAAGGTGCTCTCACAGTTTAAAATACAAGGTGCACTCACTGTTTAAAATACAAGGTGCTCTCTCCCCCTATCCCTCCCCTCTCTCTCCCTCCCTCTCCCCTCTCTCTCACTCTCTCCCTCACACTCCCCCAGTTGCACAGAATCTCGCCCGAATCCAAGTCTGCAGCTTGTTTCTCCCCTGCCTTTCCTCTGAATGCCTCCAACCGGTTCCGATCTGCCTGTCTGAGCTGCTCAGTGTTTGCTGCAGGGTCCAACCCTCCCCCTGGGTGTGTTTTCTCTTCTCTCCCTGGGCTTCACACACACCTGCTCTGGACATTGTTGCAACTTTATAATGCACGGTGCACTCACTGTTTAAAATACAAGGTGCTCTCACAGTTTAAAATACAAGGTGCTCTCACTGTTTAAAATGCACGGTGCACTTACTGAAAAAATGCACGTTGCTCTCACTGTTTATAATGCACGGTGCTCTCAGTTTAAAATACAAGGTGCTCTCATTGTTTACAATGCATGGTGCTCTCACTGTTTAAAATGCACGGTGCTCTCACTGATCAAAATACAAGGTGCAATTGCTGTTTAAAATACAAGGTGCTCTCATTGTTTAAAATGCACGGCGCTCTCACAGTTTAAAATACAAGGCGCACTCACAGTTTAAAATGCACGGTGCACTCACTGTTTAAAATACAAGGCGCACTCACAGTTTAAAATATAAGGTGCACTCACAGTTTAATACAAGGTGCACTCACAGTTTAAAATACAAGGTGCTCTCACTGTTTAAAATACACGGTGCATTAATGTTTATAATGAACGGTGCTCTCACTGTTTAAAATACAAGGTGCTCTCACAGTTTAAAATACAAGGTGCTCTCACTGTTTAAAATACAAGGTGCTCTCACTGTTTAAAATGAACGGTGCACTCACAGTTTAAAATACAAGGTGCTCTCACAGTTTAAAATGCACGGTGCTCTCACAGTTTTAAATACAAGGTGCTCTCACTGTTTAAAATGCACGGTGCATTAATGTTTATAATGAACGGTGCTCTCACTGTTTAAAATACAAGGTGCTCTCACAGTTTAAAATACAAGGTGCTCTCACAGTTTAAAATACAAGGTGCTCTCACTGTTTAAAATGCACGGTGCACTTACTGATAAAAATGCACGGTGCTCTCACAGTTTAAAATGCACGGTGCTCTCACTGTTTAAAATGCACGGTGCTCTCACAGTTTAAAATACAAGGTGCTCTCACAGTTTAAAATACAAGGTGCTCTCACTGTTTAAAATGCACGGTTCACTTACTGATAAAAATGCACGGTGCTCTCATTGTTTAAAATGCACGGTGCTCTCACAGTTTAAAATACAAGGTGCACTCACTGTTCAAAATACAAGGTGCTCTCACTGTTTAAAATGCACGGTGCACTTACTGATAAAAATGCACGGTGCTCTCACTGTTTAAAATGCACGGTGCACTCACTGTTTAAAATACAAGGTGCTCTCACTGTTTAAAATGCACGGTGCTCTCACAGTTTAAAATGCACGGTGCTCTCACAGTTTAAAATACAAGGTGCTCTCACTGTTTAAAATGCACGGTGCACTTACTGATAAAAATGCACGGTGCTCTCACTGTTTAAAATGCACGGTGCTCTCACTGTTTAAAATACACGGTGCTCTCACTGTTTTATAATGCACGGTGCACTTACTGATAAAAATGCACGGTACTCTCACTGTTTAAAATGCACGGTGCTCTCACTGTTTAAAATACAAGGTGCTCTCACTGTTTAAAATGCACGGTGCTCTCACAGTTTAAAATGCACGGTGATCTCACTGTTTAAAATACAAGGTGCTCTCACAGTTTAAAATACAAGGTGCACTCACTGTTTAAAATACAAGGTGCTCTCTCCCCCTATCCCTCCCCTCTCTCTCCCTCCCTCTCCCCTCTCTCTCACTCTCTCCCTCACACTCCCCCAGTTGCACAGAATCTCGCCCGAATCCAAGTCTGCAGCTTGTTTCTCCCCTGCCTTTCCTCTGAATGCCTCCAACCGGTTCCGATCTGCCTGTCTGAGCTGCTCAGTGTTTGCTGCAGGGTCCAACCCTCCCCCTGGGTGTGTTTTCTCTTCTCTCCCTGGGCTTCACACACACCTGCTCTGGACATTGTTGCAACTTTATAATGCACGGTGCACTCACTGTTTAAAATACAAGGTGCTCTCACAGTTTAAAATACAAGGTGCTCTCACTGTTTAAAATGCACGGTGCACTTACTGAAAAAATGCACGTTGCTCTCACTGTTTATAATGCACGGTGCTCTCAGTTTAAAATACAAGGTGCTCTCATTGTTTACAATGCATGGTGCTCTCACTGTTTAAAATGCACGGTGCTCTCACTGATCAAAATACAAGGTGCAATTGCTGTTTAAAATACAAGGTGCTCTCATTGTTTAAAATGCACGGCGCTCTCACAGTTTAAAATACAAGGCGCACTCACAGTTTAAAATGCACGGTGCACTCACTGTTTAAAATACAAGGCGCACTCACAGTTTAAAATATAAGGTGCACTCACAGTTTAATACAAGGTGCACTCACAGTTTAAAATACAAGGTGCTCTCACTGTTTAAAATACACGGTGCATTAATGTTTATAATGAACGGTGCTCTCACTGTTTAAAATACAAGGTGCTCTCACAGTTTAAAATACAAGGTGCTCTCACTGTTTAAAATACAAGGTGCTCTCACTGTTTAAAATGAACGGTGCACTCACAGTTTAAAATACAAGGTGCTCTCACTGTTTAAAATGCACGGTGCACTCACAGTTTAAAATACAAGGTGCTCTCACAGTTTAAAATACAAGGTGCTCTCACTGTTTAAAATGCACGGTGCATTCATGTTTATAATGAACGGTGCTCTCACTGTTTAAAATACAAGGTGCTCTCACAGTTTAAAATACAAGGTGCTCTCACAGTTTAAAATACAAGGTGCTCTCACTGTTTAAAATGCACGGTGCACTTACTGATAAAAATGCACGGTGCTCTCACAGTTTAAAATGCACGGTGCTCTCATTGTTTAAAATGCACGGTGCTCTCACAGTTTAAAATACAAGGTGCACTCACTGTTTAAAATACAAGGTGCTCTCTCCCCCTATCCCTCCTCTCTCTCCCCCTATCCCTCCTCTCTCTCTCCCTCCCTCTCACTCTCTCCCTTACACTCCCCCAGTTGCACAGAATCTCGCCCGAATCCAAGTCTGCAGCTTGTTTCTCCCCTGCCTTTCCTCTGAATGCCTCCAACCGGTTCCGCTCTGCTTGTCTGAGCTGCTCAGTGTTTGCTGCAGGGTCCAACCCTCCCCCTGGGTGTGTTTTCTCTTCTCTCCCTGGGCTTCACACACACCTGCTCTGGACATTGTTGCAACTTTATAATGCACGGTGCACTCACTGTTTAAAATGAACGGTGCACTCACAGTTTAAAATACAAGGTGCTCTCACTGTTTAAAATGCACGGTGCACTCAATGTTTATAATGAACGGTGCTCTCACTGTTTAAAATGCACGGTGCACTTACTGAAAAAAATGCACGTTGCTCTCACTGTTTATAATGCACGGTGCTCTCAGTTTAAAATACAAGGTGCTCTCATTGTTTACAATGCATGGTGCTCTCACTGTTTAAAATGCACGGTGCTCTCACTGATCAAAATACAAGGTGCAATTGCTGTTTAAAATACAAGGTGCTCTCATTGTTTAAAATGCACGGCGCTCTCACAGTTTAAAATACAAGGCGCACTCACAGTTTAAAATGCACGGTGCACTCACTGTTTAAAATACAAGGCGCACTCACAGTTTAAAATATAAGGTGCACTCACAGTTTAATACAAGGTGCACTCACAGTTTAAAATACAAGGTGCTCTCACTGTTTAAAATACACGGTGCATTAATGTCTATAATGAACGGTGCTCTCACTGTTTAAAATACAAGGTGCTCTCACAGTTTAAAATACAAGGTGCTCTCACTGTTTAAAATACAAGGTGCTCTCACTGTTTAAAATGAACGGTGCACTCACAGTTTAAAATACAAGGTGCTCTCACTGTTTAAAATGCACGGTGCACTCACAGTTTAAAATACAAGGTGCTCTCACAGTTTAAAATGCACGGTGCTCTCACAGTTTAAAATACAAGGTGCTCTCACTGTTTAAAATGCACGGTGCATTCATGTTTATAATGAACGGTGCTCTCACTGTTTAAAATACAAGGTGCTCTCACAGTTTAAAATACAAGGTGCTCTCACTGTTTAAAATACAAGGTGCTCTCACTGTTTAAAATACAAGGTGCTCTCACTGTTTAAAATGAACGGTGCACTCACAGTTTAAAATACAAGGTGCTCTCACAGTTTAAAATACAAGGTGCTCTCACTGTTTAAAATGAACGGTGCACTCACAGTTTAAAATACAAGGTGCTCTCACTGTTTAAAATGCACGGTGCACTTACTGATAAAAATGCACGTTGCTCTCACTGTTTAAAATGCACGGTGCTCTCACAGTTTAAAATGTATGGTGCTCTCATTGTTTAAAATGCACGGTGCTCTCATTGTTTAAAATGCACGGTGCTCTCACTGTTTAAATGCACGGTGCTCTCATTGTTTAAAATGCACGGTGCATTAATGTTTATAATGAACGATGCTCTCACTGTTTAAAATACAAGGTGCTCTCACTGTTTGAAATACAAGGTGCTCTCACAGTTTGAAATACAAGGTGCTCTCACTGTTTAAAATGAACGGTGCACTCACAGTTTAAAATACAAGGTGCTCTCACTGTTTAAAATGCACGGTGCACTTACTGATAAAAATGCACGTTGCTCTCACTGTTTAAAATGCACGGTGCTCTCACTGTTTAAAATGCACGGTGCTCTCACTGTTTAAAATGCACGGTGCTCTCACTGTTTAAAATGCACGGTGCTCTCATTGTTTAAAATGCACGGTGCTCTCACTGTTTAAAATGCACGGTGCTCTCACTGTTTAAAATGTATGGTGCTCTCATTGTTTAAAATGTATGGTGCTCTCATTGTTTAAAATGCACGGTGCTCTCACAGTTTAAAATACAAGGTGCTCTCACGGTTTAAAATGCACGGTGCATTAATGTTTATAATGAACGGTGCTCTCACTGTTTAAAATACAAGGTGCTCTCACAGTTTAAAATACAAGGTGCTCTCACTGTTTAAAATGAACGGTGCACTCACATTTTAAAATACAAGGTGCTCTCACTGTTTAAAATGCACGGTGCACTTACTGATAAAAATGCACGTTGCTCTCATTGTTTAAAATGCACGGTGCTCTCATTGTTTAAAATGCACGGTGCTCTCACTGTTTAAAATGCACGGTGCTCTCACTGTTTAAAATGCACGGTGCTCTCACTGTTTAAAATGCATGGTGCTCTCACAGTTTAAAATACAAGGTGCTCTCACAGTTTAAAATACAAGGTGCTCTCACTGTTTAAAATGAACGGTGCACTCACAGTTTAAAATACAAGGTGCTCTCACTGTTTAAAATGCACGGTGCACTTACTGATAAAAATGCACGTTGCTCTCACTGTTTAAAATGCACGGTGCTCTCACAGTTTAAAATGTATGGTGCTCTCATTGTTTAAAATGCACGGTGCTCTCATTGTTTAAAATGCGCGGTGCTCTCACTGTTTAAAATGCACGGTGCTCTCATTGTTTAAAATGCACGGTGCATTAATGTTTATAATGAACGGTGCTCTCACTGTTTAAAATACAAGGTGCTCTCACTGTTTGAAATACAAGGTGCTCTCACAGTTTGAAATACAAGGTGCTCTCACTGTTTAAAATGAACGGTGCACTCACAGTTTAAAATACAAGGTGCTCTCACGGTTTAAAATGCACGGTGCATTAATGTTTATAATGAACGGTGCTCTCACTGTTTAAAATACAAGGTGCTCTCACAGTTTAAAATACAAGGTGCTCTCACTGTTTAAAATGAACGGTGCACTCACAGTTTAAAATACAAGGTGCTCTCACTGTTTAAAATGCACGGTGCACTTACTGATAAAAATGCACGTTGCTCTCATTCTTTAAAATGCACGGTGCTCTCATTGTTTAAAATGCACGGTGCTCTCACTGTTTAAAATGCACGGTGCTCTCACTGTTTAAAATGCATGGTGCTCTCACAGTTTAAAATACAAGGTGCTCTCACAGTTTAAAATACAAGGTGCTCTCACTGTTTAAAATACAAGGTGCACTCACAGTTTAAAATACAAGGTGCTCTCACTGTTTAAAATGCACGGTGCTCTCACTGTTTATAATGCACGGTGCTCTCACTGTTTAAAATGCACGGTGCTCTCACTGTTTAAAATGCATGGGGCTCTCACTCTTTATAATGCATGGTGCTCACACTGTTTTAAATGCATGGTGTTCTCACTGCTTACAATGCATGGTGCTCTCAATGTTTATAATGCATGTTGCTCTCACTCTTTATAAAGCATGGTGCTCCCACTGTTTCTAATGCAAGGTGCTCTCACTGTTTATAATGCATATTGGTCTCACTGTTCATAATCAATGCTCCTCTCACAGTTTGTAATGCATGGTGCTCTCACTGTTTAAAATGCATTGGTCTCTCACTGTTGATAATGCATGGTCCTCTCACTGTTTAAAATGCATGGTGCTCTCACTGCTTATAATGCATGGCGCTCTCACTGTTTATAGTGCATAGCGCTCTCACTGTTTATAATGCATGGCGCTCTCACTGTTTATAATGCATGGCGCTCTCACTGTTTATAATGCATGGTGCTCTCACTGGTTGAAATGCATGGTCCTCTCACTGTTTAAAATGCATCGTGCACTCACTGTATATAATGCATGGTGCTCTCACTGTTTATAATGCACGTTGCTCTCACTGTTTATAATGCATGGTGCTCTCACTGTTTATAATACACGTTGCTCTCACTGTTTATCATGCATGTTGCTCTCACTGCATTCAATGCATTGTGCTCTCACTGTTTATCATGCATGTTGCTCTCACTGCTTATAATGCACAGTGCTCTCACTGTTTATAATGCATGGTGCTCTCACTGTTTATAATGCATTGTGCTCCTACTGTTTATAATGCATGGTGTTCTGACAGTTTATAATGCATGGTGCTCTCACTGTTTAATGTGCATAGTGCTCTCACTGCTTGTAATGCACGGTGCACTCACTGTATATAATGCATCGTGCTCTCACTGTTTATAATGCATGGTGCGCTCACTGTTTATCATGCATGGTGCTTTCACTGTTTATAATGCATCGTGCTCTCACTGTATATAATGCTTGGTATCTCTCTGTGTATAATGCATGGTTCTCTCACTGTTTATAATGCATGGTGCTCTTACTGTTTATAATGCATGGTGCTCTCACTGTTTATAATGCATATTGCTCTCACTGTTCATAATCAATGCTGCTCTCACTGATTATAATGCATGGTGCTCTCACTGGTTATAATGCATGGTGCTCTCACTGTTTATAATGTATGTTGCTCTCACTGTTTATAATGCATGGTGCTCTCACTGTTTATAATGCATGGTGCTCTCACTGTTTATAATGCACGTTGCTCTCATTGTTTATAATGCATGGTGCTCTCACTGTTTATAATACACGTTGCTCTCACTGTTTATCATGCATGTTGCTCTCACTGCATTCAATGCATTGTGCTCTCACTGTTTATAATGCTTTGTGCTCTCACTGCTTATAATGCACAGTGCTCTCACTGTTTATAATGCATGGTGCTCTCACTGTTTATAATGCATTGTGCTCCTACTGTTTATAATGCATGGTGTTCTGACAGTTTATAATGCATGGTGCTCTCATTGTTTAATGTGCATGGTGCTCTCACTGTTTATAATGCACGTTGCTCTCATTCTTTATAATGCATGGTGCTCTCACTGTTTATAATGCACGTTGCTCTCACTGTTTATCATGCATGTTGCTCTCACTGCATTCAATGCATTGTGCTCTCACTGTTTATAATGCTTTGTGCTCTCACTGCTTATAATGCACGGTGCTCTCACTGTTTATAATGCATGGTGCTCTCACTGTTTATAATGCATTGTGCTCCTACTGTTTATAATGCATGGTGTTCTGACAGTTTATAATGCATGGTGCTCTCACTGTTTAATGTGCATAGTGCTCTCACTGCTTGTAATGCATGGTGCACTCACTGTATATAATGCATGGTGCTCTCACTGTTTATCGTGCACGGTGCTCTCACTGTTTATCGTGCACGGTGCTCTCACTGTTTATCATGCGTGGTGCTCTCACTGTTTAAAATGCATGGTGCTCTCACTGTTTAAAATGCAAGGTGCTCTCACTGTTTAAAATGCACGGTGCTCACACAGTTTAAAATACAAGGTGCTCTCACTGTTTAAAATACAAGGTGCTCTCTCCCCCTATCCCTCCTCTCTCTCTCCCTCCCTCTCTCCCTCTCCCCTCTCTCTCACTCTCTCCCTCACACTCCCCCAGTTGCACAGAATCTCTCCCTAATCCAAGTCTGCAGCTTGTTTCTCCCCTGCCTTTCCTCTGAATGCCTCCAACCGGTGCCGCACTGCTTGTCTGAGCTGCTCAGTGTTTGCTGCAGGGTCCAACCCTCCCCATGGGTGTGTTTTCTCTTCTCTCCCTGGGCTTCACACACACCTGCTCTGGACATTGTTGCAACTTGATAATGCACGGTGCACTCACTGTTTAAAATACAAAGTGCTCTCACTGTTTAAAATACAAGGTGCTCTCACTGTTTACAATGCATGGTGCTCTCACTGTTTAAAATACAAGGTGCTCTCACTGTTTAAAATGCACGGTGCACTTACTGAAAAAAATGCACGTTGCTCTCACTGTTTATAATGCACGGTGCTCTCAGTTTAAAATACAAGGTGCTCTCATTGTTTACAATGCATGGTGCTCTCACTGTTTAAAATGCACGGTGCTCTCACTGATCAAAATACAAGGTGCAATTGCTGTTTAAAATACAAGGTGCTCTGACAGTTTGAAATGCACGGTGCTCTCACAGTTTAAAATACAAGGCGCACTCACAGTTTAAAATGCACGGTGCACTCACAGTTTAAAATACAAGGCGCACTCACAGTTTAAAATATAAGGTGCACTCACAGTTTAAAATACAAGGTGCACTCACAGTTTAAAATGCACGGTGCTCTCACAGTTTAAAATGCACGGTGCATTAATGTTTATAATGAACGGTGCTCTCCCAGTTTAAAATACAAGGTGCTCTCACTGTTTAAAATGCATGGTGCATTAATGTTTATAATGAACGGTGCTCTCACTGTTTAAAATACAAGGTGCTCTCACTGTTTAAAATGCACGGTGCATTAATGTTTATAATGAACGGTGCTCTCACTGTTTAAAATACAAGGTGCTCTCACAGTTTAAAATACAAGGTGCACTTACTGAGAAAAATGCACGTTGCTCTCACTGTTTAAAATGCACGGTGCTCTCACTGTTTAAAATGTACGGTGCTCTCATTGTTTAAAATGCACGGTGCTCTCTTTGTTTAAAATGCACGGTGCTCTCATTGTTTAAAATGCACGGTGCTCTCATTGTTTAAAACGAACGGTGCTCTCACTGTTTAAAATACAAGGTGCTCTCACTGTTTAAAATACAAGGTGCTCTCACAGTTTGAAATACAAGGTGCTCTCACTGTTTAAAATGAACGGTGCACTCACAGTTTAAAATACAAGGTGCTCTCACTGTTTAAAATGCACGGTGCATTAATGTTTATAATGAACGGTGCACTCACAGTTTAAAATACAAGGTGCTCTCACAGTTTAAAATACAAGGTGCTCTCTGTTTAAAATGAACGGTGCACTCACAGTTTAAAATACAAGGTGCTCTCACTGTTTAAAATACAAGGTGCTCTCACTGTTTAAAATGCACGGTGCACTTACTGATAAAAATGCACGTTGCTCTCACTGTTTAAAATGCACGGTGCTCTCACTGTTTAAAATGCACGGTGCTCTCATTGTTTAAAATGCACGGTGCTCTCACTGTTTAAAATGCACGGTGCTCTCACTGTTTAAAATGCACGGTGCTCTCACTGTTTAAAATGCACGGTGCTCTCACTGTTTAAAATGTATGGTGCTCTCATTGTTTAAAATGCACGGTGCTCTCACTGTTTAAAATACAAGGTGCTCTCACTGTTTAAAATACAAGGTGCTCTCACTGTTTATAATGCACGATGCTCTCACAGTTTAAAATACAAGGTGCTCTCACAGTTTAAAGTACAAGGTGCTCTCACTGTTTAAAATGCACGGTGCACTTACTGATAAAAATGCACGGTGCTCTCACTGTTTAAAATGCACGGTGCACTCACTGTTTAAAATACAAGGTGCTCTCACTGTTTAAAATGCACGGTGCTCTCACAGTTTAAAATGCACGGTGCTCTCACAGTTTAAAATACAAGGTGCTCTCACTGTTTAAAATGCACGGTGCACTTACTGATAAAAATGCACGGTGCTCTCACTGTTTAAAATGCACGGTGCTCTCACTGTTTAAAATACACGGTGCTCTCACTGTTTTATAATGCACGGTGCACTTGCTGATAAAAATGCACGGTGCTCTCACTGTTTAAAATGCACGGTGCTCTCACTGTTTAAAATACAAGGTGCTCTCACTGTTTAAAATGCACGGTGCTCTCACAGTTTAAAATGCACGGTGATCTCACTGTTTAAAATACAAGGTGCTCTCACAGTTTAAAATACAAGGTGCACTCACTGTTTAAAATACAAGGTGCTCTCTCCCCCTATCCCTCCCCTCTCTCTCCCTCCCTCTCCCCTCTCTCTCACTCTCTCCCTCACACTCCCCCAGTTGCACAGAATCTCGCCCGAATCCAAGTCTGCAGCTTGTTTCTCCCCTGCCTTTCCTCTGAATGCCTCCAACCGGTTCCGATCTGCCTGTCTGAGCTGCTCAGTGTTTGCTGCAGGGTCCAACCCTCCCCCTGGGTGTGTTTTCTCTTCTCTCCCTGGGCTTCACACACACCTGCTCTGGACATTGTTGCAACTTTATAATGCACGGTGCACTCACTGTTTAAAATACAAGGTGCTCTCACAGTTTAAAATACAAGGTGCTCTCACTGTTTAAAATGCACGGTGCACTTACTGAAAAAATGCACGTTGCTCTCACTGTTTATAATGCACGGTGCTCTCAGTTTAAAATACAAGGTGCTCTCATTGTTTACAATGCATGGTGCTCTCACTGTTTAAAATGCACGGTGCTCTCACTGATCAAAATACAAGGTGCAATTGCTGTTTAAAATACAAGGTGCTCTCATTGTTTAAAATGCACGGCGCTCTCACAGTTTAAAATACAAGGCGCACTCACAGTTTAAAATGCACGGTGCACTCACTGTTTAAAATACAAGGCGCACTCACAGTTTAAAATATAAGGTGCACTCACAGTTTAATACAAGGTGCACTCACAGTTTAAAATACAAGGTGCTCTCACTGTTTAAAATACACGGTGCATTAATGTTTATAATGAACGGTGCTCTCACTGTTTAAAATACAAGGTGCTCTCACAGTTTAAAATACAAGGTGCTCTCACTGTTTAAAATACAAGGTGCTCTCACTGTTTAAAATGAACGGTGCACTCACAGTTTAAAATACAAGGTGCTCTCACTGTTTAAAATGCACGGTGCACTCACAGTTTAAAATACAAGGTGCTCTCACAGTTTAAAATGCACGGTGCTCTCACAGTTTTAAATACAAGGTGCTCTCACTGTTTAAAATGCACGGTGCATTAATGTTTATAATGAACGGTGCTCTCACTGTTTAAAATACAAGGTGCTCTCACAGTTTAAAATACAAGGTGCTCTCACAGTTTAAAATACAAGGTGCTCTCACTGTTTAAAATGCACGGTGCACTTACTGATAAAAATGCACGGTGCTCTCACAGTTTAAAATGCACGGTGCTCTCACTGTTTAAAATGCACGGTGCTCTCACAGTTTAAAATACAAGGTGCTCTCACAGTTTAAAATACAAGGTGCTCTCACTGTTTAAAATGCACGGTTCACTTACTGATAAAAATGCACGGTGCTCTCATTGTTTAAAATGCACGGTGCTCTCACAGTTTAAAATACAAGGTGCACTCACTGTTCAAAATACAAGGTGCTCTCACTGTTTAAAATGCACGGTGCACTTACTGATAAAAATGCACGGTGCTCTCACTGTTTAAAATGCACGGTGCACTCACTGTTTAAAATACAAGGTGCTCTCACTGTTTAAAATGCACGGTGCTCTCACAGTTTAAAATGCACGGTGCTCTCACAGTTTAAAATACAAGGTGCTCTCACTGTTTAAAATGCACGGTGCACTTACTGATAAAAATGCACGGTGCTCTCACTGTTTAAAATGCACGGTGCTCTCACTGTTTAAAATACACGGTGCTCTCACTGTTTTATAATGCACGGTGCACTTACTGATAAAAATGCACGGTACTCTCACTGTTTAAAATGCACGGTGCTCTCACTGTTTAAAATACAAGGTGCTCTCACTGTTTAAAATGCACGGTGCTCTCACAGTTTAAAATGCACGGTGATCTCACTGTTTAAAATACAAGGTGCTCTCACAGTTTAAAATACAAGGTGCACTCACTGTTTAAAATACAAGGTGCTCTCTCCCCCTATCCCTCCCCTCTCTCTCCCTCCCTCTCCCCTCTCTCTCACTCTCTCCCTCACACTCCCCCAGTTGCACAGAATCTCGCCCGAATCCAAGTCTGCAGCTTGTTTCTCCCCTGCCTTTCCTCTGAATGCCTCCAACCGGTTCCGATCTGCCTGTCTGAGCTGCTCAGTGTTTGCTGCAGGGTCCAACCCTCCCCCTGGGTGTGTTTTCTCTTCTCTCCCTGGGCTTCACACACACCTGCTCTGGACATTGTTGCAACTTTATAATGCACGGTGCACTCACTGTTTAAAATACAAGGTGCTCTCACAGTTTAAAATACAAGGTGCTCTCACTGTTTAAAATGCACGGTGCACTTACTGAAAAAATGCACGTTGCTCTCACTGTTTATAATGCACGGTGCTCTCAGTTTAAAATACAAGGTGCTCTCATTGTTTACAATGCATGGTGCTCTCACTGTTTAAAATGCACGGTGCTCTCACTGATCAAAATACAAGGTGCAATTGCTGTTTAAAATACAAGGTGCTCTCATTGTTTAAAATGCACGGCGCTCTCACAGTTTAAAATACAAGGCGCACTCACAGTTTAAAATGCACGGTGCACTCACTGTTTAAAATACAAGGCGCACTCACAGTTTAAAATATAAGGTGCACTCACAGTTTAATACAAGGTGCACTCACAGTTTAAAATACAAGGTGCTCTCACTGTTTAAAATACACGGTGCATTAATGTTTATAATGAACGGTGCTCTCACTGTTTAAAATACAAGGTGCTCTCACAGTTTAAAATACAAGGTGCTCTCACTGTTTAAAATACAAGGTGCTCTCACTGTTTAAAATGAACGGTGCACTCACAGTTTAAAATACAAGGTGCTCTCACTGTTTAAAATGCACGGTGCACTCACAGTTTAAAATACAAGGTGCTCTCACAGTTTAAAATACAAGGTGCTCTCACTGTTTAAAATGCACGGTGCATTAATGTTTATAATGAACGGTGCTCTCACTGTTTAAAATACAAGGTGCTCTCACAGTTTAAAATACAAGGTGCTCTCACAGTTTAAAATACAAGGTGCTCTCACTGTTTAAAATGCACGGTGCACTTACTGATAAAAATGCACGGTGCTCTCACAGTTTAAAATGCACGGTGCTCTCATTGTTTAAAATGCACGGTGCTCTCACAGTTTAAAATACAAGGTGCACTCACTGTTTAAAATACAAGGTGCTCTCTCCCCCTATCCCTCCTCTCTCTCCCCCTATCCCTCCTCTCTCTCTCCCTCCCTCTCACTCTCTCCCTTACACTCCCCCAGTTGCACAGAATCTCGCCCGAATCCAAGTCTGCAGCTTGTTTCTCCCCTGCCTTTCCTCTGAATGCCTCCAACCGGTTCCGCTCTGCTTGTCTGAGCTGCTCAGTGTTTGCTGCAGGGTCCAACCCTCCCCCTGGGTGTGTTTTCTCTTCTCTCCCTGGGCTTCACACACACCTGCTCTGGACATTGTTGCAACTTTATAATGCACGGTGCACTCACTGTTTAAAATGAACGGTGCACTCACAGTTTAAAATACAAGGTGCTCTCACTGTTTAAAATGCACGGTGCACTCAATGTTTATAATGAACGGTGCTCTCACTGTTTAAAATGCACGGTGCACTTACTGAAAAAAATGCACGTTGCTCTCACTGTTTATAATGCACGGTGCTCTCAGTTTAAAATACAAGGTGCTCTCATTGTTTACAATGCATGGTGCTCTCACTGTTTAAAATGCACGGTGCTCTCACTGATCAAAATACAAGGTGCAATTGCTGTTTAAAATACAAGGTCCTCTCATTGTTTAAAATGCACGGCGCTCTCACAGTTTAAAATACAAGGCGCACTCACAGTTTAAAATGCACGGTGCACTCACTGTTTAAAATACAAGGCGCACTCACAGTTTAAAATATAAGGTGCACTCACAGTTTAATACAAGGTGCACTCACAGTTTAAAATACAAGGTGCTCTCACTGTTTAAAATACACGGTGCATTAATGTCTATAATGAACGGTGCTCTCACTGTTTAAAATACAAGGTGCTCTCACAGTTTAAAATACAAGGTGCTCTCACTGTTTAAAATACAAGGTGCTCTCACTGTTTAAAATGAACGGTGCACTCACAGTTTAAAATACAAGGTGCTCTCACTGTTTAAAATGCACGGTGCACTCACAGTTTAAAATACAAGGTGCTCTCACAGTGTAAAATGCACGGTGCTCTCACAGTTTAAAATACAAGGTGCTCTCACTGTTTAAAATGCACGGTGCATTCATGTTTATAATGAACGGTGCTCTCACTGTTTAAAATACAAGGTGCTCTCACAGTTTAAAATACAAGGTGCTCTCACTGTTTAAAATACAAGGTGCTCTCACTGTTTAAAATGAACGGTGCACTCACAGTTTAAAATACAAGGTGCTCTCACAGTTTAAAATACAAGGTGCTCTCACTGTTTAAAATGAACGGTGCACTCACAGTTTAAAATACAAGGTGCTCTCACTGTTTAAAATGCACGGTGCACTTACTGATAAAAATGCACGTTGCTCTCACTGTTTAAAATGCACGGTGCTCTCACAGTTTAAAATGTATGGTGCTCTCATTGTTTAAAATGCACGGTGCTCTCATTGTTTAAAATGCACGGTGCTCTCACTGTTTAAATGCACGGTGCTCTCATTGTTTAAAATGCACGGTGCATTAATGTTTATAATGAACGATGCTCTCACTGTTTAAAATACAAGGTGCTCTCACTGTTTGAAATACAAGGTGCTCTCACAGTTTGAAATACAAGGTGCTCTCACTGTTTAAAATGAACGGTGCACTCACAGTTTAAAATACAAGGTGCTCTCACTGTTTAAAATGCACGGTGCACTTACTGATAAAAATGCACGTTGCTCTCACTGTTTAAAATGCACGGTGCTCTCACTGTTTAAAATGCACGGTGCTCTCACTGTTTAAAATGCACGGTGCTCTCACTGTTTAAAATGCACGGTGCTCTCATTGTTTAAAATGCACGGTGCTCTCACTGTTTAAAATGCACGGTGCTCTCACTGTTTAAAATGTATGGTGCTCTCATTGTTTAAAATGTATGGTGCTCTCATTGTTTAAAATGCACGGTGCTCTCACAGTTTAAAATACAAGGTGCTCTCACTGTTTAAAATGCACGGTGCATTAATGTTTATAATGAACGGTGCTCTCACTGTTTAAAATACAAGGTGCTCTCACAGTTTAAAATACAAGGTGCTCTCACTGTTTAAAATGAACGGTGCACTCACAGTTTAAAATACAAGGTGCTCTCACTGTTTAAAATGCACGGTGCACTTACTGATAAAAATGCACGTTGCTCTCATTGTTTAAAATGCACGGTGCTCTCATTGTTTAAAATGCACGGTGCTCTCACTGTTTAAAATGCACGGTGCTCTCACTGTTTAAAATGCACGGTGCTCTCACTGTTTAAAATGCATGGTGCTCTCACAGTTTAAAATACAAGGTGCTCTCACAGTTTAAAATACAAGGTGCTCTCACTGTTTAAAATGAACGGTGCACTCACAGTTTAAAATACAAGGTGCTCTCACTGTTTAAAATGCACGGTGCACTTACTGATAAAAATGCACGTTGCTCTCACTGTTTAAAATGCACGGTGCTCTCACAGTTTAAAATGTATGGTGCTCTCATTGTTTAAAATGCACGGTGCTCTCATTGTTTAAAATGCACGGTGCTCTCACTGTTTAAAATGCACGGTGCTCTCATTGTTTAAAATGCACGGTGCATTAATGTTGATAATGAACGGTGCTCTCACTGTTTAAAATACAAGGTGCTCTCACTGTTTGAAATACAAGGTGCTCTCACAGTTTGAAATACAAGGTGCTCTCACTGTTTAAAATGAACGGTGCACTCACAGTTTAAAATACAAGGTGCTCTCACGGTTTAAAATGCACGGTGCATTAATGTTTATAATGAACGGTGCTCTCACTGTTTAAAATACAAGGTGCTCTCACAGTTTAAAATACAAGGTGCTCTCACTGTTTAAAATGAACGGTGCACTCACAGTTTAAAATACAAGGTGCTCTCACTGTTTAAAATGCACGGTGCACTTACTGATAAAAATGCACGTTGCTCTCATTCTTTAAAATGCACGGTGCTCTCATTGTTTAAAATGCACGGTGCTCTCACTGTTTAAAATGCACGGTGCTCTCACTGTTTAAAATGCACGGTGCTCTCACTGTTTAAAATGCATGGTGCTCTCACAGTTTAAAATACAAGGTGCTCTCACAGTTTAAAATACAAGGTGCTCTCACTGTTTAAAATACAAGGTGCACTCACAGTTTAAAATACAAGGTGCTCTCACTGTTTAAAATGCACGGTGCTCTCACTGTTTATAATGCACGGTGCTCTCACTGTTTAAAATGCACGGTGCTCTCACTGTTTAAAATGCATGGGGCTCTCACTCTTTATAATGCATGGTGCTCACACTGTTTTAAATGCATGGTGTTCTCACTGCTTACAATGCATGGTGCTCTCAATGTTTATAATGCATGTTGCTCTCACTCTTTATAAAGCATGGTGCTCCCACTGTTTCTAATGCAAGGTGCTCTCACTGTTTATAATGCATATTGGTCTCACTGTTCATAATCAATGCTCCTCTCACAGTTTGTAATGCATGGTGCTCTCACTGTTTAAAATGCATTGGTCTCTCACTGTTGATAATGCATGGTCCTCTCACTGTTTAAAATGCATGGTGCTCTCACTGCTTATAATGCATGGCGCTCTCACTGTTTATAGTGCATGGCGCTCTCACTGTTTATAATGCATGGCGCTCTCACTGTTTATAATGCATGGCGCTCTCACTGTTTCTAATGCATGGTGCTCTCACTGGTTGAAATGCATGGTCCTCTCACTGTTTAAAATGCATCGTGCTCTCACTGTCTATAATGCTTGGTATCTCACTGTTTATAATGCATGGTGCTCTCACTGTTTAATGTGCATAGTGCTCTCACTGCTTATAAGGCATGGTGCACTCACTGTATATAATGCATGGTGCTCTCACTGTTTATAATGCACGTTGCTCTCACTGTTTATAATGCATGGTGCTCTCACTGTTTATAATACACGTTGCTCTCACTGTTTATCATGCATGTTGCTCTCACTGCATTCAATGCATTGTGCTCTCACTGTTTATCATGCATGTTGCTCTCACTGCTTATAATGCACAGTGCTCTCACTGTTTATAATGCATGGTGCTCTCACTGTTTATAATGCATTGTGCTCCTACTGTTTATAATGCATGGTGTTCTGACAGTTTATAATGCATGGTGCTCTCACTGTTTAATGTGCATAGTGCTCTCACTGCTTGTAATGCACGGTGCACTCACTGTATATAATGCATCGTGCTCTCACTGTTTATAATGCATGGTGCGCTCACTGTTTATCATGCATGGTGCTTTCACTGTTTATAATGCATCGTGCTCTCACTGTATATAATGCTTGGTATCTCTCTGTGTATAATGCATGGTTCTCTCACTGTTTATAATGCATGGTGCTCTTACTGTTTATAATGCATGGTGCTCTCACTGTTTATAATGCATATTGCTCTCACTGTTCATAATCAATGCTGCTCTCACTGATTATAATGCATGGTGCTCTCACTGGTTATAATGCATGGTGCTCTCACTGTTTATAATGTATGTTGCTCTCACTGTTTATAATGCATGGTGCTCTCACTGTTTATAATGCATGGTGCTCTCACTGTTTATAATGCACGTTGCTCTCATTGTTTATAATGCATGGTGCTCTCACTGTTTATAATACACGTTGCTCTCACTGTTTATCATGCATGTTGCTCTCACTGCATTCAATGCATTGTGCTCTCACTGTTTATAATGCTTTGTGCTCTCACTGCTTATAATGCACAGTGCTCTCACTGTTTATAATGCATGGTGCTCTCACTGTTTATAATGCATTGTGCTCCTACTGTTTATAATGCATGGTGTTCTGACAGTTTATAATGCATGGTGCTCTCACTGTTTAATGTGCATGGTGCTCTCACTGTTTATAATGCACGTTGCTCTCATTCTTTATAATGCATGGTGCTCTCACTGTTTATAATGCACGTTGCTCTCACTGTTTATCATGCATGTTGCTCTCACTGCATTCAATGCATTGTGCTCTCACTGTTTATAATGCTTTGTGCTCTCACTGCTTATAATGCACGGTGCTCTCACTGTTTATAATGCATGGTGCTCTCACTGTTTATAATGCATTGTGCTCCTACTGTTTATAATGCATGGTGTTCTGACAGTTTATAATGCATGGTGCTCTCACTGTTTAATGTGCATAGTGCTCTCACTGCTTGTAATGCATGGTGCACTCACTGTATATAATGCATGGTGCTCTCACTGTTTATCGTGCACGGTGCTCTCACTGTTTATCGTGCACGGTGCATTAATGTTTATAATGAACGGTGCACTCACAGTTTAAAATACAAGGTGCTCTCACAGTTTAAAATACAAGGTGCTCTCTGTTTAAAATGAACGGTGCACTCACAGTTTAAAATACAAGGTGCTCTCACTGTTTAAAATACAAGGTGCTCTCACTGTTTAAAATGCACGGTGCACTTACTGATAAAAATGCACGTTGCTCTCACTGTTTAAAATGCACGGTGCTCTCACTGTTTAAAATGCACGGTGCTCTCATTGTTTAAAATGCACGGTGCTCTCACTGTTTAAAATGCACGGTGCTCTCACTGTTTAAAATGCACGGTGCTCTCACTGTTTAAAATGCACGGTGCTCTCACTGTTTAAAATGTATGGTGCTCTCATTGTTTAAAATGCACGGTGCTCTCACTGTTTAAAATACAAGGTGCTCTCACTGTTTAAAATACAAGGTGCTCTCACTGTTTAAAATGCACGATGCTCTCACAGTTTAAAATACAAGGTGCTCTCACAGTTTAAAGTACAAGGTGCTCTCACTGTTTAAAATGCACGGTGCACTTACTGATAAAAATGCACGGTGCTCTCACTGTTTAAAATGCACGGTGCACTCACTGTTTAAAATACAAGGTGCTCTCACTGTTTAAAATGCACGGTGCTCTCACAGTTTAAAATGCACGGTGCTCTCACAGTTTAAAATACAAGGTGCTCTCACTGTTTAAAATGCACGGTGCACTTACTGATAAAAATGCACGGTGCTCTCACTGTTTAAAATGCACGGTGCTCTCACTGTTTAAAATACACGGTGCTCTCACTGTTTTATAATGCACGGTGCACTTGCTGATAAAAATGCACGGTGCTCTCACTGTTTAAAATGCACGGTGCTCTCACTGTTTAAAATACAAGGTGCTCTCACTGTTTAAAATGCACGGTGCTCTCACAGTTTAAAATGCACGGTGATCTCACTGTTTAAAATACAAGGTGCTCTCACAGTTTAAAATACAAGGTGCACTCACTGTTTAAAATACAAGGTGCTCTCTCCCCCTATCCCTCCCCTCTCTCTCCCTCCCTCTCCCCTCTCTCTCACTCTCTCCCTCACACTCCCCCAGTTGCACAGAATCTCGCCCGAATCCAAGTCTGCAGCTTGTTTCTCCCCTGCCTTTCCTCTGAATGCCTCCAACCGGTTCCGATCTGCCTGTCTGAGCTGCTCAGTGTTTGCTGCAGGGTCCAACCCTCCCCCTGGGTGTGTTTTCTCTTCTCTCCCTGGGCTTCACACACACCTGCTCTGGACATTGTTGCAACTTTATAATGCACGGTGCACTCACTGTTTAAAATACAAGGTGCTCTCACAGTTTAAAATACAAGGTGCTCTCACTGTTTAAAATGCACGGTGCACTTACTGAAAAAATGCACGTTGCTCTCACTGTTTATAATGCACGGTGCTCTCAGTTTAAAATACAAGGTGCTCTCATTGTTTACAATGCATGGTGCTCTCACTGTTTAAAATGCACGGTGCTCTCACTGATCAAAATACAAGGTGCAATTGCTGTTTAAAATACAAGGTGCTCTCATTGTTTAAAATGCACGGCGCTCTCACAGTTTAAAATACAAGGCGCACTCACAGTTTAAAATGCACGGTGCACTCACTGTTTAAAATACAAGGCGCACTCACAGTTTAAAATATAAGGTGCACTCACAGTTTAATACAAGGTGCACTCACAGTTTAAAATACAAGGTGCTCTCACTGTTTAAAATACACGGTGCATTAATGTTTATAATGAACGGTGCTCTCACTGTTTAAAATACAAGGTGCTCTCACAGTTTAAAATACAAGGTGCTCTCACTGTTTAAAATACAAGGTGCTCTCACTGTTTAAAATGAACGGTGCACTCACAGTTTAAAATACAAGGTGCTCTCACTGTTTAAAATGCACGGTGCACTCACAGTTTAAAATACAAGGTGCTCTCACAGTTTAAAATGCACGGTGCTCTCACAGTTTAAAATACAAGGTGCTCTCACTGTTTAAAATGCACGGTGCATTAATGTTTATAATGAACGGTGCTCTCACTGTTTAAAATACAAGGTGCTCTCACAGTTTAAAATACAAGGTGCTCTCACAGTTTAAAATACAAGGTGCTCTCACTGTTTAAAATGCACGGTGCACTTACTGATAAAAATGCACGGTGCTCTCACAGTTTAAAATGCACGGTGCTCTCACTGTTTAAAATGCACGGTGCTCTCACAGTTTAAAATACAAGGTGCTCTCACAGTTTAAAATACAAGGTGCTCTCACTGTTTAAAATGCACGGTTCACTTACTGATAAAAATGCACGGTGCTCTCATTGTTTAAAATGCACGGTGCTCTCACAGTTTAAAATACAAGGTGCACTCACTGTTCAAAATACAAGGTGCTCTCACTGTTTAAAATGCACGGTGCACTTACTGATAAAAATGCACGGTGCTCTCACTGTTTAAAATGCACGGTGCACTCACTGTTTAAAATACAAGGTGCTCTCACTGTTTAAAATGCACGGTGCTCTCACAGTTTAAAATGCACGGTGCTCTCACAGTTTAAAATACAAGGTGCTCTCACTGTTTAAAATGCACGGTGCACTTACTGATAAAAATGCACGGTGCTCTCACTGTTTAAAATGCACGGTGCTCTCACTGTTTAAAATACACGGTGCTCTCACTGTTTTATAATGCACGGTGCACTTACTGATAAAAATGCACGGTGCTCTCACTGTTTAAAATGCACGGTGCTCTCACTGTTTAAAATACAAGGTGCTCTCACTGTTTAAAATGCACGGTGCTCTCACAGTTTAAAATGCACGGTGATCTCACTGTTTAAAATACAAGGTGCTCTCACAGTTTAAAATACAAGGTGCACTCACTGTTTAAAATACAAGGTGCTCTCTCCCCCTATCCCTCCCCTCTCTCTCCCTCCCTCTCCCCTCTCTCTCACTCTCTCCCTCACACTCCCCCAGTTGCACAGAATCTCGCCCGAATCCAAGTCTGCAGCTTGTTTCTCCCCTGCCTTTCCTCTGAATGCCTCCAACCGGTTCCGATCTGCCTGTCTGAGCTGCTCAGTGTTTGCTGCAGGGTCCAACCCTCCCCCTGGGTGTGTTTTCTCTTCTCTCCCTGGGCTTCACACACACCTGCTCTGGACATTGTTGCAACTTTATAATGCACGGTGCACTCACTGTTTAAAATACAAGGTGCTCTCACAGTTTAAAATACAAGGTGCTCTCACTGTTTAAAATGCACGGTGCACTTACTGAAAAAATGCACGTTGCTCTCACTGTTTATAATGCACGGTGCTCTCAGTTTAAAATACAAGGTGCTCTCATTGTTTACAATGCATGGTGCTCTCACTGTTTAAAATGCACGGTGCTCTCACTGATCAAAATACAAGGTGCAATTGCTGTTTAAAATACAAGGTGCTCTCATTGTTTAAAATGCACGGCGCTCTCACAGTTTAAAATACAAGGCGCACTCACAGTTTAAAATGCACGGTGCACTCACTGTTTAAAATACAAGGCGCACTCACAGTTTAAAATATAAGGTGCACTCACAGTTTAATACAAGGTGCACTCACAGTTTAAAATACAAGGTGCTCTCACTGTTTAAAATACACGGTGCATTAATGTTTATAATGAACGGTGCTCTCACTGTTTAAAATACAAGGTGCTCTCACAGTTTAAAATACAAGGTGCTCTCACTGTTTAAAATACAAGGTGCTCTCACTGTTTAAAATGAACGGTGCACTCACAGTTTAAAATACAAGGTGCTCTCACTGTTTAAAATGCACGGTGCACTCACAGTTTAAAATACAAGGTGCTCTCACAGTTTAAAATGCACGGTGCTCTCACAGTTTAAAATACAAGGTGCTCTCACTGTTTAAAATGCACGGTGCATTAATGTTTATAATGAACGGTGCTCTCACTGTTTAAAATACAAGGTGCTCTCACAGTTTAAAATACAAGGTGCTCTCACAGTTTAAAATACAAGGTGCTCTCACTGTTTAAAATGCACGGTGCACTTACTGATAAAAATGCACGGTGCTCTCACAGTTTAAAATGCACGGTGCTCTCACTGTTTAAAATGCACGGTGCTCTCACAGTTTAAAATACAAGGTGCTCTCACAGTTTAAAATACAAGGTGCTCTCACTGTTTAAAATGCACGGTTCACTTACTGATAAAAATGCACGGTGCTCTCATTGTTTAAAATGCACGGTGCTCTCACAGTTTAAAATACAAGGTGCACTCACTGTTTAAAATACAAGGTGCTCTCTCCCCCTATCCCTCCTCTCTCTCCCCCTATCCCTCCTCTCTCTCTCCCTCCCTCTCACTCTCTCCCTTACACTCCCCCAGTTGCACAGAATCTCGCCCGAATCCAAGTCTGCAGCTTGTTTCTCCCCTGCCTTTCCTCTGAATGCCTCCAACCGGTTCCGCTCTGCTTGTCTGAGCTGCTCAGTGTTTGCTGCAGGGTCCAACCCTCCCCCTGGGTGTGTTTTCTCTTCTCTCCCTGGGCTTCACACACACCTGCTCTGGACATTGTTGCAACTTTATAATGCACGGTGCACTCACTTTTTAAAATGAACGGTGCACTCACAGTTTAAAATACAACGTGCTCTCACTGTTTAAAATGCACGGTGCACTCAATGTTTATAATGAACGGTGCTCTCACTGTTTAAAATGCACGGTGCACTTACTGAAAAAAATGCACGTTGCTCTCACTGTTTATAATGCACGGTGCTCTCAGTTTAAAATACAAGGTGCTCTCATTGTTTACAATGCATGGTGCTCTCACTGTTTAAAATGCACGGTGCTCTCACTGATCAAAATACAAGGTGCAATTGCTGTTTAAAATACAAGGTGCTCTCATTGTTTAAAATGCACGGCGCTCTCACAGTTTAAAATACAAGGCGCACTCACAGTTTAAAATGCACGGTGCACTCACTGTTTAAAATACAAGGCGCACTCACAGTTTAAAATATAAGGTGCACTCACAGTTTAATACAAGGTGCACTCACAGTTTAAAATACAAGGTGCTCTCACTGTTTAAAATACACGGTGCATTAATGTCTATAATGAACGGTGCTCTCACTGTTTAAAATACAAGGTGCTCTCACAGTTTAAAATACAAGGTGCTCTCACTGTTTAAAATAAAAGGTGCTCTCACTGTTTAAAATGAACGGTGCACTCACAGTTTAAAATACAAGGTGCTCTCACTGTTTAAAATGCACGGTGCACTCACAGTTTAAAATACAAGGTGCTCTCACAGTTTAAAATGCACGGTGCTCTCACAGTTTAAAATACAAGGTGCTCTCACTGTTTAAAATGCACGGTGCATTCATGTTTATAATGAACGGTGCTCTCACTGTTTAAAATACAAGGTGCTCTCACAGTTTAAAATACAAGGTGCTCTCACTGTTTAAAATACAAGGTGCTCTCACTGTTTAAAATGAACGGTGCACTCACAGTTTAAAATACAAGGTGCTCTCACTGTTTAAAATGCACGGTGCACTTACTGATAAAAATGCACGTTGCTCTCACTGTTTAAAATGCACGGTGCTCTCACAGTTTAAAATGCACGGTGCTCTCACAGTTTAAAATACAAGGTGCTCTCACTGTTTAAAATGCACGGTGCTCTCACAGTTTAAAATACAAGGTGCTCTCACAGTTTAAAATACAAGGTGCTCTCACTGTTTAAAATGAACGGTGCACTCACAGTTTAAAATACAAGGTGCTCTCACTGTTTAAAATGCACGGTGCACTTACTGATAAAAATGCACGTTGCTCTCACTGTTTAAAATGCACGGTGCTCTCACAGTTTAAAATGTATGGTGCTCTCATTGTTTAAAATGCACGGTGCTCTCATTGTTTAAAATGCACGGTGCTCTCACTGTTTAAATGCACGGTGCTCTCATTGTTTAAAATGCACGGTGCATTAATGTTTATAATGAACGATGCTCTCACTGTTTAAAATACAAGGTGCTCTCACTGTTTGAAATACAAGGTGCTCTCACAGTTTGAAATACAAGGTGCTCTCACTGTTTAAAATGAACGGTGCACTCACAGTTTAAAATACAAGGTGCTCTCACTGTTTAAAATGCACGGTGCACTTACTGATAAAAATGCACGTTGCTCTCACTGTTTAAAATGCACGGTGCTCTCACTGTTTAAAATGCACGGTGCTCTCACTGTTTAAAATGCACGGTGCTCTCACTGTTTAAAATGCACGGTGCTCTCATTGTTTAAAATGCACGGTGCTCTCACTGTTTAAAATGCACGGTGCTCTCACTGTTTAAAATGTATGGTGCTCTCATTGTTTAAAATGTATGGTGCTCTCATTGTTTAAAATGCACGGTGCTCTCACAGTTTAAAATACAAGGTGCTCTCACGGTTTAAAATGCACGGTGCATTAATGTTTATAATGAACGGTGCTCTCACTGTTTAAAATACAAGGTGCTCTCACAGTTTAAAATACAAGGTGCTCTCACTGTTTAAAATGAACGGTGCACTCACAGTTTAAAATACAAGGTGCTCTCACTGTTTAAAATGCACGGTGCACTTACTGATAAAAATGCACGTTGCTCTCATTGTTTAAAATGCACGGTGCTCTCATTGTTTAAAATGCACGGTGCTCTCACTGTTTAAAATGCACGGTGCTCTCACTGTTTAAAATGCACGGTGCTCTCACTGTTTAAAATGCATGGTGCTCTCACAGTTTAAAATACAAGGTGCTCTCACAGTTTAAAATACAAGGTGCTCTCACTGTTTAAAATGAACGGTGCACTCACAGTTTAAAATACAAGGTGCTCTCACTGTTTAAAATGCACGGTGCACTTACTGATAAAAATGCACGTTGCTCTCACTGTTTAAAATGCACGGTGCTCTCACAGTTTAAAATGTATGGTGCTCTCATTGTTTAAAATGCACGGTGCTCTCATTGTTTAAAATGCACGGTGCTCTCACTGTTTAAAATGCACGGTGCTCTCATTGTTTAAAATGCACGGTGCATTAATGTTTATAATGAACGGTGCTCTCACTGTTTAAAATACAAGGTGCTCTCACTGTTTGAAATACAAGGTGCTCTCACAGTTTGAAATACAAGGTGCTCTCACTGTTTAAAATGAACGGTGCACTCACAGTTTAAAATACAAGGTGCTCTCACGGTTTAAAATGCACGGTGCATTAATGTTTATAATGAACGGTGCTCTCACTGTTTAAAATACAAGGTGCTCTCACAGTTTAAAATACAAGGTGCTCTCACTGTTTAAAATGAACGGTGCACTCACAGTTTAAAATACAAGGTGCTCTCACTGTTTAAAATGCACGGTGCACTTACTGATAAAAATGCACGTTGCTCTCATTCTTTAAAATGCACGGTGCTCTCATTGTTTAAAATGCACGGTGCTCTCACTGTTTAAAATGCACGGTGCTCTCACTGTTTAAAATGCACGGTGCTCTCACTGTTTAAAATGCATGGTGCTCTCACAGTTTAAAATACAAGGTGCTCTCACAGTTTAAAATACAAGGTGCTCTCACTGTTTAAAATGAACGGTGCACTCACAGTTTAAAATACAAGGTGCTCTCACTGTTTAAAATGCACGGTGCACTTACTGATAAAAATGCACGTTGCTCTCACTGTTTAAAATGCACGGTGCTCTCACTGTTTAAAATGCACGGTGCTCTCACTGTTTAAAATGCACGGTGCTCTCACTGTTTAAAATGCACGGTGCTCTCATTGTTTAAAATGCACGGTGCTCTCACTGTTTAAAATGCACGGTGCTCTCACTGTTTAAAATGTATGGTGCTCTCATTGTTTAAAATGTATGGTGCTCTCATTGTTTAAAATGCACGGTGCTCTCACAGTTTAAAATACAAGGTGCTCTCACGGTTTAAAATGCACGGTGCATTAATGTTTATAATGAACGGTGCTCTCACTGTTTAAAATACAAGGTGCTCTCACAGTTTAAAATACAAGGTGCTCTCACTGTTTAAAATGAACGGTGCACTCACAGTTTAAAATACAAGGTGCTCTCACTGTTTAAAATGCACTGTGCACTTACTGATAAAAATGCACGTTGCTCTCATTGTTTAAAATGCACGGTGCTCTCATTGTTTAAAATGCACGGTGCTCTCACTGTTTAAAATGCACGGTGCTCTCACTGTTTAAAATGCACGGTGCTCTCACTGTTTAAAATGCATGGTGCTCTCACAGTTTAAAATGCACGTTGCTCTCACAGTTTAAAATACAAGGTGCACTCACAGTTTAAAATGCACGGTGCACTCACAGTTTGAAATACAATGTGCTCTCACTGTTTAAAATACAAGGTGCTCTCACTGTTTAAAATGCACGGCGCATTTACTGATAAAAATGCACGTTGCTCTCACTGTTTAAAATGCACGGTGCTCTCACTGTTTAAAATACAAGGTGCACTCACAGTTTAAAATACAAGGTGCTCTCACAGTTTAAAATGCACGGTGCTCTCACAGTTTAAAATACAAGGTGCTCTCACTGTTTAAAATGCACGGTGCATTAATGTTTATAATGAACGGTGCTCTCACTGTTTAAAATACAAGGTGCTCTCACTGTTTAAAATACAAGGTGCTCTCACTGTTTGAAATACAAGGTGCTCTCACAGTTTGAAATACAAGGTGCTCTCACTGTTTAAAATGAACGGTGCACTCACAGTTTAAAATACAAGGTGCTCTCACTGTTTAAAATGCACGGTGCACTTACTGATAAAAATGCACGTTGCTCTCACTGTTTAAAATGCACGGTGCTCTCACTGTTTAAAATGCACGGTGCTCTCACTGTTTAAAATGCACGGTTCTCTCACTGTTTAAAATGCACGGCGCTCTCACTGTTTAAAATGCACGGTGCTCTCACTGTTTAAAATGTATGGTGCTCTCATTGTTCAAAATGCACGGTGCTCTCACAGTTTAAAATACAAGGTGCTCTCACTGTTTAAAATGCACGGTGCATTAATGTTTATAATGAACGGTGCTCTCACTGTTTAAAATACAAGGTGCTCTCACAGTTTAAAATACAAGGTGCTCTCACTGTTTAAAATGAACGGTGCACTCACAGTTTAAAATACAAGGTGCTCTCACTGTTTAAAATGCACGGTGCACTTACTCATAAAAATGCACGTTGCTCTCACTGTTTAAAATGCACGGTGCTCTCACTGTTTAAAATGCACGGTGCTCTCACTGTATAAAATGTATGGTGCTCTCATTGTTTAAAATGCACGGTGCTCTCATTGTTTAAAATGCACGGTGCTCTCACTGTTTAAAATGCACGGTGCTCTCACTGTTTAAAATGCACGGTGCTCTCACTGTTTAAAATGCATGGTGCTCTCACAGTTTAAAATGCACGTTGCTCTCACAGTTTAAAATACAAGGTGCACTCACAGTTTAAAATGCACGGTGCACTCACAGTTTGAAATACAAGGTGCTCTCATTGTTTAAAATACAAGGTGCTCTCACTGTTTAAAATGCACGGTGCACTTACTGATAAAAATGCACGTTGCTCTCACTGTTTAAAATGCACGGTGCTCTCACTGATTAAAATACAAGGTGCACTCACAGTTTAAAATACAAGGTGCTCTCACTGTTTAAAATGCACGGTGCACTCAATGTTTATAATGAACGGTGCTCTCACTGTTTAAAATGCACGGTGCTCTCACAGTTTAAAATACAAGGTGCACTCACGGTTCAAAATACAAGGTGCTCTCACTGTTTAAAATCCACGGTGCTCTCACTGTTTAAAATGCACGGTGCTCTCACTGTTTAAAATGCACGGTGCTCTCACTGTTCAAAATACAAGGTGCAATTGCTGTTTAAAATGCTCGGTGCTCTCACTGTTTAAAATACAAGGTGCACTCACAGTTTAAAATGCACGGTGCACTCACAGTTTGAAATACAAGGTGCTCTCACTGTTTAAAATACAAGGTGCTCTCACTGTTTAAAATGCACGGTGCACTTACAGATAAAAATGCACGTTGCTCTCACTGTTTAAAATGCACGGTGCTCTCACTGTTTAAAATACAAGGTGCACTCACAGTTTAAAATACAAGGTGCTCTCACTGGCTAAAATGCACGGTGCACTCAATGTTTATAATGAACGGTGCTCTCACTGTTTAAAATGCACGGTGCACTCAATGTTTATAATGAACGGTGCTCTCACTGTTTAAAATGCACGGTGCTCTCACTGTTTAAAATGCACGGTGCTCTCATTGTTTAAAATGCACGGTGCTCTCCTTGTTTAAAATGCACGGTGCTCTCACAGTTTAAAATAGAAGGTGCTCTCACAGTTTAAAATACAAGGTGCTCTCACTGTTTAAAATGCACGGTGCACTCAATGTTTATAATGAACGGTGCTCTCATTGTTTAAAATGCACGGTGCTCTCATTGTTTAAAATGCACGGTGCTCTCACTGTTAAAAATGCACGGTGCTCTCACAGTTTAAAATGCACGGTGCTCTCCAGTTTAAAATACAAGGTGCACTCACTGTTTAAAATGCACGGTGCTCTCACTGTTTAAAATGCACGGTGCTCTCACAGTTTAAAATACAAGGTGCACTCACGGTTTAAAATACAAGGTGTTCTCACTGTTTAAAATGCACGGTGCTCTCACTGTTCACAATGCATGGTGCTCTCACTGTTTAAAATGCACGGTGCTCTCACTGTTTAAAATGCATGGTGCACTTACTGATAAACATGCACGTTGCTCTCACTGTTTAAAATACAAGGTGCTCTCACTGTTTAAAATGCACGGTGCTCTCACTGTTTTAAATGCACGGTGCTCTCACTGTTTATAATGCACGGTGCTCTCACTGTTTAAAATGCATGGTGCTCTCTCTGCCCATAATGCATGGTGCTCTCACTGTTTAAAATGCATGGTGCTCTCACTGTTTTAAATGCATGGTGCTCTCACGGTTTATAATGCATGGTGCTCTCAATGCTTATAAAGCATGGTGCTCCCACAGTTTGTCATGCAGTGTGCTCTCATTGTTTAAAATACAAGGTGCACTGTTTAAAATGCACGGTGCTCTCACAGTTCAAAATACAAGGTGCACTCACAGTTTAAAATACAAGGTGCACTCACAGTTTAAAATACAAGGTGCTCTCACTGTTTAAAATGCACGGTGCTCTCACTGTTTATAATGCACGGTGCTCTCACTGTTTAAAATGCACGGTGCTCTCACTGTTTAAAATGCATGGGGCTCTCACTCTTTATAATGCATGGTGCTCACACTGTTTTAAATGCATGGTGTTCTCACTGCTTACAATGCATGGTGCTCTCAATGTTTATAATGCATGTTGCTCTCACTCTTTATAAAGCATGGTGCTCCCACTGTTTCTAATGCAAGGTGCTCTCACTGTTTATAATGCATATTGGTCTCACTGTTCATAATCAATGCTCCTCTCACTGTTTGTAATGCATGGTGCTCTCACTGTTTAAAATGCATTGGTCTCTCACTGTTGATAATGCATGGTCCTCTCACTGTTTAAAATGCATGGTGCTCTCACTGCTTATAATGCATGGCGCTCTCACTGTTTATAGTGCATGGCGCTCTCACTGTTTATAATGCATGGCGCTCTCACTGTTTATAATGCATGGCGCTCTCACTGTTTCTAATGCATGGTGCTCTCACTGGTTGAAATGCATGGTCCTCTCACTGTTTAAAATGCATCGTGCTCTCACTGTTTATAAGGCATGGTGCACTCACTGTATATAATGCATGGTGCTCTCACTGTTTATAATGCACGTTGCTCTCACTGTTTATAATGCATGGTGCTCTCACTGTTTATAATACACGTTGCTCTCACTGTTTATCATGCATGTTGCTCTCACTGCATTCAATGCATTGTGCTCTCACTGTTTATCATGCATGTTGCTCTCACTGCTTATAATGCACAGTGCTCTCACTGTTTATAATGCATGGTGCTCTCACTGTTTATAATGCATTGTGCTCCTACTGTTTATAATGCATGGTGTTCTGACAGTTTATAATGCATGGTGCTCTCACTGTTTAATGTGCATAGTGCTCTCACTGCTTGTAATGCACGGTGCACTCACTGTATATAATGCATCGTGCTCTCACTGTTTATAATGCATTGTGCGCTCACTGTTTATCATGCATGGTGCTTTCACTGTTTATAATGCATCGTGCTCTCACTGTATATAATACTTGGTATCTCTCTGTGTATAATGCATGGTTCTCTCACTGTTTATAATGCATGGTGCTCTTACTGTTTATAATGCATGGTGCTCTCACTGTTTATAATGCATATTGCTCTCACTGTTCATAATCAATGCTGCTCTCACTGATTATAATGCATGGTGCTCTCACTGGTTATAATGCATGGTGCTCTCACTGTTTATAATGTATGTTGCTCTCACTGTTTATAATGCATGGTGCTCTCACTGTTTATAATGCATGGTGCTCTCACTGTTTATAATGCACGTTGCTCTCATTGTTTATAATGCATGGTGCTCTCACTGTTTATAATACACGTTGCTCTCACTGTTTATCATGCATGTTGCTCTCACTGCATTCAATGCATTGTGCTCTCACTGTTTATAATGCTTTGTGCTCTCACTGCTTATAATGCACAGTGCTCTCACTGTTTATAATGCATGGTGCTCTCACTGTTTATAATGCATTGTGCTCCTACTGTTTATAATGCATGGTGTTCTGACAGTTTATAATGCATGGTGCTCTCACTGTTTAATGTGCATGGTGCTCTCACTGTTTATAATGCACGTTGCTCTCATTCTTTATAATGCATGGTGCTCTCACTGTTTATAATGCACGTTGCTCTCACTGTTTATCATGCATGTTGCTCTCACTGCATTCAATGCATTGTGCTCTCACTGTTTATAATGCTTTGTGCTCTCACTGCTTATAATGCACGGTGCTCTCACTGTTTATAATGCATGGTGCTCTCACTGTTTATAATGCATTGTGCTCCTACTGTTTATAATGCATGGTGTTCTGACAGTTTATAATGCATGGTGCTCTCACTGTTTAATGTGCATAGTGCTCTCACTGCTTGTAATGCATGGTGCACTCACTGTATATAATGCATGGTGCTCTCACTGTTTATCGTGCACGGTGCTCTCACTGTTTATCGTGCACGGTGCTCTCACTGTTTATCATGCGTGGTGCTCTCACTGTTTAAAATGCATGGTGCTCTCACTGTTTAAAATGCATGGTGCTCTCACTGTTTATAATGCATGGTGCTCTCACTGTTTACAATGCATGGTGCTCTCTCTGCTTATAATGCATGGTGCTCTCTCTGTTTATAATGCACGGTGCTCTCACTGTTTTAAATGCATCGTGGTCTCACTGTTCATAATCAATGCTGCTCTCACTGTTTGCAATGCATGGTTCTCTCACTGTTTATAGTGCATGGTGCTCTCACTGTTTATAATGCACGGTGCTCTTACTGTTTATAATGCATGGTGCTCTCACTGTTTATAATGCATATTGGTCTCACTGTTCATAATCAATGCTGCTCTCACTGATTATAATGCATGGTGCTCTCACTGGTTATAATGCATGGTGCTCTCACTGTTTATAATGCATGTTGCTCTCACTGTTTATAATGTACGGTGCTCTCACTGTTTATAATGCACGGTGCTCTAACTGTTTAAAATGCATATTGGTCTCACTGTTCATAATCAATGCTGCTCTCACTGTTTGTCATGCATGGTGCTCTCACTTTTTTAAATGCATGGTGCTCTCACTGATAACAATGCATGGTGCTCTCACTTTTATAATGCATGGTGCTCTCACTGTTTATAATGCATGGTCGTCCAACTCTTTATAATGCATGTTGCTCTCTTAAAATCTATCGATCTCAGCTTTGAATATAACTCAAAGACTGAGCATCCACAGCCCTCTGGGTTGTAGAGAATTCCAAAGATTCACAATCCTTCGAGTGAAGAAATGTTTCCTCATGTTGGTCCTAAATGGCCGACCCCTCATCTTGAGAGTATGAGCTCTCGTTCTTGACTCTCCCGCCAGGGGAATCAGACTCTCAGCATCCACACTGCCAAGCCGTCTAAGAATTTTATACATTTCAATGCGATCAACTCTCATTCTTCTAAACTCCAACCAATATTGTCCAATTTTGCACAATATTTCCTCATACTACAATTGCAGCAAGACCTCCTCACTCTTATATTCCAACACCCTTCCAAAAAAGGCTAACATATCATTTCCCTTCCTCACTCTCATTCGACCCTTGGCAAATCAGTATTTCCAGCATGTTTTTCCTCTTTTCCTTCGATAGGGAAAATAAATGAAGGTTGATAACATTTTACTGCAATTACACTCGATTCTGTCTTGGAAACAATTTCCAACTGAACTGCATCAAATTCGATTGTAAACTTAAGAGTTTCTGATGGAAATAAACTAATAAGAACACTTAATTGCGATGGCCGGGAATCGAACCCGGGTCAACTGCTTGGAAGGCAGCTATGCTCACCACTATACCACCATCGCTGAAAATAATCAACATTAAAATAGTTCCCAAACATCAGATCCTGAACAGACACTGCAGGCTGTTGGATTTTGTTCTTCATTTTCACTGGTTTCTGACGGATCCTTTCTCGCTCTGTTGCAGTTCCTGTTTCCGCCCAGTAGATTTCACCAACCCCCAATCAATGGAAATTCCACACCAGCCAGTAATTCTTCACCTGATATCGGACTGAAGAGACAGTCGATACCTGCAATACTTGACCAGCTGGAAATACATTTTACCACAGCTCACATCAGCCATTGAGTAAAGTTAAATAATTCCATTAAATCATTACAGAGACCTGACTACCAACTGGGCAGGAATGGCAGCTTAATATTCAAGTCCATAAGAACTTTAAAAAGGACAGGGAAATAGGGAAAGGAGGAGGAGCAGCAATATTACTAAAGGACAATATTACAGCAGTTCAAAGATAGAATATCAGTGAGGGTGAGCGGGCAGTGTAAACACTCTGAGAGAGACCCATCACAAGTGCCCCCACTGTACACCTCCAGAAGGTATAAGAAGGGCGAGTGCGGGAGGATTTCTTCATTCTTTGTGAAAGTGTTTGTGAGATTGTGGAAATGTCTGGAAGAGGAAAAACCGGCGGTAAAGCTCGGTCCAAGGCCAAGTCTCGCTCATCCCGGGGCGGACTGCAGTTGCCCATGAGCCGTGTTCACAGGCTCCTGCGAAAGGGGAACCATGCTGAACGTGTGGGTGCCGGAGCCCCCGTCTATCTGGCTGCTGTGCATCGAGTATCTGACGGCTGAAATCCTCGAGGTGACCGGCAACGCGGCCCTGGACAAACAAGAAGACCCGCATCATCCCCAGACACCTGCAGCTGGTCATCCGCAACGACGAGGAGCTCAACAAGCTGCTGGGACGGGTGACCATCACTCAGGGTGTTGTCTGATATCCAGGCCGTGCTGCTGCCGAAGAAATCCAGCATTGTGAGCTCCAAGAGCAAATAAACCGGCCAAGGCTTAATCTGATAACCCAAAGGACAGGACCAACCTTATTGAAATCTTTGAAGAAGGAACAGAAAGTGTAGACAAGTTTAATGCAGTAGATGTGATATATTTGGATTTTCCGAAGGCCTTCTATAATGTACCACATTGTAGACTCATGGCTAAGTTCAGAGCACGTGGAGTCAGGGTCAGGTGGCAGAATGGATAGTAAGTTGGCTACAAAACTGAAAGCCAAGAATAGAGGTTAAGGGTCGCTACTCAGACTGGCAAAACGTGGGAAGTGGAGTTCCAGGTGATGGGACCACTGTTCTTCACAATTTGCATGAACGATTTGGATTCGGGAATCGGAAGTACAATTCCAAAATTTGTGGACGACACCAAATTGGGGGATTTAGTTAATACAAAGGAAGAATGCATCAAAATGCAAGAGGACATTAATAAACTTGCAGAATGAACAATCAGGAGGTCACACACTGCTTGGATAATAAGAGTCTAAACGGGATAGAGGAGCAAAGGGATCTCGTGGGACAGATACACAAATTACTGAAAGTAGCGACCCAGGTTCATCAGGTCATAAAAAGACAAATCAAACACTAGGATTCATTTCTCGAGGGATAGAGTTCAAAAGCAAAGAAGTTATATTAAACTTGTACAGAACCTTGTTTAGACCAGACTTGGAATACTGTGAACAGGTCTCGTCTCCATATTATAGACATAGGGGCATTGGAGAAGGTGCAAACAAGATTCACAAGGATGATACCAGAAATGAGAGGATATTCTTATCAGGAAAGACTGAACAGACTGGGTCTCGTTTCAGTAGAAAAGAGAAGGCTGAGGGTTGATCTGATCGACGTTTTTAAGATAATGATAGGGTTTGCTGGGATAGACGTAGAGAAAATGTTTCCACTTGTGGGGAGTCCAAACCTTCAGGTAATAAATATAAAATAGTCGCTAATAAATCAAATAGGGAATTCAGGAGAAATTGCTTTACCCAGAGAGTGGTTAGAATGTGGAACTTGCAACTACGAGGAGCAGCTGAGGCAAATAACAGAGGGGCATTTAAGGGGAAGATAGATCAGCACATGAGGGAGAAAGGAATAGAAGGATATGCCGATAGGGTGAGATGAAGTAAGGAAGGAGGAGGCTCATGAGCAGCATAAACGCCGGCATAGACTAGTTGGGCCGAATGGCCTGTTTCTGTGCTGTAGTTTCAATGTAACTCGATGTAAAGGCTCTTTTCAGAGCCACCCTCTGTATCTGTGAAAGGGCTGGTTACTGTCTGAAGGGAGACCCTGATATCATGCTACCAGTGTGGCTTTGAGCTGCTTTTGTTTCGTTGTGGACGAGATGAGGTATTAATGGGACTGGAGTCGGGGCAGTGACCACAGTCCGGGACTTTAAACGGTGACTTATAGACCCCAGCCCACACATCACCAGGTTTCTTGTATTTATTTAAACTACTTGCCATGCTGGGCTCGTAAAGAATCACCAGAACTGCTCGAATAACCTTTCTACATCTGTGGAATTCAGCGCTTCGCTCCGTTTCTGTTCTATTTTGTTGGATTATTTACATAACGCATCAAACTCACTGGGGAATCACTGAAATGTAACTCTGTACAGAAACAAATAACAGTGAATTGCCTGGTGCCCAGGAGATCAGGAACATTACTCGCCTTTCGACCTGTTAACGAGTAAACCGTGTTTAGAGTCCACCGACCCGCTTTGGTTCCATATGGGGGATTAAACAGAGAAATCGGGAGGGGAGGAGACAGTCAGAGTGACAGAGCGGAGAGCGGCCTCTGATCTTCCAGCTCCACCTCCAGTTCTCTCCATCCGACAGTTTCAAACCGTTTATCGATAATAGAACCGAACCTCAGCGCTCCGCACAAACCCTGACAGACCCGGGCTTCATATTCAAGGATTCCCAAAACCCGAAGCTTTCAAATAAGCCCCGTTACAATGAGAAATCGTTAATATTCCTGCCTAAATACAGTCCATTCAATAACAAATCAACTCGGCTCCTCCATTTCAGTCTGTTTCCTTGTTCGATCTCCCCACACATCCCCTCCCAGACGGGTTCAACGTTTTACAAACACCTTACTCCAGTTTATTTGGAGAATCTCATGTGTTGGGGTTTGAGTTATGACGCGGAGTTTCTCCGCCAGTGTTACCGTCTCACAGAGACTCTCGCCCTGAATCTGTGAAAAGATTATGACCATGAACTGGGACTGGAGCCGAACACATCCCCAGTTACAGTGAGGCCCGGCCCGGACATCTCATTCTCTCTATTTTATATCAGACAGTATCCCACTTTCATGTCCAGCAATAGAGAGAGGGAGAGAGAGAGACAGTATCAGTCTTACACTTCCGAACTGTGTCCAAATCACGCTCAATAGCAGTATCCACCTTCATATACAGCACCAGAGAGAGAGAGAGAGGGAGGCAGACACGGTGAGAGAGACAGAGAGAGCGGTGAGACACAGTGACAGACAGACGTTAACAGTATTAGTTCCGGACTGACCGGTAAAGTGCCGTTTTATCCAGAAAGATTGCGTTGGAGAGACAGAAGATGCAATCCCATCTCTCACTGATATTGTACAAGGGTCAGAAACACTATTAATCCCACACTCAGGGACAGTACAGAGAGGGACAGAAACAATGGGTCACATTTAACCCTCTAATGCCTGTTGTACTATCTGCAGTTTTACAGCTCAGGGCTGTTCGATATTACTCTCAGTGACCTACAGTTTCACTCCGGTTAAATTAATCTGCGACTGTTGCTGCCTGATATTAACCCTTCACGGTCCCAGCAAATACACCGACTCCCACTTTCCTCCCATGTTTCTCCAGGATTGGTTTGAGAAATCCTCTCTCAGTCACACATTATAGGGGTCATTAATGAAGAGAATCCATTGGCTGATTTCACAGCCGCTCACTTTATCTCTGAAAGGCTCTTTACCATCAAAAGACCCCGAGAGAAACAGCAGGGATGGAAACATATAGTTTCATCGTTGGAGATTGTAAAGTCAGTCTGGATTCCAGCGTTAGGCACTGGTGGAATCATATCTGTTTCCCATTCTGGTGCCTGTTCCTGCACTGCCTGTGGACTCCATTCCCTCTGACCTTTCCCCCAGACCCACTTCCTTTGCTCAGACTCGGAAAAATTCCAATTGGGGAAAGTTTCCATCGATTTTTGGATTGGGAATTGTGGGCGCCATTCCCTCAGTGAGCGGAAGAAGATGGTTTGAAGCAGCCGGGAATGGAGAGATCACGGCCCCCGCGGGAAGGGAGCAAAGAGCAGCCTCGTTACAGCAGTTCATCGCTTCGGGACCGTGTCCGCGGATGGGCTCAGAGATCGGCATTGAGTCCGGGGGAAGTTCAGGGGGAGTCCGGGGGGCTGTTTGTAAGAGGCGGAGTGGATCAGGAACTGGTCCCTGAACATGGATTGAGAGGGGGGAAGGGAGAGGTCATTCTCGGGCTGTGTGTGTACAGGGTGTGTCCAGGGGAAGGGAGAGAGAATGGGAAGAACCTGCTATTAAAATCATTGCTGCTTTCTCTCCCCAAAACAGTAATGAATGGCCCTGGTTTATTTCCAGCCTCACCCTATTTATTGTGATTGGATAGTGAAGAGTGGAAACAGAGCCGGACAGTAAGGATGTGGGGAGTTATACAAAGAGCATCTATTGCAGGCTTCAGCTGAGAAGTGTGAAGCTCACATTTTAAACAGCGGCTGTTTGGTTTCGGTTGAACGGTTAGTCCCATGGGAGAGGGGATTAGAAACCTGACCTGGACAAAGGTCCCTGCCCCATCGGGTCGTCCCATTCATGGATCGGTGCAGGGGTTGGGCCGTGTCTGGATGTCATTAAATTGTTGTAAAACAGCCCAACACACCTGGTATGCAGAAGCTGAGTGCTGCAGTACTGCAGTGGAGTCAGACACTGACACTGTTTGTATCACTGGATTTCATTTGTGGATATTCAAAATGATCATTAACAGAGATATTAAACTGATCACTTCTGTATTTTCTACCTCACGTGTTCCTGAGTAACAAGAGATAGTTTTCTTTCTCCAGGCAAACCCTTGAACGATCCAGAATAAATGTGATGCTTCCTCCACCCGAGGCAGAAGGAACAGTACAGCCAGCTCCTTCTCACACACAGTAAGTATATTATCACTCACAGAGCACAGAGACACAGACAGGTCATCAGTTCCACAGTCTCAGACAGCAGAAGTAGTCAGTCCCACACTGATCACAATTTCCAGAGACACATTTTCAATCCAACAGTCAAGCAGAGTAGGTGAGGCAGACACTGTTCCATTCCCCCTAACTCAGTCCCGCTGACAGGTAGATACAAAAATCCCAGTCCAAAATCACACTCTCAGAGTGAAAGGCACTGTGTCAATCTCACAATAGAGCAAAATTAGCTACGAATTAAATACCAGATAGAAATCACACATGGTACCCGATTCAAAGGTACAGAATGAATCCCAATAATGTACCCCGAGATTCAAATTGAATACTGGCCCAGAACTCTCACACATGACTTTAATACATGCAATATCCATTCGAAAAGTGTATCATATGATACAAATTGCACACAAGTCCAAAACTCAGGTAGAGTATCAGATTGAGAAATATTGAAAGATAGTAAACCTGAGAAACAAATTAGATACTTGTTCAGAATGTACTCGTAGAATGAGATTTAAAGATAGATTGTCAATTCTATTAGTGCAGACTGAGATACACATTACATACCAGTCCAAAAATCTCATACAATATTAGATTGAAAGATACGGTGTCAATTCTATTTCTACAGACTGATCTACACATTACATACCAATTCAAAAATGTCACCTTATCAGTTTGAAATATACATTAATATCCACAACAGTACTCACAGAGATACAGATTTAATCGTACTCTAAAAAGCACACAAATTATCGGATTAAAACCTGCAGCATCATATCCTAAAGTATGTCCATATTTACCAATTAAACAATGAGTAAAACTATTTAAACATCGAGATATTAAAGCTACAATATTGAACGCCATAATGTAATCTGTACAGAATAATTACGTACAGATACAGAATGAATCTCACATTCAGAGACAGTACCAGAGACACAGAGACACAGAATGACTCCAACTCTCACAGATGCAGAAGGAATCCCAAACTCACATACAGTACAAGAGACTGACAGACACACAGTTAATCCCACACTCACACACAGTGCCAGAGACTGACAGGTACAGTATGAATCCCACACTAACATGCATTATGAGTAACTGCATATTTAGGATGAATTCAACTCCCACATACAGTACTGGAGACTGTATATACAGAATGAATCCCACAATCACATGCAGTATGAGTAACTGCATATCTAGGATGAATTCAACTCCCACATACAGTACTGGAGACTGTATATACAGAATGAATCCCACACACACATGGAGTACCAGAGAGTGACAGATACCGAAAGATTCCCACACTAACACACAGTTTTATATAAGGAATTAATCACAAACTCTCACATACACTGCTGACAAGATACAGAATCAATTCCAAACTCACACACAGTATCAGAGAGTGACAGATACAGATGAATCCCACACTCACACACAGTACCAGAGACTGACAGATACAGAATGAATCCCACACTCACACACAGTACCAGAGACTGACAGATACAGAATGAATCCCACACTCACACACAGTACCAGAGACTGACAGATACAGAATGAATCCCACACTCACACACAGTACCAGAGACTGACAGATACAGAATGAATGCCACACTCACACACAGTACCAGAGACTGACAGATGCAGAATGAACCCCACACTCACACACAGTACGAGAGACAGACAGATACAGAATGAATCCCACACTCACACACAGTACCAGAGACTGACAGATACAGAATAAATCCCACACTCACACACAGTACCAGAGACTGACAGATACAGAATGAATCCCACACTCACACACAGTACCAGAGACTGACAGATACAGAATGAATCCCACACTCACACACAGTACCAGAGACTGACAGATACAGAATGAATCCCACACTCACACACAGTACCAGAGACTGACAGATACAGAATGAATCCCACACTCACACACAGTACCAGAGACTGACAGATACAGAATAAATCCCACACTCACACAGTACCAGAGACTGACAGATACAGAATGAATCCCACACTCACACACAGTACCAGAGACTGACAGATACAGAATTAATCCCACACTCACACACAGTACCAGAGACTGACAGATACAGAATGAATCCCACACTCACACACAGTACCAGAGACTGTCGCAGCATGAAATGGTCCTTATCAAAGTCACAATTGATACCCTATGTGACTACCACCATGATAAACTATCCCTCCTCATCCTTCTCAAATACAATATCTCACCGTGCTGTTATGCTGTTAGACTAGTTTCCTCTCTCTGCTTTTATTTGGAATGTGTTGCTTTTCCGTCTGATAACACTTGGTATCATCGTATGATGTTAGTCCACAAGAGGAGATCATTCGGCCCATCGTGCCTGTGCCGGGTCAAAAACAAGTATTCGTTCAAGATTCGTTCAGAGATAGATTGAGTGCTTTGTTATCAGAAAATTGCCTGAACCCCCACAGTCTACAGCTTTCCTCCTCGCTATCAACCACACGGCCTATTTTTGTGTCACCCGCAAATGTCTTTATCATGCCTCCGACTTTTAAGTCCAAATCGTTCATGGATACCACAAAAATCAAAGGACCAAGTACCGAGCCCTGCGGCACCCCACTGGAAACAGCCTTCCAGCCGCAAAAACACCCGTCGGCCATTAACTTCCTGCCACTGAGCCAATTTTAGATCCAACAAGCCGCATTCCCTTGTATCCCATGGGCCTTTACTTTTTTGACCAATCTGCCATGTGGGAACTTTTCAAAAGGCTTGCTAAAATCCACGTAGACTACATCAATTGCGCGACCCTCATTGATCCTGCTCGTCACCTCCTCGAAAAATTCAATCAGGTTAGTCAGACACGACCTCCCCTTGACAAATCCATGTTGACTGCCCTTGATTCATCCGTGACTTTCGAAGTGACAGTTCATCCGATCCCTCAGAATTGATTGCAATAATTCGAAATGGAGTCTTTCTCCTGCTTGCTGTAATGACAGATCAGGCGGTGAACAATACTCAGGCCCGGCTTGCTCAGTCGGACAGAGCACGAAGCTCTTAATCGTGGGTTCGAGCCCCACGTTGGGTGAGTAACATTTTAAACTTTTATGATGCTTTCACTGGCCAACAGTGCAGAAATTATGCAGAATGAAACATGAAATCGGTCGTCAGGATGGCCGAGCGGTCTAAGGCGCTGCGTTCAGGTCGCAGTCTCTTCTGGAGGCGTGGGTTCGAATCCCACTTCTGACATTTGTTATCTTTACTGTTACGTGGAAATATTTTATTTGTGGATTGGGCTGCAGCTGATTTTACTGCCAAGTCGATTCGCTCCTCCCACAAAAGCAACTGGCTTTGTCATGGATATGTGACTTGAGAAGTTTCGAACGGTGAAATGTTTGACATATTAATGACCTGGACAAAGAAATAGAACAGCAGTGGGAAACATTTAAAACGGTGATCAATAGAGTCCAGAAGAAATATCTCCCACTAAAAAGCAAGAACAAACGAGCCAGAAATGACACACCAGGGATGAATAAAGAAATAAGGGTAAAATTGAAACGAAAGAAAAAGGCCCACACTGGACAATAAAGGAGAGAGGGGAATGTGAAAAGAATGGGAAAGAAGTCGAAAGAACTATTAGAAAGGCAAAAAGGAATATCAAAAAAAGCAAAGTATTCTGGACACATCAACAGCCAAAGAAAGTTTAGGATAGCAATAGGGCCACTAAGGGATACACACGACAAACTCACAGGCAATGACAGCGAAATGGCAGAAATATTAAATAATCACTTTGCTTCAGTATTTACCAGGGAGACTAATATTGTGGGCATGACAGCAGAAGAAGAGATCAAAAAATATGTAAAGACATTTAAGATCGAAAGTGGGGAGATAATTGATAAACTAATCAAACTTAGAGAGGAAATTTCCTGCCAGGAGCCGAACCAGAGTTTCAAACCGCTCAGCCACGCTAATTTCCGTATTACTGTTCAGGAGCTCATTTCACAGGGACACGATTACTGCGCTCCATTTAGGGAGGCTCAGTGAAAGGAGGAAATTGATCTATTAATCGAATCATAGAATAAGACAGCGCCATACGGATGCCATTCGGCCCATCGTGCCTGTGCCAGCTCTCTGAAAGAGCTGTCCAGTTCGTCTCACTCGCCTGCTGTTTCCCCATAACACTGAAAATGTTTCCATCCAAGCGTTAATCCAATTCCCTTTTGAAAACTGTGAGTTAAGAAAAACAATATTGAAAGGGGTGCTGGGGCCTCTGCAGCGTCGATGTAGAGTGTGTGATGATTGAAGTTATCAAGATGGTTGCTTTACACATGGTATGTTGTGCAATCATCCTGAAATATCTTCAATATCCAATACAAATTGAATTGCAAACCTGAAGGACAAACACTGGAAAACAAGTCACGAGTGAACGCAAATCATCTGGGACCCGTTTTTAGCCTCACGGCACTTTAAATAAAGTGAAATAACTTTGCATTGAAAATATTTGGAACTTGCATCTGTGCCTTTGTCTGTTCCATTTGTAAAAGTTGCTGGTGTCTGATGATGTACACGCCTCTGCTCGCTCTATTGAACAAGAAAGGAGATGTTTGACGTTGACTGGACCTGTTGCTTCTGAGCTCATCCTTTACATTGAGTGGGTTCGCGTCTTTTTAACGGCGTCAGCTTTAGCCCAGCGGTGAACTTCACAACAAACAAGTTCATCATCGTCTCACCGCGGGCACTGACTGACACGTTTATTGTTATTTCTTTCAGGCCAAAATGAATAGTGACCGTGATTTTAAATTTGCACGAAGTGATTTTTAGATAGTCGCCTTTAAATGTTTCAAAGGCGACTCCTAATTTATGATAGTCCGGCCATTTCACCAGCCGTGTTGAAAACAAAACATGTCTCTGCTTTTCGCGTCTTTTTTCGAAAGGCAAAAAATATATTTCCCCTGGCCTCTGAAGGATGGACAAGTACATTTCAGAAAGCTGAAGCAAGTTCACCGAGCTTAAATCGTCTGACCACGTTAAAGGCAATGTATACAGATATATATGCAAGTCGTTGCTGTCTGTTTCTGTGGTTCTCTTTTTTCTGTGTGTGTCCATCTGCAAGTCGATTTTGAATCAATACCAGTGTTCGTGTCAGTTTGTTGCATGAAATAAATGAGGGTATCAGGCGCTCCCCTCCCTGCCACTGGGTCGGTGCTGAGTCAGGGTTTAGGCGAAACACCTGTTTCTTTTCTGTGAAAAAGCAATTAAAACCTTCATTCGGGAATTATCCAGTCTCATGTGAGCGGTGAAAGAAACAGTGACCCCGATGTGATGTTAACACGCAGACTTTTGATCTGGAGTCAGACCTTTGCGCCACGCACTCTGAAGACAGGATCCAGGATGTTATTATAAACATGAATGTTTCTCAAACACCGTTTCATTTATCCCACTTTGGTTGAATAGATAGGACTTACCAAATTTCCGCCAGGTCCCACCGGGTGTGGGACAGTATTGGAAGCAGCCTTCACCCCCAATATCACGGGTCTTTCATCGCCTGCTCTCAGCGGGCTGCAAGTTATGGACTTTGTTCACATTTAATCAGCAGTGTGAATCGTTAAATATTTACTCATTTTTAATGGGAACAAGGTTTCCGCCCGGTTTCGAACTGGGGACCTTTCGCGTGTTCGGCGAACGTGATAACCACGACAGGACGGAAACCTGAAGCTTGCAGTCCCGTGATCGGGACATAACGCCTCAGCCAAGCTGATTTCACAGAGATACATTCACTGCGCTGGACTTCGGAAGGCTGCAGAGAAGGACAGGTAGCGATGGTCAGGCAGGGAATCCCAGAGCATCGCGCCCACACAAACGTTTCACTGTTTTTCATGTGCCTGATATCCGACCGCAGTTTGAACTATAGCGAATCAGGCATGCTCAGATGACATTGTTCACAGAGTGTTTTCTTGTCGCCAAATCACACACTCGAAAACTTGAAATGAGATAACGAGATCAGAGCCATTTAAAGTGCTCCCAGTTATTGCAGATCAGGAATTGAAACCTGGCACCGGCTTCAGGGCGATCAGAATGAGGCAATGAATCCGAAAATGGGAAGAAAAAGGTGCAATTTTCGTCCATGGGTGGGCTCAAACCACCAAAGCTTTTGGTTAATAACCGAACGCGCTAACCGATTGCGCCACAGAGACCACCCAATGCATGTGTTTGCAAGATACACTAAAGCAGTGTGTCACCTAGCCAAAGTTACAAGTTGCAGCCACAGAAATGCAATTGTCCACTATCAGTGTTACTTTTCCAGAAACAAAGGATGGGACATTGTTTGTGGAAACATGGGAACGGTCTGGTCTCGCTCACAGCGTCGATATCACCGCCAACCAGCTCTCCTGCAACCGGCGCGCCCACCGGTGCTTTGTCTGTTACTCAGTCGCACTGTGGGAGAACCTTCGCCACACTGACTGCAGCGGTTCAAGGAGGCGGCTCACCACCACCTTCTCAAGGGCAATCAGGGATGGGCATTAAATGCCGGCCTCGCCAGCGACGCCCACATCCCATGAACAAATAAAGAAAAAGTATTCTAAGCGTCCTGATGCTGATGTCAGGTTTTGATCCCTGATCTGCAGTAACTGGGAGCGCTTTAAATGGCTCCGACCTCTTAATTTCATCAGAGTAACTGTTCCAGGGGGACATGCCGACTCAGCTGCGTCTTGGCCGCCTGTCTGGTCAGTCTTTTATTCGCCTCCAATTCCGTTTCCCAAAGCGTATCTATAGATTCACAAAGCTGTTTGTCATTTCGGTTCCTTTCGATTTGTCCAGCTCCCGACTGGCAATAATTTGCAAACCTGGTTGCAAACCTCCGCCTTGCATCGTGTCCAGGGATGGGTTTTGTGGAGAGACTGGACAATCTGGGATTGTTCTCCTTAGAGCAAAAAAAGGTTAAGGGGAGATTTAATAGAGGTATTCAAAATTATGAGGGGATTTTGATAGAATGGATGGGGAGAAGCTGTTTCCATTGGCAGGAGGGTCGATAACCAGAGGACACAGCCTGCATTTGTCGAGCGCCTTTAACGTAGTAAAACGTCACAAGGTGCTTCACGGGAGCGTTATTAAACAAAATTTGACACTAAGCCACATAAGGAGATATTGGGACAGGTGACCAAAAGCTTAGTCGAAGAGGTAGGTTTTAAGGTATGTGTTAAAGGAGAGAGAGGCGGAGAGGTTTAAGGAGGCATTTCCAGAGCTTAGGTAGCTGAAGGCACAGCCGCCAATGGTGGAGCGATTTAAATCGGGGATGCGCAAGAGGCCAGAATTGGAGGAGCACAGAGATTTTTTACATTCGTTCATGGGATGTGGGTGTCGCTGGCAAGGCCAGAATTTATTGCCCAAACCTAATTGCCCTTGAGAAGGTGGTGTTGAGCCGTCTTCTTGAACCGCTGCAGTCCGTGTGGTGAAGGTTCTCCCTCAGTGTTGTTAGGTAGGGAGTTCCAGGATCCAACGGCGATGAAGGAACGGCCGATATATTTCCAAGTCGGGATGGTGTGTGACTTGGAGGGGAACGTGCAGGTGGTGTTATTCCCATGTACTTGCTGCCTTTGTCCTTCTAGGTGGTTGAGGTCACGGGTTTGTGAGGTGCTGTGCAAGAAGGCAATCGAGTAACAAGTCGAGCAATGTATTCCGCTCAATCATTGATCATTCCATTCAGATCTTCTGCTTTTCAGCTGCACTTCCCCCCAAACATTGCAAATAATTTTGCTCAGTATTTGTTTCGCTTGTTTAATATTTTGTTCTCCGGCTTAGCTAGATTAATATTTCATTTCAATTATCAATGACAGAGAGCAATGAACAATGAACTGGTGAGCAAAGTTTCGTTTATTATTAAAAAGCAGTGATTCCGAAATTATCCAGGCTGATATGAATGGTATAAGAAGTAGTGATTTCGACATGATTTAAATACGCAGCCTTCAGAATCCAGAGTCAGACGCGCTACCGTTTCACCACGAGGTCTACTGATGGCATAGATTATATATATATATATATATATATATATATATATAATATATATATATATGTATATATATATATATATAATATATACTTATTATATACTTAAATATATATGTTTGATGCAGTGTTCCCTTGTGGTTGGGAATAGTTCATTGCACAAAAATAATTCAAGTCTGTGAGACATTTAATGTTTTTTTAATCGCCATTAATACGTTCTGTTGCACACTTAAGTAAATGCTAACTTGTTTGCCAAGTGACAATTAAAACGTCAATAAATCTTTGTGTTTTGTATGTCATGAACTTTTATCCCTTCCCGTTTTACATACTGTATTTTAGGAGTCTGCTTAAAAGTGTTTATTGCTTATTATACCAGGAATCTGGTGTAGCCGTTGTTAAATTTAAAAAGGTTTGTAGCCCCTTTCATACATGAACAAACTCGACCCTGGAGGTTGATGGGGAGCAAGTCCCAACAACATGCTTCCCTCCGAGGTTAAATCGGGGACTTTCTGCGTGTAACTGGTGAACATGATAACCGCTGCACTATGGAAATGAGAAACTTTTCGTTCTTAGCTCTGAAGGAAGTGTCTCGGGAAAACATGAACTGTTGACTCTCTTTGCACTGACTCTTTTCACGAATATTTCATCGATCGAAACTGTCCAAGTCACAGGGAAAAAATGTCAAAGTCATTAAACTCCCGAATTAGCCCCAAAATCTATCAATCTCAGTTTTTAAATTTTCAATTGACCCCCAGCCTCAACTGCTTTTTGAGGGAGAGAGTTCCAGAATTCCACTCCCCTTTGTGTGAAGAAGTGCTTCCTGACATCAACCCTGAACGGCCCAGCTCTAATTTTAAGGTTATGCCCCCTTGTTCTGGACTCTCCCCACCAGAGGAAATAGTCTCTATCTGCCCTGTCAAATCCTTTAATAATCCAAACACCTCAATTAGATCACCCCTGAATATTCTGCACTCAAGGGAATGCAAGTCTGGTCTTTGCAACCTGTCCTCATAATTGCTTATCAAGGATAGCCAACAAAAAGGGTTTTACGACGGCTGGCTCTTGAATGCATTGGTTTTTGTCAACGGGCTCGTTGGTCTAGGGGTATGATTCTCGCTTCGGGGTTGTCTATCCAAATATGTGAGAGGTCCCGGGTTCAAATCCCGGACGAGCCCTTATTTTACTCTTCAACTTCCAAAGACAGAAAAGTACCCAAATCACCCCAATGTTTCATACTATTACCAAACACAACTGCCCAACGTGGTTCTGATGAAAGGTCATTGACCTGAAACATTAACTCTGTTACTCTCTCCACAGATTCTGCCTGACCTGCTGAAGGTTTCCAGAATTTTCTATGTCATCAGAGTATCACTTCCCTCATCACCGAACTACACTCCTCCACTCGATGCAGCCTTGTGGTGCAAGCAGGCTCCTTCGGCACAGCCAGGTGTTCTGCTTTAGGCATTAATTATAACTATAACTTTGGAACTTGTTAGTTAAAACATATGGCCTTGCCCATTGACCAGAGAGCAGAATGGTGTTTATCTCTCACCAGTACAGCCCTTTCCCGCTTCGTCAGCTTGGAATGATACGTAGCTATCATACATATCTCACACCTCTCCTGCTTCCCTGTGAAGCTGGTAAGACGAATAGCACACAATGCTGTCTGACACACATACACACCAGCTCTGAATGATTTAAAGGCCTTGTTATGATTGTCAGAGAATTGTTTATATCAAAAGGATAATTAAACTTATGAGTAATATGATATCAGCTCCGATCCAAGAGTTTCTGGACTTCAGAATCTACTCGTCTCTATATTAAACATATGCATGCATATAAAATGAAGCAAATCTGTCTGATGATTGTAGTTTCGTTCTCCCAACAGAGATTTATACTTCCTTACTTAAGAGGCAAATGGTAAAGGTTAATATTAATTCAATATAAAGACTAACTCTTTCCTTACAATACAGATACCCCAAACTAATATAACACCTCAAACTGATAGAGCTTCTCAAATTAAAACAGTACCTCAAACTAATACGGTACCTGAAGCTAATACAATACCTGAAACGGATAGAGAATCTGAAACTAATATAATACATCAAGCTAATACATCATCTCAAACTCATAAAGTACCTCAAACTAATACAGTCCCTCAATCAAATACAACACCTTAAACTAATACAGTACCTCAAACCGATACAGAACCTGAAACATAAATTAATACCTCAAACTAATACAGCATCTCAATCTAATACAGTATCTCAAAGCAATAAAGTACCTCAAACAAATACAACAGCGTAATCCAATACAGCACCTCAAACTGATGCAGAATCTGAAATTAATATATTTTTTTATTCGTGAATGGGATGTGGGTGTCGCTGGCGAGGCCGGTATTTATTGCCCATCCCTAATTACCCTTGAGAAGGTGGTAGTGAGCTGCCTTGTTGAACCGCTGCAATCCCTGTGACGAAGGCTCTCCCGCAGTGCTAATAAGTAACAGACAAAGCAGCGATTAGCGCGCCGGTTGCAGGAGAGCTGGTTGGCGGTGATATCGATGCTGTGAGCGAGACCAGACCGTTTCCATGTTTCCACAAACAATGTCCCATCCTTTATTTCTGGAAAAGTAACACTGATAATGGACAACTACATTTCTGTGGCTGCAACATGAAACTTTGGCCAGGTGACACGCTGCTTTCGTGTATCTTGCAAGAAACCACACCGGTTGGTCTCTGTGGCGCAATCGGTTAGCGCGTTCGGCTGTTAACCGTAAAGGCTGATGTTTCGAGCAAGAAAACACTCAATGAACAATATCATCTGCGCATGCCATTCGCAATAGTTTAAACTGCGGTCGGATAACAGGTACATGAAAAAAACAGTGAAATGTTTGTGTCGGCGCGATGCTCTGGGATTCCCTGCCTGACCATCGCTACCTGTCCTTCTCTGCAGCCTTCCGAAATACAGCGCAGTAAATGTATCCCTGTGAAATGAGCTCCTGGACAGTAATACGGAAATTAGTTTGGCTGAGGGGTTATATCCATATCACAGAGGTTGAAGCATCAGTTTTCCGTAGTGTAGTGGTTATCCCGTTTGCCGAACAGGTGAAAGGTCCCCGGTTCGAAACCGGGCGGGAGCATTTTGAAACCTTGTCCCCATTAAAAATGATTAAATATTTAACGATTCACATTGCTGAATGATGTGAACGAAGTCCATATCTCCCAGCCCTGTTCATGCAGTCCGCTGGGAGCAGGCGATGAATGCCAGTGTGATATTGGGGGTGAAGGCTGCTTCCAAGACTGTCTCACACCCGGTGGGATCTGGCGGAGATTTGATAAGCCCTATCTATTTAACCAATATATGAAACGGTGTTTGAGAAACATTCAAAAAATATAATAACATCCAGGATCCTGTCTTCAGAGTGCGTGGCGCAAAGGTCTGACTCCAGATCAAAAGGCTGCGTGTTCACATCACATCGGGGTCACTGTTTCTTTCACCGCTCACATGAGACTGGATAATTCCCGAATGAAGGCTTCAATTGCTTTTTCACACAAAACAAAACAGAAGTTTGGTCTCAACCATGACTCAGTACCTACCCAGTGGCAGGGAGGGGAGCGCATGATACCCTCATTTATTTCATGCAACAAACTGACACGAATACTGGTATTGATTCAAAATCGACCTGCAGATGGACACACACAGAAAAAAGACAACCACAGAAACAGACAGCAACTACTTGTATATATATATATATATCGCCTTTAACGTGGTCAGACGATTTAAGCTCGGTGAACTTGCTTCTGCTTTCTGAACTGTACTTGTCCATCCTTCAGAGGTCACGGGAAATATATTTTTTGCCTTTGGAAAAAAGACGCGAAAAGCAGAGACATGTTTTGTTTTCAACACGGCTGGTGAAATGGCCGGACTATCATAAATTCGGGGTCGCCTTTGAAACACTGAAAGGAGCCTACCGAAAAATCACTGAGTGCAAATTTAAAATCACGGTCACTATTTATTTAGGTCTGAAAGAAATAACAATAAACATGGCATGATGTGGAGATGCCGGTGATGGACTGGGGTTGACAATTGTAAACAATTTTACAACACCAAGTTATAGTCCAGCAATTTTATTTTAAATTCACAAGCTTTCGGAGGCTTCCTCCTTCCTCAGGTGAACGTTTGTTGGAAACGTTTATCATTTCCAACAAACGTTCACCTGAGGAAGGAGGAAGCCTCCGAAAGCTTGTGAATTTAAAATAAATTTGCTGGACTATAACTTGGTGTTGTAAAATTGTTTACAATAAACATGGCAGTCAGCGTCCGCGGTGAGACGGTGTCGAACTTGTTTGCTGCGAAGTTCACCGCTGGGCTAATGTTGAAGGACGCGAACCCACTCAATGTAAAGAATGAGCTCAGAACCAACAGGTCCCGTCAACGTCAAACACCTCCTTTCTTGATCAATGGAGGGAGTAGAGGCGTGTTCATCATCAGACGCCAGCAACTTTAAGAAATGGAACAGATAAAGGCACAGATGCAAGTTCCAAATCTTTTCAATGCAAAGTTATTTCACTTTATTTAAAGTGCGGTGAGGCTGAAAACGGGTCCCAGATGATTTGCGTTCACTCGTGACTTGTTTTCCAGTGTTTGTCCGCCAGGTTTGCAATTCAATTTGTATTGCATATTGAAGATATTTCAGGATGATTGCACAACATACCATGTGTAAAGCAACCATCTTGATAACTTCAATCATCACACACTCTACATCGACGCTGCAGAGGCCCCAGCACCCCTTTCAATATTGTTTTTCTTAACTCACAGTTTTCAAAAGGGAATTGGATAAAAGCTTGGATGGAAACTTTTTCTGGTCTATGGGGAAACAGCAGGCGAGTGGGACTAACTGGACAGCACTTTCTGAGAGCTGGCACAGGCACGATGGGCCGAATGGCATCCGAATGGCGCTGTCTTATTCTATGATCCTATTAATAGGTCAATTTCCACCTGTCACTAAGCCTCTCTTAATGGAGCGCAGTAATCGTGTCCCTGTGAACTGAGCTCCTGAACAGTAATACGGAAATTAGCGTGGCTGAGCGGTATGAAACTGTGGTTCGGCTCCTAACAGGAAACTTCCTCTCTAGCTTTGATTAGTTTATCAATTATCTCCCCCCTTTCGATCTTAAATGTCTTTATATTTTTTTGATCTCTTCTTCTCCTGTCATGCCCACAATATTAGTCTCCCTGGTAAATAGTGAAGCAAAGTGATTATTTAATATTTCGGCCATTTCGCTGTCATTGCCTGTGAGTTTGTCATGTGTATCCCTTCGTGGCCCTATTCCAATCCTAAATTTTCTTTGGCTGTTGATGTGTCCAGAATACTTCGCTTTTTTTAATTCCTTTTTGTCCTTTCCAATAGTTCTTTAGACTTCTTTCCCAGTCTTTTCACATTCCCCTCTCTCCTTTATTGTCTCGTGTGTGCCTTTTTCTTCATTTTCAATTTTGTCCTTATTTCTTTATTCATCCCTGTTGTATCATTTCTGGCTAGTTTTTTCTTGCTTTGTCGTGGGATATATTTCTCCTGGACTCTATCGATCATCGTTTTAAATGTTTCCCACTGCTGTTCTATTTCTTTGTCCCGGTCATTAATATGTCAAACATTTTACCATTCAAAACTTCTCAAGTCACATATGCATGACAAAGCCAGTTGCTTTTGTGGGAGGAGCAAATAAACTTGGCAGAAAAATCAGCTGCAGCCCAATCCACAAATAAAATATTTCCACGTCTTGGTAAAAATCAGCAATGTCAGAAGTGGGATTCAAACCCACGCCTCCAGAAGAGACTGCGACCTGAACGCAGCGCCTTAGACCGCTCGGCCATTCTGACCACCGATACCGTGTTTTATTCTGCATTATTTCTGCACTGTTGGCCAGTGATAGCAGCATGAAACTTAAAAATGGTCCTCCCCTAATGTGGGGCTCGAACCCACGATCCGGAGATTAATAGTCTCATGTTCTACCAACTGAGCTCGCTCGGCCTGCGTACTAATAACCGCCTTATCTGTTATTGAAGGAAGCAGGAGAAAGACTCCATTTCAAATGAGGGACAGGATCAACTGTCACTTCGAAAGGGACGGACCAATCAAGGGCAGTCAGCATGGATTTGTTGAGGGGAGGTCGTGTCCAACTCACCTGATTGAATTTTTCGAGGAGATGACAAGGAGGATCGATGAGGGTAGCGCAATTGATGTCGTCTACATGGATTGTAGCAAGGCTTTTGAAAAATTCCCACATGGCAGATTGGTCGAAAAAGTAAAGGCCCATGGGATCCAAGGGAATGTGGCTTATTGGATCCAAAATTAGCTGAGTGGTAGAAAGCAAAGGGTAATGGTCAACGGGTGTTTTTGCGGCTGGAAGGTTGTTTCCAGTGGGGTGTCGCAGGGCTCGGTACTTGGTCCTTTGCTTTTTGTGGTATACATTAACGATTTGGACTTTAGCGTAGGGGGCATGATTGAGAAATTTGCGGTTGACATAAAAGTGGGCCGTGTGGTTGATAGCGAGGAGGAAAGCTGTAGACTGTGGGGGTTCAGGCAATTTTCTGATAACAAAGCACTCAATCCATCTCTGAACGAATTTTGAACGAATACGTGTGTTTGACCGGGCACAGGCACGAGGGGCCGAATGATCTCCTCTGGCGGACGAACATAATACAATGATACTCAGTGTTGTCAGACGAAAAAGCAACACATTCCAAATAAGAGCAGAGAGATGAAACTAGTCTAACAGGATAACAGCACGGTGAGATATTGTATTTGAGAAGGATGAGGAGTGATAGTTTATCATGGTGGTAGTAACATAGGGCATCATTTGTGACTTTGATCAGGACCATTTCTTGCTGCGACAGGGGCGGAAACCTAATTGGAGAGATTCAGCCCGGGCGTGGCCCCACCGTGTGCGGTGAGACGGAGGGGGGCGGGTGGAAGCAGCATAAAAGTTTAAAACGGTACTCGCCCAACGTGGGGCTCAAACCCACTACCCTGAGAGTTTTTAAAGATAAGGGGGAGCAGCCACTGTTTGTGTCTCCAGCTGCAATGGAAAGAACACATTCCAAGTCCGAGCAGAGAGAGCACACCATTCAGCTACCCATTGTGTTACATACCATGCCATCGGTTTCCGTAGTGTAGCGGTTATCACGTTCGCTTTACACGCGAAAGGTCCCCGGTTCGATCCCGGGCAGAAACATCCAGACCGATTTTCTTCTCCTTCCATAAAGGGAGACAGTGGCTGTTGCCGTATTCTTTGTCAGCTGCATCTTTTTCTTCATTAAACAGATAATTTTGAGTGAGAGAAAACTGATCCACAGTGACGCTCTTTTCAAGTTTTATTCTCTTTTAATCTGGAAGGATATATTGGCTTTGGACAGAGTGGCTTTTGAAAGGAGTTAGTCGGGTGGGATGGGCAAACCTTTTCCAATGGTGGGGGACAATGGAATACGAACCAACCATCTCCCAAGTTCTCCCGAATTCTCCGGTGCAATGGGAAACCGGCCAACAAAAGCCCTTTCATTGACCGTGGAGGTTCAGACAATTTTCGGCTAACAAAGCGCTCAATCTATTTCTCTTGTCTATTTCCCTATGTTTCCGGATACTGTCTGCATCTCTGCCCTGTGTTTATCTCACTATGTGTCCACCTGCAGGGTGGTTTTTGAACGAAGATGTGTGTTTGTCTTCTGTTATTTGCATTAAATAAATGAGGTCATCAGGTGCTTCCCTCCCGGCCAGAGGCAGACTTTCGAGCAGGGTTCTGTTAATTGTGAAGACGCAAAGAAAACTTGAATTGCAGAATTGTTCAAACCGGCTCTCAGGGAAAAAACTGTGACCCCGACGTGATTTGAACACGCAACCTTCTGATCTGGAGTCAGACGCGCTATCGTTGCTCTACGAGGCCTGGATGCTGCATTGCGTGTTTGTTTCAATCAATGTTTGTCAAGCACCGCTTTAGAGATCCGAGATTGGTGGAATGAGTTGGCTTTCAAATCCCCGCCCACTCCCACCGGATGTCAGGCAGCATCAGAAGTCGCCGTCACCTGTCAGCGGCAGCATGGCGCTCGCTTCCATCGCCTGCTGTCAGCGGACTGCAGCAAATCCAATTCCATTCATCCTGCACCCAGAATTATCACATCACAGGAAATGGATGTGGGAAACTGCTCAAGGTACATAACAGGAGGGGATCTTCTGAAAAACATTTGGACTTTCCGTGTTTAGACTTCGATTGGAACTGCAAAAAAGAACGTGTGAAAATATAAACTATGGGTGTGATGTTTATACATGTAGGAAACTGCTCAAAATACATAACAGGATGGGAATCTTCTGAAAAACACGTGGACTTTCGATGTTTGGACTTTGGTGAGAACTGCAAAAATGAACGTGTGAAAATATAAATTATGGGTGTGATGCTTCTATTTAAAGTGAATGTTTGTTTGCGGATTTCTCCCGTTACTGTCGCAACTATGGGTTGTTAATCCATCAACAATAACTTCCGCTTGATTTTAGCCCGAGTGGTTACAAAATAGCAATTTTAATAGACTGATTACAACAGAGTTGCACTATAGGTGTCTTCAACATTACATTCAACAGTATTATTATCATAATACAACTGTCTACAGATTACATTAATGACAAGCAATCAACACAAACTGACCTGTCTGCGAATCCAGGTAGATCAGACCTGACCTTTGCGGACTGCCTGTGGAAATGGACTTCTGACTATCCCCTATTGAGAGCTCTAACATTTGAGAAGGGAACATGCCCGATCTTTATACGATTCGGCTGCATTGTTCTGTACGTCAGCACCACTGATCTTAACTCATGGTCGTAAACCATCCCACTTTGCTGACTCTCAGAAACCACCAAGGGTTGTTTATTGTCTTAGTGTTTTTTTGACTTTCTCCGTCATCAGGTTTTGGATAATTATACTAGGTTAGCACAACCTGGAATTCAGGTGTCCAGGCACTCAAGTTTCTCTGGACATCAACATTTCATAGTTTCTCACCATTTCAAAAATATTCAGTTCTCTGTTCTTCCTACCAAAGTGAATAACCTTATATTTCCCCACATTATACTCCATCTGCCACATTCTTGCCCACATGCTTAACCTGTCTGTATCCCTTTGTAGACTCTTTGTGTCCTCTTCACAGCTTACTTTCCCACCTAGATTTGTATCTTCAACAAACTTGGATACATTACACTCGATCCCTTCATCAAGTCATTACAAGTCGTCTATAGGCATATAAATAGCAAACTGGTAGTGAGAGGAGGGGTATGAACGATTAGGAACCAAAAAGGAGATCTACACATGAAGGCACAGGGCATGGCTGAGGTTCTAAATGAGTATTTTGCATCTGTCTTTACCGAGGTAGAAAATGCTGCCTAATCACAGTAAATCACATTAAATGGGGAGGTAGTTGAGATACTGGATGGGGTGAAAATTGATAAAGAGGAGATCGTAGAAAGGCTGGCTGTACTTAAAGTAGATAAGTCACCTGGTCCGAATGGGATGCATGCTAGGTTGCTGAGGGAAGTAAGGGTGTAAATTGCAGAGGTCCTGGCCATAATCTTTCAATCCTCCTTAGATACAGGGTTTGCTGCCACAGAACTGGAGAATTGCAGATGTTACACCCTTGTTCAAAAAAGGGTGTAAGGATAAAACCAACAACGAGATGCCAGTCAGTTTCACCACGATGGTGGGAAGGTTTTAGGAATGATGATCTGGGACAAAATTAATAGTCATTTGGACAGGAAAGCCACTTTGGATTTGTTAAAGGCAAACCGTGATTGAGTTTCGTGATGAATTGACAGAGAGGGCTGATGAGGGCAATGTGGTTGATGTTGTGTAAATGGCCTTTCAAAAGACGGTTGATAAAGTGCCACAAAATAGACTTGTCAAAATGGGCGATAGTGGATGCTTCCTTATTCTTTAAAAGCGCTTTCTTTTATTTCACTCAACAGATAACTTTGAATGAGCGAAAACTGATCCACAGTGAGGCTTATTTCAAGTTTATACCCTTTTAATCTGAAAGGATATATTGGCCTTGGAAGGAGTGCAGCAAAAATTCACCAGATTGTTACCAGGGTGCAATAAGTTAAATTATGAGAAGATGTTGTATAAATTAGGTTTAAAATCACACAAGTCACACTGCAAAACGTTTTCATTTTTGATACATACATTAATGACCTGGACATGAGTATACAGGGTATAATTTGAAAGTTTGCAGATGACACGAATCTCGGGAATGTAGTAAACAATGTGGTGGATCGTATCAGACTTCAGGAGGACATAGAAAGCCTGGTGAAATTGACTTTAATAATAGAGGCATAGAGTACAAAAGCAGCACAATTATGCTAAACGTTTATAAAACACTGGTTAGACTGCAGCTGGAGCATTGTATTCAATTCTGAGCACCGCACTTTAGGAAAGATGTCAAGGCCTTGTAGAGGGTGCAGAGGAGATTTACTGGAATGGTAACAGGGATGAGGCACTTTAGTTATGTGGTGAGACTGGAGAATCTGGGATTATCCCCTGAAAGCGCAGAAGGTTAAGGGGAGATTTGAAAGAGTTGTTCAAAATAATGAAAGGTTTTGACAGAGCAAATAAGGAGAAACTGTTTTCAGTTGCAGAAGGGTCGGTAACCAGAGGACACAGATTTAAGGTAATTGGCAAAAGAGCCTGAGGCGACATGGGGGAACATAATTTACACAACGAGTTGTTATGATCTGGAATGCGCTGCCTGAAAGACCGGTGGAAGCAGATTCAATAGTAATTTTCAAAACGGGATTGGATAAATACTTGAAAAGGAAAACAATTTGCAGGGCTTATGAGGTAAAAGCTTATGGTGGTGAGACATCTTGGATAGCTCTTTCAAAGAACTAGCACAGGCACGATGGGCAGAATGATCTCCTTCTGTGTTGTAACATATTAAGTTTTGCTGGACGGAGAAGCAACACATTCCAAATCAGAACAGAGACAGGAGACTAAGTCAGTTCACCATTGTTTTTAATGAGATAGTAGCGGTTTCCGTAGTGTCGTGGTTATCGCGTTTGCTTCACATGCGAAAGGTTCCCGAGTGTAAACATTGTTTTGAAATTTGCTCTCCATAAACATCCACGGAGGAGACTTTTTCTCGTGCCAAAAAGGGCGACAGTGGCTGCTCCCTTATTCTTGAAAAGCTGCATCTTTTAATTCACGAAACAGATAACTTTGAGTGAGAGAAAACTGATCCTCAGTGACGCTCATTTCAAGTTTTATTCCCTTTTACTCTAAAAGGGTATATTGTCCTTGGAAGGAGCGCAGCCCAGATTTACCAGAATGTAAGCAGGGCTCGAAGGGTTAAATTATGAGGAGCGGTTACATACTTCTATTCCCTGGAATATAGAAGGCTTTTTATGATTTTGAAAGGTAGATAGACAAACCCTTTCCGCTGGTGAGGGAGCCTAAGACAATATCACAATATCACAGTAGATGTTTTACGAGTGAAAACGGCCCTACGCATCACTGTGAGTGTCAGAGACGAGCCCCTTGGTGCTGCGTCCTGTACAGTGAATGTCAAAACTTGTAAAAGTTGCAGAAAGTGTCAGGGGTTCAGATACACAAATCTCTAATGGGAATGAGATTTTGTCAGAGGTTGCAGCCTTCCCTATTTCTCTTGCCCTTTGCGAGGCACCTGTTCCGGTTTAAATTCACAAACTGGATGAGTTGGTGATCACGGTACAGCAGACTCAGCGGTCCCGGGTGAGAGAGAGAGAAATCAGCCCGGGCGCGGCCACAATGTGCGCGGTGACACTGCACGGGAGGTCGGGGGTGGAGTCAGAGCTTGGGTTCACCCCTGAAAGCAACATTAAAAGTTTAAAAGCGAATTCGCCCAACGGGGAGCTCGAATCCACGATTCTGAGATTAAGAGTGTTATGCTCTACCGACTGAGCGAGCCGGGCCTGAGAAACCCAACCACTCTTGTCTGTCATTGCAGTAAACTCGCCCCTGGGTGTCCATGTGCAGCAATCCCAAAATAACGTCCATTTCATTGGCTGTGTTTATCTGTGTGTATGATTTTGAACGAATATGAGTGTTTGCCTTCTGTTAGTAACATTCAATAAAAGAGGGCATCAGACACTTCCCTCCCTGACACTGGGGAACCAGTGAAAACGCAACTAAAGCATGAATTGCGGAATTATACAGACTCTTATCAGCGCCAAAAGTAGCTTTAGTATATATACACCCCAATAAATAAATAAATAATACAGGTGTATGTAAATACATTTGCAACGAAAAGAGTCACAAAACCAGAAATATTATTTGAACCTAATACAAGCACTCCCAGATATATTTAGAAACCTGACATGTGTTTTTTGGTGGTGTCGTGGTTAGGATTCGGCATTCTCACTGCCACAGCCTTGGTTCGATTCCTGATCAGAGGACTTGCTGTTACAAAAAACAAATGCCAATTTTGGAGAATCACAGCAAATGTTCGACACAGAAGGAGGCCATTCGGCCCATCATGTCCGCGCCGGCCGAAAATGCGCCACTCAGCCGAATCCTACTTTCCAGCGCTCGGTCCGTAGCCTTTTTGGTAACGCCACTTCAGGTGCATATCCAAGTATTATTTAAATGTAACGAGGGATTCTGCCTCGACCACCCTTTCAGGCAGTCAGTTCCAGACTCCTGCCACCCTCTGGGTAAAAATAATTCTCCTCAGCTCCTCTCTAATCCTTCCACCAATCACTTTAAATCTATGCCCCCTGGTTATTGACCTCCCTGCTAAGGTAAATAGGTCCATCCCATCCACTCTATCTAGGCCCTTCATAATTTTGTACACCTCAATTAAATCACACAACTCCCTCTGAATACCAACATATATTGGACTCTCACCTTTTAAAAAGTATTCTGCTTTTCGATTCTTCCTACCAAAGTGGACAATTTCACATTTTCCCACCTTATACTCCAACTGCCACCTTCTTACCCAATCACTTAACCTGTCCGCCTCCCTTTGCGTCCTCCTCACGGCTTACTTTCCCACCTACCTTTGTATCATCAGCAAACTTGGATACATTACACTCGGCCCCCTCATCTCAGTCATTAATATAGAAAGTAAACAACAATTGCAATATACATTGTCCGCCCAGGATCGAAAGTAGGGCCGTTCGCGTGTAAAGTGAACTGGTAACCACAACACCACAAAAAAACCGCTGGTGACTTATACTGGACAGAGGGGAACTGACCAGTCACCTCTCTCTGCTCTGATTGGGACAGTTTCAATTCTCTTTAAACAACATCTCTCCTGTCCCAAACTAAAATCATGGAATAGAATCATAGAATATTACAGCACAGAAGGAGGCCATTCGGCCATGTTGCCGTGCCTACTCTTTGAAAGAGCTGTCCAATTTAGTCCAAAAAACCCAGCCTTTTCCCCGTAACCTTGCAAATCAGTCCTCTTCAAGTACCTGTCCAATTGCCTTTTGAAAGTTCCTATGAAAGCTGCTTCCACCACCCTTTCAGGGAGTGGCTACCAGATCGGAACTCTGTGTGAAAAAAAATCTCCTCATTTCCCCTCTAGCCCTAAAAGCTCTCAATCCTTCTCCACGGATGCCTTTTTACAAACATTTCATTCATCAAAACCACACAAGTTACACAGGAAAAAGTCTTCAATTTCAAGTAATTAACATTGCGAAGGAGCTCCCGAATTTCCCTCCCCTAACCTTATGAATCAGATCATTCTCGTCTGGATCCTTTTCCACATGAACCGGCCTCTCCCCTCAGGAAGTAGCCATTCTGATTCTGTGACTGTGGCCAGCTTTGTTCGGGCAGTTGGTTTGACAGGGACCTCACACCGCACCCTCCTCCCGTGTTTTCTTCCACATCCGCAGATTGGGGCCGGGCCTGGACTGATTTTTTCTCTGTCTCACCCGGGGCTGCTGCTTCTCCTATTCAGATCACAAACCAGCTCTCCTGCACCCGATCACCAACTCACCCAGTTTGTAAATTGAAACCGGAGCAAGTGCCTCGTCAGAGGGCAAGAGATGCAGGGGAGGCAGCAACCTCTGACAAAATCTCAGGCTCATCAGAGAGCTTTGTGTATCTGAACCCCGAATAACCTTCTGCTCCTTTTAAAGTTTTGACCATTGTACACGAGGCGGCACTTGCAGAATCATCTCTTGCACTGACAGTCAAGCAAGCGGAGGGTTCACTCGTGAAAGCAGCGTAAAAGTTTAAAACAGAATTCGCCCAACGTGGGCCTTGAACCCACAACGCTGAAATTAAGAGTCTCAGGCTCTACCGACTGAGGTCACGAGGCCTGCTGAAGTTTCTCCATTTGGTCTGTTATTGCAGCGAGGCGGCTACTGGCTCCGCCCCATGGGCTGAGTTTAGAATTTTAGAAGGAGAGAGCTCAGAAGCAGGCCATTGGGGCCATTGCGACCGTGCCTTGTCCGACAAACCATGGACCAGATTCTCCTGAATTCCAAGGTGTGGAACGAAAGCGAACAACAAAAGGCCTTCCATTCGACCGTGGAGGTTTTGAACGAATACGAGTGGAACTGACCAGTCACCTCTCTCTGCTCTGATTGGGACAGTTTCACTTCTCTTTAAACAACACCTATTTTGAGAAACCGGTTTGTCTATTTCCCGGTGTTTGCCTGTCTCTCTGGCTGTGTTTATCTCTGTGCGTGTGGAGCTGCAGGCTGATTTTGAATTAATAAGTGTGTTTGTGTATGTTTCTTGCAATAAATCAATGTGGGAATCAGACGCTTCTCTCCCTGACACTGGGGAACTATTGAGGCAGGAGTCTGTTTATTGTGAAAAAGACAATGCAATATGAATTCCCGAATTATTCAGACTCCAACCAGCGCTAAAAACGAGTGTGACCCTGACGTAATTTAAACACGCAGCTTCCTGATCTGAAATCAGACGAGCGACCGTTGCGCCACGAGGTCTAATAGCAGGGACCTGGATGTTGAGCTTTATGAAAGTTTCTCATCCACCGTTTCATTTATTTCATATCACCAAATCCCCGCCCACTCCCACCGAGTGTCAGGCAGCCTCAGAAGCAGCCTTCACCTGTCCGCGGCAGCATGACTGCAGCAAATCCAATTACACATACCCGGCACCCAGAATAATCACATCACAGGAAAGGAACTGCTCAAAATGCAGAACAGGACGGGCAGCATCTGGAAAAACGCTGAGACTTTCGGTGTGTGGACTTTGTTCAGGACTGCTAACAGGACGGTATGAAAATTTAAACAAATGGATGTGTATAAATGGATGTCATGCTTCTTTATAAAGTGAGTGTTTATGTTTTATGTGCCGTTTATAAATTTATTTTGATTATTTTTACAATATGATATATCTTGTTATAAATATATATGATTGCATGTGTGATACTTATAAATACATTTGGGTGTAACTGTGTGGTGGTTATCATTATATCTCTGTGTATCTGTGTTATGTATTTGTGTGTAATAAAAATAAGACATAGAGAAATAAATATCCAGAAAATACATTTACAATATATACACCCCAATAAATGAATAAATAATACAGATACATGTAAATACATTTACAATATATACACCCCAAAAAATGAATAAATAATACAGATACATGTAAATACATTTACAATATATACACCCCAAAAAATGAATAAATAATACAGATTCATGTAAATACATTTACAATATATGCACCCCAATAAATAAATAAATAATGCAGATAAATATAAATACATTTACAATATATACAACCCAATAAATGAATAAATAATACAGATACATGTAAATACCTTCACAATATATACACCCCAATAAATGAATAAATAATACAGATACATGTAAATATGTTTACAATATATACACCCCAATAAATGAATAAATAATACAGATACATGTAAATACATTTACAATATATACAACCCAATAAATGAATAAATAATACAGATATATATAAATACATTTGTAAGCAGCAGTTATGAAATGCATTTACATCTAACAAATCAGAAATATATTTTTAATCTGACACGGCTGCAGCCCAAAATATTAATAACGATGGCAAAGATATGTTGATAATATTGCATATAGCGCCCCCTGATGGTCTAGTGGTTAGGATTCGGCGGTCTCATCGCCGCGGCCTGAGTTTGAGTTCCGGTCAGAGAATTTGTTTTTACGAAACAGTTCACTTAATTGCTCAAAATAATTCAAGTCTCTGAGATGATTCTTTTAATTACCATTAATAAACGCACAACTTTCTGGTTCGCACTGAACGAAATGCTAACAAGTTGGCCCAGTGACTCTCGAAACTACGCTAACTTTTCTGACTTCCTTCCCTTCTCATTTTTTGCACTTTATTTTAGGAGTCTGTTTGAAAGTGTTCAGTGGTGATGAGACCAGGAATCTGGTGCAGCCGTTATTGAATGTGAAAGATTGCAGCCCAATTTATACCAGCTGGCCACCACACAATTCTGCCCATCACACTTTAGGAAGGATGTCAAGGCCTTGGAGAGGGTGCAGAGGTGATTTACTAGAATGGTGCCAGGGATGAGGGACTTCAGTGAGGTGGAGAGACTGGAGAAGCTGGGGTTGTTCTCCTTTGAGCAGAGACGGTTAAGGGGAGATTTAACTGAGTTGTTCAGAATCATGAACGGTTTTGATGGAATAAATAAGGAGAAACGATTTCCAGTGCCAGAAAGGATGGTAATCAGAGGACATAGATTTAAGATAATTGGCAACAGAGGTGAGATGAGGAGAATGTTTTTGCGCAGCGTTTTGTCATGATCTGGAATGCACTGCCTGAAAGGGTGGTGGAAACAGATTCAATAATAACATTCAAAGGGGAACTGGATAAATACTTGAAGGGGAAAGTTTTGCAGGGCAATGGAGAAAGGGAAGGGGAGTAGGTCCAATTGGATAGCTCTTTCAAAGAGTTGGCACAGGCACGATGAGCCGAATGGCCTCCCTCTGTGATGTTTCCATGCTGTGATTCTATGTTATGGAGGATTTTCTGATGCAGTGGATATTCGGGGCAGAGGACCAAGTGGGGATTGAGCTCGACGGCAAGTGTATACAGTTCGTTCAAAGGACTGAAGCCGATGGTTTCATTCTTCCCGTCGTTTAGCAGCAGGAAATTACTCGGCCTTGCAGGCGACATTTTTTGTCTTCATTCATGGGATATGGGTGTCAATGGCAAGGTCAGCATTTATTACCCATAACCTAATTGCTCTTGAAAAGGTGCTGGTGAGTCGCCTTCGTGAACTGCACCTTTCATTGACTGTGTCATTGACGTTTTCTGGATAGAGAGAAACTATTTCCGCTGATTCGGGATTCTTGGACTCGGGGGCACAGTCTAAAAATTAGAGCCAGATCTTTCATGAGTGAGATTAGAAAACACTTCTACATAAAAAGGGTGGTAGAAGTTTGGAACTCTCTTCCAGAAAAGGCAATTGATGCTAGCTTAATTGATAATTTTAAATCTGAGATAGATAGCTTTTTGCCAATCGCAGTTATTAAGGGTTATGGGCCAAAGGCAGGTATATGGAGTTCGAACACAGATCAGCCATGATCTTATCAAATGGCGGAGTGGGCTCGAGGGGCTGAACAGCCCACTCCTGTTCCTATTGTACATTTCCACAAGCGTCTGTTTTCTCCAGAGTTGTTGAATGACCGCCTTGCGTTTCCAGCACATTTTCGTTTAAAGCTCGGTTTAGGGATGAGCCGGTGGGCGTCAAAACGTGCCGTGGTTGGAGAGCGGGTTGGTTATTGCGGGAAGAGCAAACCAATTGGGCCGAAAATTCAACTGCAGCTCAAGCAACAAATAAAATAGGAGTCAAAATAATCGATGCCAGAATTGGAATTCGATCCCACCCCTCCTGGAGATGAAGCGATCTGGACACAGTGCTTTAAACCACTCGGCTATACTGACTGAAAAAAACGCATTCATTCGCCACCCTTTCCACACTGAGACCTCCCGCCACCCCCCGCCCCGCCCCGCGGAGAAATTTTCACTCACTCCAGTGCTTGGTAAGATAAATGCTGCTGGAAAGGCTCGGTGAGCGGGATGCCACCTCCCCGGGTTTTCCTGAGCCTATTGTACTTTATTCCTATTTAATCACGGAAATATCCGCAACCAGGAGCTAAAAAGAATTAAAAGCTGAATTACAGAGACAGAGCAATCCATGGTACATCTGGGAACATTGTGATTAGAGCTCCCTGTTGGTCTCGTGGTTAGATATTCGGTGTTTTCATCGCCGCGGCCCTGGCTCGATTCCTGGTCAAAAAAGCAACTTTTGAACACTTGTTGTTAATCGCATGAACTTACTCAAACACTGTGGGAAGAGAAAAAAACAATCATTGTTCGAATCACCATTAATTAACCGATCACGTTATTTTGCAGAATGAAAGGCAACTGAGGGAAGTTGGAAATCTTTAATAATTTCTTTTGTGCGATGAACTTTTTATCCCTTTTCATTTCACACACTGTATTTTTAAGGGCTGTGTTTTAAATGTTCAGTGCTCGTGAGACCACGGATTTGTGTTAAATTTAACAGGACCGGCTATTTCACAGAGGAAAAAAAAAATCTGCCCCAACATAATGTTCCCGCCCGGGATTGAACCGGGGACATTTCGCGTGTAAGGGAACGTGATAACCACTACACTACGGAAACCTCTGTTTTGATTATTAGCCAGAAGTTCGAATGACTGCATTGATTCGCTTTCATAACTATTCAATTGATCGAAGTTGCACAAGTCACAAAAGAAAAATGTTCATTTCAATGTTATTATACTCCCAAATGTGGCCTGCCTTGTTTGGACAGGGGTTGACCCAGACCTCACAGCCTCAACAAAACATATTCTCAACATTTCCATTGGGAACAGGAGGAGGCCATTCAGCCCCTTGAACCTGTTCCGCCTTTCAATTCGATGAGAGAAGATCTGTACCTGAAATCCATTTACCCGCCTTTACTCCCTATCCCTCGATACCCTTACCCAACAAAAATCTATCCATCTCAGTCTTGAAAGCTTCAATTGACCCCCAGCATCCACAGTCTTTTGGGGACAGAGTTCCAGACTTCTACTGCCCTTTGTGTAAAAAAGTGCTTCCTGATTTCGAACCTGAATGGCATGTTTCAAATTTTAAGGTGATGTCCCCCTCGTTCTTGATTCCCCAGAGGAAATTGAGTCTCTCTCTCTATTCTATCGAATCATTTAAACATGTTAAACACCTCGCTCAGACCGCCCCTCAATCTTCTATACTCGATGGAATACGAGCCGAGTCTATGCAGCCTGTCCTCATAATTTAACCTTTTTCGCCCCGGTAACATTCTGGTGAATCTGCTCTGCACCCCCTCCAAGGCCAATCTATCCTTCCTGAGGTGCAGTGTCCATAACTGAACGCAGTTACTCCAGACGCAGTCTAACCAGAGCTTTATATAACTGGAACATAACTTCCACTTCTTTATATTCCAGCCCCCTGAGATAAAGGCTAACATTCCATTCGCCTTTTAAATTATTTTTGGACCCGTCCGTTAGCTTTTACTGATTTATGCAAAAGAACCGTTAATTCTCTCTGCTTCTCCACAGTTCCGAGCTTCTTACCATTTGGAAAATACCCTGATCATCGGTCCAAAGTGGATCACCCCACATTGAACTCCATCTGCCATAGTTTTGCCCACTCACTTAATCCATCAATGTCCCTTTGCAACTTTCCAATCGCATCCACACGACTCACTGTACCACCTAACTTAGTGTCATCAGCAAACTTGAATATACGACTCTCTATTCCTTCATCAGAGTCATTGATAAATATGGTGACAAGCTGAGACCCCAGTTACAGAGGCCTGGGGGACACCACTAGTCCCATCCTGCCAATTGGAGTATGTACCAATTATCCCTACTCTCTGTCTCCTATCTCCGAACCAATTCTCTACCCATGTCAATACATTGCCTCAAGTTCCATGCGCTTTCATTTTTGCCAACAGTCTCTTGTGTGGCACCTTATCAAATGCTTGTCGGAATTCTATATTAATAATATCATAGGAACATAGGAGCATCGGAACATAGCCTTTGTATGTAGAAGTGTTTTCTAATCTCACTCCTGAAAGATCTGGCTCTATTTTTTAGACTGTGCCCCCAAGTCCTAGAATCCTCGACCAGCGGAAATAGTTTCTCTCTGCCCATCGTGCGTGTGCCAGCTCTCTGAAAGAGCTGTCCAGTTCGTCCCACTCGCCTGCTGTTTCCCCATAGCCCTGAAAAAGTTTCCATTCAAGCGTTTATCCAATTCCCTTTTGAAAACTGTGAGTTAAGAAAAACAATATTGAAAGGGGTGCTGGGGCCGCTGCAGCGTCGATGTAGAGTGTGTGATGATTGAAGTTATCAAGATGGTTGCTTTACACATGGTCTGTTGTGCAATCATCCTGAAATATCTTCAATATCCAATACAAATTGAATTGCAAACCTGATGGACAAACACTGAAAAACAAGTCACGAGTGAACGCAAATCATCTGGGGCCCGTTTTCAGCCTCACGGCACTTTAAATAAAGTGAAATAACTTTGCATTGAAAAGATTTGGAACTTGCATCTGTGCCTTTATCTGTTCCATTGCTTAAAGTTGCTGGTGACTGATGATGGACACGCCTCTGCTCCCTCCATTGAACAAGAGGTGTTTGACGTTGACAGGACCTGTTGGTTTTGAGCTCATCCTTTACATTGAGTGGGCTCGCGTCTTTTAAGCGGCGTCAGCTTTAGTCCAGTGGTGAACTTCGCAGCAAACAAGTTCGACACCGTCTCACCGCGGGCGCTGACTGATATGTTTATTGTTATTTCTTACAGACCTAAATAAACAGTAACCGTGATTTTTAATTTGCACTATGTGATTTTTAGGTAGTCGCCTTGAAATGTTTCAAAGGCGAATCCTAATTTATGACAGTCCGGCCATTTCACCAGCCGTGTGGAAAACAAAAAATGTCTCTGCTTTTCGCGTCTTTTTTCGAAAGGCAAAAAATATATTTCCCGTGACCTCTGAAGGATGGACAAGTACATTTCAGAAAGCTGAAGCAACTTCACCGAGCTTAAATCGTCTGACCACGTTAAAGGCGCTATATATATATGCAAGTAGTTGCTGTCTGTTTCTGTGGTTGTCTTTTTTCTGTGTGTGTCCATCTGCAGGTCGATTTTGAATCAATACCAGTGTTCGTGTCAGTTTGTTGCATGAAATAAATGAGGGTATCAGGCGCTCCCCTCCCTGCCACTGGGTTGGTACTGAGTCAGGGTTTTGACAAAACTTCTGTTTTTTTTTGTTGAAAAAGCAATTAAAACCTTCATTCTGGGATTATCCAGTGTCATGTGAGCGGTGAAAGAAACACTGACCCCGATATGATGTGAACACGCAGCCTTTTGATCTGGAGTCCTGGATTTTTATTTTTTATATGAATGTTTCTCAAACACCGATTCATTTATCCCACCTTGGTTGAATAGATAGGGTTTATCAAATCTCCGCCAGGTCCCACGGGGTGTGAGACAGCATTGGAAGCAGCCTTCACCCCGAACATGACGCTGGCTTTCATTGCCTGCTCGCAGCGAACTGCGATAACAGGGCTGTGAGATGTGGACTTTGTTCACATTGAATCAGCAATGTGAATCGTTAAATATTTACTCATTTTTAACGAGAACAAGGTTTTAAAATGCTTCCGCAGGAACCTTTCGCGTGTGAGGCAAACATGATAACCACTACACTACGGAAACTTGACAGTTCAAGCGCCGTGTTAGGGACATAAACCCTCAGCCAAACTAATTTCCGTATTGCTGTCCAGGAGCTCATTTCACAGGGATACATTTACTGCGCTGTATTTCGGAAGGCTGCAGAGAAGGATCGGTGGCGATGGTCAGGCAGGGAATCCCAGAGCATCGCGCTCACACAGACATTTCACTGTTTTTTTTCATGCGCCTGATATCCGACCGCATGCTCGGATGACGTTGTTCACAGAGTGTTTTCTTGCAGACAAATCACACATTCGAAAACCTGAAATGAGATTAAGAGATCCGAGTCATTTAAAGTGCTCCCATTTACTGCAGATCAGGAATTAAAACCTGGCACCGGCTTCAGGGCGATCAGAATGAGGCAATGAATCCGAGAGTGGGAAGAAAAAGGTGCAATTTTCGTCTCTGGGTGGGCGCGAACCACCAACTTTTTGATTAAGAGCTAAACGCGCTAACCAATTGCATCACAGAGACCATCAGCTGAACTTTCTTGCAAGATACACTAAAGCAGCGTGTCACCAAGCCAAAGTTACATGTTGCAGCCACAGAAATGCAATTGTCCACCATCAGTGTTACTTTTCCAGAAACAAAGGATGGGACATTGTTTGTGGAAACATGGAAACGGTCTGGTCTCGCTCACAGCATCGATATCACCGACAACCAGCTCTCCTGCAACCGGCGCGCCCACCGATGCTTTGTCTGTTACAAAGTGGCACTGTGGGAGAACCTTCGCCACACTGACTGCAGCGGTTCAAGGAGGCGACTCACCACCACCTTCTCAAGTGCAATTTGGGATGGGCAATAAATGCTGGCCTCGCCAGCGACGCGACGCCCACATCCCATGAACAAATAAAGAAAAAGTGTTGTGAGCGTTCTTGCGCTGATGTCAGGTTTTGATCCCTGGTCTGCAGTAACTGGGAGCGCTTTAAATGGCTCCGACTTCATAATTTCAAATACAACATCAGAGTACCTGTTCCAAGAGGACATGCCGACTCAGTTGCGTCTTGGCCGCCTGTCTGGTCAGTCCTTTATTCGTCTCCAATTCTGTTTCCCAAAGCGTATCTACAGATTCACAAAGCTGTTTGTCATTTCGGTTCCTTTCGATTTGTCCAGCTCCCGACTGGCAATAAATTGCAAACCTGGTTGCAACCCTCCGCCTTCCATCGTGTCCGGGGATGGGTTATTTGGAGAGACTGGAGAAGCTGGGATTGTTCTCCTTCGAGCAAAAAGAGGTGAAGGGGAGATTTAATAGAGGTGTTCAAAATTATGTGCGGATTTTGATAGAATTGATGGGGAGAAGCTGTTTCCATTGGCAGGAGGGTCGATAACCACAGGACGCAACCTGCATTTTGATAGCGCCTTTAACGTAGTAAAACGTCACAAGGTGCTTCACAGGAGCGTTATTAAACAAAACTTTACACTAAGCCACATAAGGAGATATTGGGACAGGTGACCAAAAGCTGAGTCGAATTGGTAGGTTTTAAGGTATGTGTTAAAGGAGAGAGAGGCGGAGAGGTTTAGGGAGGGAATTCCAGAGCTTCGGGCCTCGGCAGCTGAAGGCACAGCCGCCAATGGTGGAGTGATTTAAATCGGGGATGCGCAAGAGGCCAGAATTGGAGGAGCACAGATTGTTTTTATTCGTTCATGGGATGTGGATGTCGTTGGCGAGGCCGGCATTTATTGCCCATCCCTAATTGCCCTTGAGAAGGTGGTGTTGAGCCGCCTTCTTGAACCGATGCAGTCCGTGTGCTGTTATGTGGTGAGTTCCAGCGACGATGAAGGAACGGCCGATATATTTCCAAGTCTGGATGGTGTGTGACTTGGAGGGGAACGCGCAGTTGTTGGTGTACCCATGTGCCTGCTGCCCTTGTCCTTTTAGGTGGTAGAGGTCGCGTGTTTGGGAGGTGCTGTCGAAGAAGCCTTGGCGAGTTGCTGCAGCTGCAGTGCATCCTGGGGATGGTACACACTGCAGCCACAGTGCGCCAGTGGTGAAGGGAGTGAATGTTTCGGGTGGTGGATGGGGTGCCAATCAAGCGGGCTACTTTGTCTTGGATCGTGTCGAGCTTCTTGAGTGTTGTTGGAGCTGCAGTAATCCACTCCTGACTTGTGCCTTGTTGATGGTGGAAAGGCTTTGGGGAGTCAGGAGGTGAGTCACTCGCCGCAGAATACCCAGCCTCTGACCTGCCCTTGTAGCCACATGATCTGGGAGGGTTGTAGATTACAGAGGTAGGGTGGGGCGAGGGCCATGGTGGGATTTGAAAGCAAGAATGAGAATTTTAAAATCGAGGCTTTCCCGGACAGGAGATTTGACTGGAACGTCACACCGTCCCCTCCCGTGTTTACTTCCACAAACTTACATTGGGACAGGGCTAGGGCGGATTTTTCTGTGTCTCACCCGGGGCCGCTGAGTCTCCTGCAGTCCCCCCGATCACCAACTCACCCAGTGTGTACATTTAAACCGGAAAAAGTGCCTTGCAAAGGGCAAGAGATGAAGGCAAGGCTGGAAACTCTGACAAAAAAAATGATTATCCACCAGCGAGGTTTGTGTACCTGAATCGCTAACTCTTCTTTCAAAGTTTTGACATTCATTGGACGACACGCGGTACCTACAGACTTGTCTCTTGCACTCACAGTGAAGAGGAGGGTCCTTTTCACTCGCACGCCAGCAATTGTGATATCAAGAAAAAGGTGGCGGAGAAATTCTCCATTTCAGCGAAAATGGAGCGCTGGGGTCCGCTCATGAGTGCAGCATAAAAGTTGAAACTCGCACCCACAATCCTGAGGTTAATGCCTCTACCGACTGAGCTCGCCAAGCCTGAGGAAACTGCTACTTCCTTGTCTGTCGGGCCCATCAATGTGTCAGAATCAAGCACCCGGGCGTTTAAGCAACAACCAACTGAACGAAGACGGTTCACTCACTTGCCCCAACACCTGCTGTGCCTTAACTTGCTCACCGCTACCAGTAGTTTATTTTGAAATGACGCTTCCCTCCCTGGCACCGCAAAACTAGTGACCAAAGTTCCGTTTATTGTTAAAAAGCATTAATTCCGAAATTATCCAGGCTCCTATGAATGGTAAGATAAATAGTAACTTCGAAGTGATTTGGACACGCAGCTTTCTGATTTGGCGTCAGATGCGCTACCGTTGCGCCACGAGGTTAAATGATGGCATAGATTATATATGTAAATATACTTATTACTTACTTAAATATATATGATTGATGGAGTGTTCCCTTGTGGTTGGGAATAGTTCATTGCACAAAAATAATTCAAGTCTGTGAGACACTTATTGTTCTTTTCAATCACCATTCATACGTTCTGTTACACAGTGAAGGAAATGCTAACTTGTTTGCCAACTGACAATTGAAACGTTAATGAATCTTTGTGCTTTGCATTTCATGAACTTTTATCCCTTCCCATTTTACATACTGTATTTTACGAGTCTGCTTAAAAATGTTCAGTGCTTATTATACCAGGAATCTGGTGCAGCCGCTGTTAAATTTAAAAGGATTTGAAGCCCCTTTCACACTTGAAGAAACTCGACCCTGGAAGTTTATGGGGAGCAAATCCCAACAAAAGGCTTCCCTCCGAGATCAAATCGGGAACTTTCTGCGTGTAACTGGTGAACATGATAACCGCTACACTACGGAAACGACAAACGTTTCGGTCTCAGGTCTGAAGGAAGTGTCGAGGGAAAACATGAACTGCTGACTCTCTTTGCACTGACTCTTCACGAACATTTCATCGATCGAAACTATACAAGTCACAGGGAAAAAATGTCAAAGTCATTAAACTCCCGAATTAGCCCCAAAATCTATCAATCTCAGTTTTGAAATTTTCAATTGACCCCAAGCCTCTGTAGCTTTTTGGGGGAGAGAGTTCCAGATTTCCACTCCCCTTTGTGTGAAGAAGTGCTTCCTGACATCACCCCTGAACGGCCAAGCTCTAATTTTAAGGTGACACCCCCTTGTTCTGGACTCTCCCCACCAGTGGAAATAGTCTCTATCTGCCCTGTCAAATCCTTTAATCATCTTAAACACCTCAATTAGATCACCCCTTAATATTAGATTCTCAAGGGAATGCAAGTCTGGTCTTTGCAACCTGTCCTCATAATTGCTTATCAAGGATAGCCACCAAAAAGTGTTTTACGATAGCTGGCACAGCATTGTTTTGTATCCGTGGGCTGGTTCATCCAGGGGTTGATTCTCGCTTTGTGGTTATTAATCCAAATATATAAGAGGTCCTGGTTTAAATCCCGGAGGAGCCCTTATTTTACTTTTGATCTTGAACTTCAAAGACTGAAAAGTACCGAATCACCCCACATGAGTGAAACAATTCCTCTGTTTCATACTATTACCTAACACAGCTGCCCAACTTGGTTTTGATGAAAGGTCATTGACCTGAAACATTAACTCTGTTTCTCTCTCCACAGATGCTGCCTGACCTGCTGAGGGTTTCCAGCATTTTCGATGTTATCAGAGTTTCACTTCCCTCATCACCTAACTACACTCCTCCACCAGATGTCGCCTTGTGGTGCAAACAGGCTCCTTCCACACAGCCAGGTGTTCTGCTTCAGGCATTAATTATCACTATAACTTTTTAACTTGTTAGTTGAACCATATGGCCTTGCCCATTGACCAGAAAGCAGAATGGTGTTTATCTCTCATCAGTACAGCCCTTTCCCGCTGCATCAGCTTGGAATGATACGGATCAATCATACAGATGTCACACCTCTCCTGCTTCCCTGTGAAGCTGGTAAGACGAATAGCACACAATGCTGTCTGACACACATACACACCAGCTCTGAATGATTTAAAGGCCTTGTTATGATTGTCAGAGAATTGTTTATATCAAAAGGATAATTAAACTTACGAGTATTATGATATCAGCTACAATCCAAGAGTTTCTGGACTTCAGAATCTACTATTAACCATATGCATGCATATAAAATGAAGCAAATCCGTCTTATGTTTGCAGTTTCATTCTCCCAAAAGAGATTTATAGTTCCTTACCTAAGAAGCAAAAGTTAAAGGTTAATATTACTTCAATATAAAGACTAAATCTTTCCTGACAATACAGCTACCCAAAACTAATATAACACCTCAAACTGATAGAGCTTCTCAAATTAAACAGTACCTCAAACTAATACCGTACCTCAAACAAATACAACACCTTAAACTAATACAGTACCTCAAATCGATACAGAACCTGAAACTAATATAATACCTCAAACTAATACAGCATCTCAATCTAATATAGCATCTCAAACTAATAAAGTACCTCAAATTAATAGAGCACATCAAACGAATACAACACCTTAATCTAATACAGCACCTCAAATTGATACAGAATCTGAAACTAATTCAATACCACAAAACTACTACAACACCTCAAAGTAATATAGCACCTCAAACTAATAGAGCACCTCAAGCTCATACAGTATCTCAAACTAATACAGTACCTCAAACTAATACAGCACCTCAAGCTAATACAGTATCGCAAACTAATACAGCACCTCAAACTAATACAGCACCTCAAACTGATACAGCCCCTCAAACTGATACAGCACCTCAAACTAATACAGCACCTCAAACTGATACAACACCTCAAACTGATATAGTACCTCAAACTAATGTAGTACCTCAAATTAGTACAGCATCTTAATCGAATACAGCACCTCAAACTAATACTGTACATCGAATTAATACAGTATCTCAAACAAATACAGTACCTCAAATTAATACAGTACCTCAAACTAATACCATATCTCCGATTAATACAGTACCTCAAACAAATACAGCACTTCAAACTAATAGAGTACCTCAAACAATACAGCACCTCAAAGTAATAGCTTTCCTCAAACTAATACAGTACCTCGAATTAATGCAGTGCCTCAAACTAATACAGCACGTCAACCTAATAGTGTTCCTCAAACAAATCCAGCACCTCAAACTAATAGTGTACCTCAAACAAATACAGCACCTCAAACTAATAGTGTTCCTCAAACAAATACAGCACCTCAAACTAATAGTGTTCCTCAAACAAATACAGCACCTCAAACTAATAGTGTTCCTCAAACAAGTACAGCACCTCAAACTAATAGTGTTCCTCAAACAAATCCAGCACCTCAAACTAATAGTGTACCTCAAACAAATACAGCACCTCAAACTAATAGTGTTCCTCAAACAAATCCAGCACCTCAAACTAATAGTGTACCTCAAACAAATACAGCACCTCAAACTAATAGTGTTCCTCAAACAAATCCAGCACCTCAAACTAATAGTGTACCTCAAACAAATACAGCACCTCAAACTAATAGTGTTCCTCAAACAAATCCAGCACCTCAAACTAATAGTGTACCTCAAACAAATACAGCACCTCAAACTAATAGTGTTCCTCAAACAAATACAGCACCTCAAACTAATAGTGTACCTCAAACAAATACAGCACCTCAAACTAATAGTGTTCCTCAAACAAATACAGCACCTCAAACTAATAGTGTTCCTCAAACAAATACAGCACCTCAAACTAATAGTGTTCCTCAAACTAATCCAGCACTTCAAACTAATAGTGTTCCTCAAACAAATACAGCACCTCAAACTAATAGTGTACCTCAAACAAATACAGCACCTCAAACTAATAGTGTACCTCAAACAAATACAGCACCTCAAACTAATCGTGTTCCTCAAACAAATACAGCACCTCAAACTAATAGTGTTCCTCAAACAAATACAGCACCTCAAACTAATAGTGTTCCTCAAACTAATCCAGCACTTCAAACTAATAGTGTTCCTCAAACAAATACAGCACCTCAAACTAATAGTGTTCCTCAAACAAATACAGCATCTCAAACTAATAGTGTTCCTAAAACAAATACAGCACCTCAAACTAATCGTGTTCCTCAAACACATACAGCACCTCAAACTAATACATTACCCCAAAACTAATCATTAACTGAAATGTCAAAGTCCGAACAGGACAAGCAGGTTGACCTTGACTGGCGGCGGATCTGTTAAGAGGATATTAAGCTGCAGGAGAAAGTCCCGTTGAGGAACTGCAGTTGTATTCAATTAATTTCGAGTCTTTTCTCAACATTAGAGCAGAGAAACACGTGGTACGTAATATCACCACAGGGCCTTCCATTGTCGGCCTAATTCAGTGCAACATCCCCAGAACATTTCGTCTGAATCTCATCACCAGATGTCTTTCAAGTCATCTTTGCTGATTTGTTGCAGTTCAGTTTGGGTGTAAATAGAATTGTTTCTTTACCAGCATAGCTTTCTTGGGGCGAGGGGTATTTGAGTTTGTACCGGGCAATTTGCAGCTGCCCATTGCTAATTGATCCTCAATTGACTCAATACATTTCAATTAAACTATCACAAAAAGACGGACTATTCCTGCACCCACTCCCCGCCGCCCCCCCACCCCCCGCCAATGTTCCAAATTACGCCACTTCTCCATCACAACTTCTGCAAATCTCTAACTCTGTCTCTATTTATAAATCTGTCTATCGTGCTCTCTTTCTACTAATTTTATGTTCCTTTATCTCTATCAAATATATACATTTTTTCCAAAAGGTTGGCCGCGCTGTCCTCCATTTTGTCCAAGGTGGTGGCCAAGCTGGCCTCCATTTTGTCCAAGGTGGTGGCCAAGCTGTCCTCCATTTTGTCCAAGTTGGTGGCCAAGCTGGCCTCCACTTTGTCCAAGGTGGTGGCCAAGCTGTCCTCCATTTTGTCCAATGTGGTGGCCAAGCTGGCCTCCACTATGTCCAAGGTGGTGGCAAGGCTGTGCTCCATTTTCTCCAATGTGGTGGCCAAGCTGTCCTCCATTTTGTCCAAGATGGTGGCCAAGCTGTCCTCCATTTTGTCCAATGTGGTATCCAAGCTGGCTTCCATTTTGGCATGGGAGCCGCGCCAGCGGCCTTTTTTTAAAATGGTGGTCGCGCTCGCCCCCATTTTGTCCGGGACGGACTCCCCGCTGGCCTCCATTTCGTCCAAGCCCGGCTGCCGTACCTGCAGCCGTGCTGACCCTGTGCAAATACACTTCAAAATAGAACAAAACATCATAAATATACAGGTAATATACATATATTATAAACAGAAGTTGTTGTTGTTGTTGGTGGCGGTGGTGGTCTGAAGATAAAGACCGCCACTCTGGCATCACTCTGGGCTGACTGGGTGCACCCAGGCATCATTCTGGGTTCACTGCGGGATCACTGGGGACACTCTGTTGGCTCCTTGCTGCCATCTGACCAAGATGGCGGCGGCGCAGAAGCCTTTTTTCCAAAAGATTGGCCGCGCTGTGCTCCATTTTGTCCAAGGTGTCCGTCGCCTAATATCACCCACAGTCATTTCTAGGCTGCAATCCTCAACCTGCCCTTTAACTGTCCTCGTCTCAGAGACTCACAATTCATATTTTAACTGGGAAACTGCAGGAACAGAGTGAAACGGGTCTGCTTGTGTCCCTGGATTCAGTGCACACTGCGGAGACATCTGTCTAAATTATAAATGAAACACCAGGAGTGAACATGGTCAATATAGTTATATAAAAGCTGTAAATGAAGCCGTTTATTATTGTTGGATCAGTCCTGTATGAGATCAGATTTAAACTTTATTCCTGAGAGAGGTCTGATTAAGTAATATCGTGGACTTTGAGATGTTTGTGTTTTATTCACAACATTATTTACATCGGAGTCAAAGCTGCTGATATAATCTGTTTGTTAAACTGACTGTAACTAATAGCAATGGTCAGGAGTATAACCGTGTCAGTGGAGACTTAACCCCTGTATAAATCAGGGCTTGTTGGAATGGATCAGCTCAGAGTGCCTGCTGGAGCTGTGGTTTCCAGGCCAACAGAAGTCAGTGCTTCTCACAGAAATGGGACATTCAGTAATGATTCAGATAATGCTCATTTATTATCCTGTTCTTGCAGCCATTGGAGTTCCAGGTAAGCCGTTATCCCAGCTGTTAATGGTGTAAATCGGTGTTAACTCTGCTGCTGTACTTGGCAAATTGTTTTTTGTCCCTACATATTTTACACAGTCACTTGTTCTGTTGTATTGGTTGAATGATGGAATGTGTTAAGTCTCTGCTCTTTCGGTATTGAGGCGCTGCATTATATCTGTCATGAATTTGTCTATCCAACCCTGGCATTGTTACTCCATTATTCTCTGTACTGAACGTATTGGGATAAGAGTTGGTATCAGACCAACAGGAGATGATAACACTTTCATGTTGTGGAACTAACCTGTCCTGGAATATGTTTTCATCAATGTGTTTTCAGTGATTGATAATGAGACAGCTCACGGTCTCAGTGTTGCAAGGAGGCAGCGGAATGTCCTCCCTCTCCAATAACATGCTTCAGTTTAACTGGGATTTCAATGTATTTATTGGTGATCACTGTTATGAAATATTATTTCATTATGTGTGTATCTGACGCCGCCTCAAATGTCTGGTTATTGAACTGAGTTTTCTGCTGACTCTTTCACATCTCCTTCTCTGCTTCACTGTGGATGAATTCACTGACTGTCACTGGACTTCACTGTAAAATGAAATGTTTTGATGTTTTATGGTCTCAATTTGCACTGTCCCTGTTGAAATCAGCAGACCTTCCATGTACCTGTAGATTATAAGTATGATGTTGGCGTTTTGTAAATTGAACAGTCCCGCCATCTATCCCTGTACCCTATAATTACTGGAGAAGGAATCTCAATTATTGTGAGATCTGCCTGGGAGAGGGATTCGATTCTGTTCATTCCATGATTTGTTGATGAAGTGAACAGTGTAGGTGAACAGGTGGAGACTTGGACGATCTGTAGAAACATTAAACTATTCCACAAAGGCATCAGTATTTAACGAACTAACACTGAGAATAGGATCGGTGGAACACGGGGCTGGTGAACAGAATGCAGGCACAGGATGATAGGATTTAATCGGATATGAAAATGGACATGAGATAGGGAGTAGAGTGAGTGATGGAGAGGGCGACTGAGAGGGAAAGCGAGAGGCTGTGGTGTGAATAATTCATCAGAATGAGCTGCTGAAACTTCCAGTACAATTAAACAGAGAAAAAATGACTTGAAGGTGTTATTATGATGTGGTCAGATTGGGTGAGTTTTTATTGTGGGACTCGGTCCTCATGTTTATATCCCTGTCAGGTCTTCAGTCTGCTTTTGTGAATGTTCTTTGTTTTTCAACTTAACACTAAACATAATTAAAATTTGCTGAAAAAAATATGATCAGAAATGTCTTGATCGTAATGAATTGTTCGGATACATTACGTTAAAGTTAGGTGAATTCAATAAACAACGAGGTTGATTTAATTAAAACTTTTAAATTTAATTTCAAGTGAATTACAAAGTAAATTTATTGTACACATTTTAAACCCAACACATGTTTTCTGACACAATTAAACACAGAAATGAAGTATTGAATGTATTAGTTGGATTGTGTTAGTGGGACCGATAGATTAGATTTCCTCTAACTCTCTGCTGCAATCTCTTCCTGCTAATCCCAGCCTCTCCTCTCACTGCATTGAATCCTCTGGCCACTCATCCCTTGGTTCACTTCATTCGCTTTCCAAACCATCTGCTCCTGACTCCCCTCCAGCTCCTACGTGTCCTTTTCCTTCTCTCCCTCCCAATCTCACTCACTGGCTCGGTCTCCAGCTGCCTTTCCCGTTTAGTGCCAGCCCCTGTCGGCTCACTTAACCCAGAAAAATAAACCAGCTGTACCTCCCTCTGTCCCCTCATATTCCCGACCCTTCCCTCTCTTTCCCCGTCCGTCTGGAATCCAAATCCGGCGTTAATCCACTGGATTCACGGTCTGTAAAACCCCTTCTCCCTTCCCCACAGGCACTGCGCCCTCACTCAGCCCTTCCAGTGGATCCGGTGCTCACTTTATTCACTTTCTGTCTCCATCTCCCAATTCATTATTGATCATTGTGTTAAAAAACATCTTTCTGCCCGAAAGCGCTTCCCAGGTCAATGAATCACTTTCCACCCTTCGATGCAGCAACAAAGCTGGAAATTTCACCCCAGATCCTCTCAAACTGCTGCTTTGGCTCCAGGTCTGATCAGTAATTTCTCTGCTTCCATTTCTTTCTCTTACAGTTAATTTGGTTGCGATTGTGATCCTGTCCCGAGTAAAGTGCGGTCTCTCCAAATGTATCAGTCGCTATCTGGTGGGAATGGCAGTGGCCGATCTCCTGGTCGTTATCATTCGTGTGGTATTGGTGGTAATTAATGCGCTATATTGCCCATGGCCATTCCTGCACATTACTCCTGTGTGTAGTCTTATTATCGTCTTGAGTGCTGCAGCCATCGTGGTTTCTGTCTGGTTCACAGTCGCTTTCACCTTTGATCGATTTGTGGCCATTTGTTGCGAGAAGCTGGAAACTAAATATTGCACCGAGAGAACGGCGGCTGTGGTTCTGGGAACAGTGAGTGTGCTGGGCTGTTTGGAGAGTGTCCCCTGGTACTTTACACTTGGACCTGGATACATAATTGATGACGTTCCCTGGTTTTGTGTGACTAACCCGAGCTTCCGTACTTCCCCCACATGGGCCGCATTTGAGATGTTTCACCTCATTTTAACCCCTTGTGTCCCGTTCTGTCTGATTTTGCTGTTCAATGTTCTGACGGTCAGGCGTATTCTAATGTCCAGTCGAGTCCGCAGGGGACTCCGGGGCCGCAGCAATGGAGAGAATCAGCGTGATCCAGAGATGGAGAACCGAAAGAAATCCATCATTTTACTCTTCAGTATATCGGGCAATTTTATACTGACCCTGTTTTTCTCACAGATCAATCAGCAATAATGCTGCAGCTTCTCAGTTCCTGCACAAACACGTGTATTTATGTCCTGACCCAGACTAAATTCAGAGAGGAGCTGAAGAACGCGGTGAAATACCCACTCAATCTAATTGTGAAATTCGTGAAATCATAGAAAGAGCTGAAGGGTTTCAAGGACTAGAACTAAATCCCATTTCATCCTCCATCCCCTACACTTCCCATCGGATGGAAAGTACATTTTATATTAGCAGCACAGAGCCATTAAATGATCTTAAATCTGAATCTGAGATTATATTTTATTGATAATCTGACCTATTGTGGCGGGATTTGCTTTGCAGATGATCCGTGAATTGTTGTTCAAAATGACGGCACTAAAGAGCTCATCTGGACTTTAATTAACTGACCGCAAGACCAAATGGATAAAGCTGGAAATCAAAGTCACTTCTGTGGACCTGATCAGGATGTGTGTACTTCACATAAATGGTGAGAGAGAGGAGGGGAGAGAGAGAGGGGAGACAGAGAGAGGGACAGAGAGAGAGGGGAGGGGGAGAACGGGAGAGAGAGAGTGAGAAAGAGGGAGTGGAGCAGCGAGAAAGAGCGAGAGAAAGGGCGAGGCAATTAGAGAGAGACAGAGACATAGAGAGGGAGACAGAGAGAAAGAGTGAGGGAGAGGCAGAGACAAAGAGAGAGTTGGAGAGAGACAGAGAGAGAGAGACAGAGAAAGAGAGACAAAGGGGAAGAGAGGGGGAGAGAGAGTGGGAGAGAGAGTGGGAGAGAAAGAAGGAGAGAAAGAAGGAGTGGCAGAGAGACAGAGAGGGAGATATAGAGAGAGGGAAGCGAGGGAAAGAGAGAGACAGAGAGAGAGAAACAGAGAGAGTGGCACAGAGAGAGGCAGAGAGAGAGAGAGAGACCAGGAGAAAGACAAAGTGAGAGGTAGGGAGAGAGACACAGAGAGAGGGAGACAGAGAGAGTGGCACAGAGACCGAGAGAGAGACAGAGATAGAGACCAGGAGAAAGACGAAGAGAGAGGCAGGGAGAGAGAGAGACAGAGAGAGTGAGAGACAGAGAGGGCAGAGAGAGGGAGAGAAAGAGATAGATAGAGAGGCAGAGGGAGAGAGACGAGAGACAGAGAGAGGGACAGACAGAGAGATAACCCAAGGACAAAATAAATGTACCACTGAGAAAACTGCAGAAATAAAGAGGGGCAGAGACAGATTTACTCAGAGACGGAGAGAAATAAAGAGTAAGTTATTAAGACAAGAGAGAAAAATAAAGAGAGAACGAAATCATATCGATATATATTATATATATATATATATATATATATTATATATATATATACATATACACACATAATGAGAGTGAGAGACACTGCTGAATAATTACAAAGTGATATGAGAGGAGAGGTAAATGGACAGATGAAATCAATTCAAAATAACTAGAGTCTGAGGGAGAGTCAGAGCAGGAGAGTGTCAGACATAAAACGACAAAGAGAAAGAGAAAAAGAGATACAGAAAGCAGGGAGAAAATAGAAAAGTGGAGAGAGGAGGAGAAATACAAATATTAAAACAGACTGAGAAAGATGGAATGAAATACAGAAACAGATTCAAAGAAGAGTTCGAGAAGTCAAATAGAAACAGAGAGAAAGAAGTGGACAGAAGCAGAGCTGGAGAGAGTGAGAAGCAAACAGAATTTAATAAAGACAGATGGAAAGGGAAGGAGGAAGAGACAGATAGAGAGAAGGAAAAGGGAAAAGTAGATCCACAGGGAGAAACAAAGATAGAGGTTATGCCAGGAGGCTGCACAATAAAGTCACTCAGCCTTGTCTACCTGACCCTGACCATTACTCACTGCCGGAGTTTCCCAGCTGCTCTGTGCAGTAAACATTCATCTGATAAACGAAAGCCTGAGACTAAATCGGCTTCAGCATGTTCGAAGGAAAAGGACGATCAAAAGGAGGAAGGGCTGTTAGAAGGATTGTTAATGACACGTTGTGAAAGACCACACAGCAGAGGATAGATCACCATAGCAATAATAACGATTCCAGGAGGGCTGGAGATGGTTTGAACTCCTGCTGGCTTGACTTGGTTACGTTGTGGACACTGAGAGAAAACAAGTGAAGTGTCAATCAATCGTGGGTTGTATTTGTAGAAACTATTGTTGATAAACTAACGTCCCAGAGTTGTGTTTCTATGTTACAAAGAAGCTGAGCAGAAGTTGAGTGGAGAGAGACACAGATCCACCACTGCTGCTCCAAACTCACCTTTCGTTTCCTGGCAGCACCACCTCACCTGGAATCTACATGACTGCTCGCTACCTCCCAGCTTGATGCCTCGATGCTGGTTTACAGATTGCCTGTGAAGCAGATGACCTGGATACAAGAGAAAGACAGGCGACACTACAACGGTATCCATCAAAACGCCTTGAATCATCCAGGCAAGCTTGTGTCAACCATAAGGATATAACTTTTGTTATCAGCTTAGTCGAAGATAGACATTGGATTTCCAAACGGTTATGCATTTTGGGAATTCAGAATGTGTTGTTTTATTGGTGTTGAAGCAATTCTAAATCGGTTATAATCGCAAGATTTTGATGAAATTCTAATTTGAATTTTTCGAGTGTGTTAAGAATAATAAATGATTGTTTTGTTCATAAAGCCATGGTTTGTGCCTGAAGTTTCTTTAGGATAAAGAGCCAATTATTTAAATATAAATTTTAAACTTTTGGAGATAAAAAGGCACTGCCCCAAATTAAAGTGTAAAATCACTTTGCACCTTTTTATTCCTCCATCTGGACCATGTGTAACTTTCCCATTGAGCTGCTGGATTCTGTAATAAATCACAATGTACTCTTACCCCTTCTGCTGTGTTACTAAACTGGACAGGGTCCTGCAGCTCTCTCCTGATCTGTTACTGTTACAAATACTGTTTTTGTTTCAGATTAAAGAAAAATATGAATAATGGAGAAATGAACCAAATCCCAGATCAGAACTACATTCAGATTGAGTCCAATTTTACTCTGATTTATTTAATAGAAGCTAGAATTACATTCTCTACACAAAAATGGCTCATTTGACCTTCACTCCCAATGTCTGGTCTTTCCTTCTCCAGAAGCATTACGTCAAAATAACCAAATGTGAATCCATTTTTTTGCAGAAGTTCACATTTTGGACCTTGATTTCCTCACTGCTCTGCTGTCTTTGTGTTAAACACCAGCTAGTGCAAGTCTCACTCAGTTTGTATCTTTAACGATAGTTCAACAGTGATTTAACAGGACCAGCAAATGAACCCTCTCCGTGTCTCACAACACAACGAGCTTCATCTTGCCCCTCAGTAAGATGGCTGCCTTATTGGTGGCCATTAGGTTTCAGGATCAAGGCGCCCAACTTGTTTAAACTTCATGGCGGCAAATTTGATCAATATGACCATCTTGCCCCTCAGTTAAATGGCCGCCATGCCTCACAGTTAAATGGCCGCCTTGCCCCTCAGTTAAATGGCCGCCTTGCCCCTCAGTTAAATGGCCGACTTGCCCCTCCGTTAAATGGCCGCCTTGCCCCTCAGTTAAATGGCCGCCTTGCCCCTCAGTTAACTGGCCGCCTTGCCCCTCAGTTAAATGGCCGCTTTGCCCATCAGTTAAATGGCAGCCTTGCCCCTCAGTTAAATGGCCACCTTGCCCCTCATTTAAAGGGCAGCCTTGCCCCTCAGTTAAATGGCCGTCTTGCCCCTCAGATAAATGGCAGCCTTGCACATCAGTTAAATGGCCGCCTTGCCCCTCAGTTAAATGGCCGCCTTGCCCCTCAGTTAAATGGCCGCTTTGCCCTCAGTTAAATGGCCGCCTTTCCCCTCAGTAAAATGCAGACTTGCACCTCAGTTAAATGGCCGCCTTGCCCCTCAGTTAAATGGCCGCCTTGCCCCTCAATTAAATGGCCGCCTTGCCTCTCAGTTAAATGGCCGCCTTGCCCCTCATTTAAATGGCCGCCTTGCCCCTCAGTGAAATGGCCGCCTTGCCCCTCAGTTGAATGGCCGCCTTGCCCCTCAGTTAAATGGCCGACTTGCTCCTCAGTTAAATGGCCGCATTGCCCCTCAGTTAAATGGCCGTCTTGCCTCACATTTAAATGGCCGACTTGCCCCTCAGTTAAATGGCCGCCATGCCTCACATTTAAATGGCCGCCTTGCCCCTCAGTTAAATGTCCACCTTGCTCCTCAGTTAAATGGCCGCCTTGCCCCTCATTTAAATGGCCGCTTTGCCCCTCAGTTAAATGGCCGCCTTGCCCCTCAGTTAAATGGCCGCCTTGCCCCTCTGTTAAATGGCCGCCTTGCCCCTCAGTTACATTGCCGCCTTGCCCCTCTGTTAATTGGCCGCCTTACTTCTCAATTAAATGGCCGCCTTGCCCCTCAGTTAAATGGCCGCCTTGCCCCTCAGTTAAATGGCCGCCTTGCTGCTCAGTTGAATGGCCGCCGTACACATCAGGTTAATAGCCGCCTTGCCCCTCAGTTAAATGGCCCCTTGCCACTCAGTTAAATGTCCGCCTTGCCGCACCGTTAAATGGCCGCCTTGCCTTACAGTTAAATGGCCGCCTTGACCCTCAGTTAAATGTCCACCTTGCCCCTCAGTTAAATGTCCGCCTTGCCGCACCGTTAAATGGCCGCCTTGCCTTACAGTTAAATGGCCGCCTTGCCCCTCAGTTAAATGGCCGCCTTGCCCCTCATTTAAATGGCCGCCTTGCATTACAGTTAAATGGCCGCCTTGACCCTCAGTTAAATGTCCACCTTGCCCCTCAGTTAAATGGCGGCCTTGCCCCTCAATTAAATGGGCGCCTTGCCCGTCAGTTAAATGGCCGTCTTGCCCCTCATTTAAATGGCCGCCTTGCCCCTCAGTTAAATGGCCGCCTTGCCCCTCAGTTAAATGGCCGCCTTGCAACTCAGTTAATTGGCCGCCTTGCCCCTCTGTATATGGCCGCCTTGCCCCTCAGTTAAATGGCCGCCTTGCCGCTCAGTTAAATGGCCGCCTTGCTGCTCAGTTGAATGGCCGCCTTGACCCTCAGTTAAATGGCCGCCTTGTCCCTCAGTTAAATGGCCGACTTGCCCCTCAGTTAAATGGCCGCCTTGCCCCTCAGTTAAATGGCCGCCTTGCCCCTCAGTTAAATGGCCGCCCTGCCCCTCAGTTAAATGGCAACATTGCCCCTCAGTTAAATGGTCGCCTTGCCGCTCAATTAATTGGCAGCCTTGCCCCTCAGTTAAATGGCCGCCTTGTCCCACAGTTAAATGGCCGCCTTGCCCCTCAGTTAAATGGACGCCTTGCCCCTCACTTAAATGGCCGCCTTGCCCCTCAGTTAAATGGCCGACTTGCCCCTCAGTTAAATGGCCGCCTTGACCCTCAGTTAAATGGCCGCCTTGACCCTCAGTTAAATGGCCGCCTTGCCCCTCAGTTAAATGACCGCCTTGCCCCTCAGTTAAATGGCCGCCTTGCCCCTCAGTTAAATGGCCGCCTTGCCCCTCAGTTAAATGGCCGCCTTGCCCCTCAGTTAAATGTCCGACTTGCCACTCAGTTAAATGGCCGCATTGCCCCTCAGTTAAATGGCAGCCTTGCTCCTCATTTAAATAGCCGTCTTGCCTCACAGTTGAATGGCCGCCTTGCCCCTCAGTTAAATGGACGCCTTGACCCTCACTTAAATGGCCGCCTTGCCCCTCAGTTAAATGGCCGACTTGCCCCTCAGTTAAATGGCCGCATTGCCCATCAGTAAAATGACAGCCTTGCTCCTCAGTTAAATGGCCGTCTTGCCTCACAGTTTAATGGCCGCCTTGCCCCTCAGTTAAATGGCCGCCTTGCCTCACAGTTAAATGGCCGCCTTGCCCCTCAGTTAAATGGCCGCCTTGCCCCTCAGTTAATTGGCTTCCTTGCCCCTCATTTAAATGGCCGCCTTGCCGCTCAGTTAAATGGCCGCCTTGCCCCTCAGTTAAATGGACGCCTTGCCCCTCTGTTAAATGGACGCCTTGCCCCTCACTTAAATGGCCGCCTTGCCCCTCAGTTAAATGGCCGACTTGCCCCTCAGTTAAATGGCCGCATTGCCCCTCAGTTAAATGGCAGCCTTGCTCCTCAGTTAAATGGCCGTCTTGCCTCACAGTTGAATGGCCGCCTTGCCCCTCAGTTAAATGGCCGCCTTGCCTCACAGTTAAATGGCCGCCTTGCCCCTCAGTTAAATGGCCGCCTTGCCCCTCAGTTAATTGGACGCCTTGCCCCGCACTTAAATGGCCGCCTTGCCCCTCAGTTAAATGGCCGCCTTGCCCCTCAGTTAAATGGCCGCCTTGCCCCTCAGTTAAATGGCCGCTTTGCCCCTCAGTTGAATGTCCGACTTGCCCTCAGTTAAATGGCCGCCTTGCCCCTCAGTTAAATGGCCGCCTTGCGCCTCAGTTAAATGTCAGCCTTGTCCCTCAGTTAAATGGCAGCCGTGCCCCTCAGTTAAATGGCCGCCTTGCCCCTCAGTTAAATGGCCGCATTGCCCCTCAGTTAAATGGCCGACTTGCCCCACAGTTAAATGGCCGCCTTGCCCCTCAGTTAAATGGCCGCCTTGCCCCTCAGTTAAATGGCCGCCTTGCCCCTCAGTTAAATGGCCGCCTTGCCCTTCAGTTAAGTGGCCTACTTGCCCCTCAGTTAAATGGCAACCTTGCCCCTCAGTTAAATGGCCGCCTTGCACCTCAATTAATTGTCAGCCTTGCCCCTCAGTTAAATGGCCGCCTTGTCCCACAGTTAAATGGCCGCCTTGCCCCTCAGTTAAATGGACGCCTTGCCCCTCACTTAAATGGCCGCCTTGCCCCTCAGTTAAATGGCCGACTTGCCCCTCAGTTAAATGGCCGCCTTGACCCTCAGTTAAATGGCCGCCTTGACCCTCAGTTAAATGGCCGCCTTGACCCTCAGTTAAATGGCCGCCTTGCCCCTCAGTTAAATGGCCGCCTTGCCCCTCAGTTAAATGGCAGCCTTGCCCCTCAGTTAAATGACCGCCTTGCCTCTCATTTAAATGGCCGCCTTGCCCCTCAGTTAAATGGCCGCCTTGCCCCTCAGTTAAATGGCCGCCTTTCCCCTCAGTTAAATGGCAGCCTTGCCCCTCAGTTAAATGACCGCCTTGCCCCTCAGTTAAATGGCCGCCTTGACCCTCAGTTAAATGGCCGCCTTGACCCTCAGTTAAATGGCCGCCTTGACCCTCAGTTAAATGGCCGCCTTGACCCTCAGTTAAATGGCCGCCTTGCCCCTCAGTTAAATGACCGCCTTGCCCCTCAGTTAAATGGCCGCCTTGCCCCTCAGTTAAATGGCCGACTTGCCCCTCAGTTAAATGGCCGCCTTGCCCCTCAGTTAAATGTCCGACTTGCCACTCAGTTAAATGGCCGCATTGCCCCTCAGTTAAATGGCAGCCTTGCTCCTCAGTTAAATGGCCGTCTTGCCTCACAGTTGAATGGCCGCCTTGCCCCTCAGTTAAATGGCCGCCTTGCCCCTCAGTTAAATGGACGCCTTGCCCCTCACTTAAATGGCCGCCTTGCCCCTCAGTTAAATGGCCGACTTGCCCCTCAGTTAAATGGCCGCATTGCCCATCAGTAAAATGACAGCCTTGCTCCTCAGTTAAATGGCCGTCTTGCCTCACAGTTGAATGGCCGCCTTGCCCCTCAGTTAAATGGCCGCCTTGCCTCACAGTTAAATGGCCGCCTTGCCCCTCAGTTAAATGGCCGCCTTGCCCCTCAGTTAATTGGCTTCCTTGCCCCTCATTTAAATGGCCGCCTTGCCCCTCACTTAAATGGCCGCCTTGCCCCTCAGTTAAATGGCCGACTTGCCCCTCAGTTAAATGACCGCATTGCCCCTCAGTTAAATGGCAGCCTTGCTCCTCAGTTAAATGGCCGTCTTGCCTCACAGTTGAATGGCCGCCTTGCCCCTCAGTTAAATGGCCGCCTTGCCTCACAGTTAAATGGCCGCCTTGCCCCTCAGTTAAATGGCCGCCTTGCCCCTCAGTTAATTGGACGCCTTGCCCCGCACTTGAATGGCCGCCTTGCCCCTCAGTTAAATGGCCGCCTTGCCCCTCAGTTAAATGGCCGCCTTGCCCCTCTGTTAATTGGCCGCCTTACCCCTCAGTTAAATGGCCGCCTTGCCCCTCAATTAAATGGCCGCCTTGCCCCTCAGTTAAATGGCCACCTTGCCCCTCAGTTACATGTCAGCCTTGTCCCTCAGTTAAATGGCAGCCTTGCCCCTCAGTTAAATGGCCGCCTTGCCCCTCAGTTAAATGGCCGCTTTGCCCCTCAGTTGAATGTCCGACTTGCCCTCAGTTAAATGGCCGCCTTGCCCCTCAGTTAAATGGCCGCCTTGCGCCTCAGTTAAATTTCAGCCTTGTCCCTCAGTTAAATGGCAGCCGTGCCCCTCAGTTAAATGGCCGCCTTGCCCCTCAGTTAAATGGCCTCATTGCCCCTCAGTTAAATGGCCGACTTGCCCCACAGTTAATTGGCCGCCTTGCCCCTCAGTTAAATGGCCGCCTTGCCCCTCAGTTAAATGGCCGCCTTGCCCCTCAGTTAAATGGCCGCCTTGCCCTTCAGTTAAGTGGCCTACTTGCCCCTCAGTTAAATGGCAACCTTGCCCCTCAGTTAAATGGCCGCCTTGCACCTCAATTAATTGTCAGCCTTGCCCCTCAGTTAAATGGCCGCCTTGTCCCACAGTTAAATGGCCGCCTTGCCCCTCAGTTAAATGGACGCCTTGCCCCTCACTTAAATGGCCGCCTTGCCCCTCAGTTAAATGGCCGACTTGCCCCTCAGTTAAATGGCCGCCTTGACCCTCAGTTAAATGGCCGCCTTGACCCTCAGTTAAATGGCCGCCTTGACCCTCAGTTAAATGGCCGCCTTGCCCCTCAGTTAAATGGCCGCCTTGCCCCTCAGTTAAATGGCAGCCTTGCCCCTCAGTTAAATGGCCGTCTTGCCTCACAGTTGAATGGCCGCCTTGCCCCTCAGTTAAATGGCCGCCTTCCCCCTCTGTTGATTGGCCGCCTTACCCCTCAGTTAAATGGCCGTCTTGCCCCTCAATTAAATGGCCGCCTTGCCCCTCAGTTAAATGGCCACCTTGCCCCTCAGTTGCATGTCAGCCTTGTCCCTCAGTTAAATGGCAGCCTTGCCCCTCAGTTAAATGGCCGCCTTGCCCCTCAGTTAAATGGCCGCCTTGCCCCTCAGTTCAATGTCCGACTTGCCCTCAGTTAAATGGCCGCCTTGCCCCTCAGTTAAATGGCCGCCTTGCGCCTCAGTTCAATGTCAGCCTTGTCCCTCAGTTAAATGGCAGCCTTGCCCCTCAGTTAAATGGCCGCCTTGCCCCTCAGTTAAATGGCCGCATTGCCCCTCAGTTAAATGGCCGCCTTCCCCCTCAGTTAAATGGCCGCCTTGCCCCTCAGTTAAATGGCCGCCTTGCACCTCAGTTAAATGTCCGCCTTGCCCCTCAGTTAAATGGCAGCCTTGCCCCTCAGTCAGATGTCCAGCTTGCCCCTCAGTTAAATGGCAGCCTTGCCCCTCAGTTAAATGGCAGCCTTGCCCCTCAGTAAGATGTCCAGCTTGCCCCTCAGTTGAATGGCAGCCTTGCCCCTCACTAAGATGTGCAGCTTGCCCCTCATTAAGATGACTGCCTTCGTGGTGTCCATTGTGTTGCAGGTTCATGACATTGAAGTTGTTGTTCATCGTTTTAAGGTTTCATGGTAACTATTGCAAAAGAGGAGGCCTTTTGGCCCACTGTGGCTGTGTCAGCTCTTTGAAAGGGCAGAGGAATTCTTCACATTTCCCCTTCTGCTCTTTCCCCACATACTTTATGGAGGCTTTGTAATCGTAGTTGTATTATGCAAATACATATGTATGTATATATGCAAATTTATGTTGTAGTCGTTGCTGTAATATATAAATACAAGTTGTTGTCGATAAATATTGTTTCTCAATCTTTTACTGCTTCGATTCTTCTCCTTTATAAACTGGGCTTTCTTTTTGTGTTAATGAATGTTGCTGAGAGATTGTCCCTGTAACTGAGTGAGGGATCATGCTGTGTGTTAGGTTTTTTCAAAAACGTTTTGCTTTGGCTGTTTTCAATGTCATGAATTTGTTTGAACTCGTTGGCTGATTGGAAAGAGCCACAAACTATAAGTTGACCACAAACTACAGGCTTTCTCTCCACAGGGCACTGACCGAGGCCTTTAACACAGGCTGCACCCAATGGGACTCACGTGAGTTTTGTCTGGGTCACTGTGGGGTCACAGGTTGCTGTGGGATAACTGGGACACTGCAGGTTCACTAGGATATTTTGGGATCACTGGGACACTGTGGGATCAGTGGGATCACTTTGAGAGAACTGGGGCACTTTGGGATCACTGAGACACTTTGGATCACTGCGGCAATATCACTGGGTGCACTGTCGGGTCACTGGGTCACGCTGCGATCACTGTGGGATCACTGGGTGCACTGTAGGATCACTGGGTCACGCTGCGATCACTGTGGGATCACTAGATGCACTGTAGGATCACTGGGTCACGCTGCGATCACTGTGGGATCACTGGGTGCACTGTAGGATCACTGGGTCACGCTGCATTCACTGTGGGATCACTGGGTGCACTGTGGATCATTGGGACACTGTGCATGACTGAGGCAATATCATGAATGCACTGTGGTATCAATGGATCACTCTGCAATCACATTGGGATCACTTGGTGCACTTTAGATCACTGGGACACTGTGGATCAATGGGGCACTATCACTGGGTGCACTGTGGGATCACTTGGTCACTGTGGGAACACAGTGGGATATTTATTTACCCAGACGGGCGGAATGGCCTGTTTCTGTGACGTGCTGAATTCTATGTAATATTTATATAAAGATATATTGTATTGTCTTTTATATAAAAGAAGTAGCTGTCGTAAAACATACATATTAGTCCGGCCGAATGGACACTGCACTGTGCTGTACTGTGCATTCGATTTTAAATATATATTGTATTATATTTTCTACTCCAGAAGTTGTTGTCAAATAAGAAATTCAGGGGAACTTCTTTACCCAGATGGGCTGAATGGCCTGTTTCTGTGTCGTGCTGTATTACATGCAAAATATATATAAAGATATGTACGGGGTTAAATTCGATAACCCCCGAATCCGGGTGCAGGGGGCGATGAACCCCCACGTGGTTAACCTGCACCCGGTCGTTGAGATGCATACAGCCCGTGAGATTGGTGCTGCCTGGTGATTTACCTGATTCCTGCGACCAGGGTGGCCACGATATTGCGTGAGTGGTTAACACCTCTTAAAGGTAGGCCGCACCTCTTAAAGGCAGGCTGTACCTCACAAAGTCAAACATTTGGTTCAGATACAAACCTCCGGGGTCATTTCTTCTCGTACAGTTTTGATTGGCAGTTTCTTTTCAATTAAACAGACCATTGTTTAAAATGACTGGCTCCCAGTCACTGTTTTGAAGCCATTTACCAGCCTGTCTTTTTCAAACTGGTGAGTCTGTTTGGAATCTCTGAGAATGTTCATCAAGTCGACAGCTTCCATAGTTTGTGAGAAAAAGACAACATAGAACCAGGATGTTCGAAAGTTCGGTCACAGTTTCGTATAGTATTTGTGAATTATTCATTATTTTCTTTTCCAATAAGGATCTGGTTGAGCTTTACAGTAAAACTGTTGTCTTACTGCTACTATTCTGTTTGTTCTCTTCCTGTTTCATCAATTTGTTTGGCAGTTAAAGTCTAAAACAAGGTCGAGTGTAGTGTGAATCTGTCACCCTCTGAAGAGCAGGCACTATTAGTTACTGGATAGAACGAGTGGGCTGAGATAATCTGAAGGGGTTTCACTGTTCATTACCTGGAGCCCTTCAAATGTTACATTGATATCAGGACAAGCGGAAACACTGAGACATTGGGAGTGAAGCCTCACCTAACAGAGGAGCTGATTCTTCAAGCTTAGAAATACAGCTGATTTTAAATCAGCAAAATTTAACTTTATTAAACTAGACAAAAAGGCAACTATCTCTGAACTGTCTCCACTATCTGAAAAACACGGACATTTTACTGATCGGGGAATAATGATCTCGTTCAAAAAGTACAAAATAAAAATCGGTTGCAATCGTTTTATAATAAAGACCTGATAGAATGCATTCCCCAACGAAACAAAAGCACCAAGCATCCCCAGGACATTGAGAGATAATGTGAGTGGGCAAAACTGTGGCAAATGGAATGCAATGTGGGGAAATGTGAGGTCATCCACTTCGGATCTAAGAAAGATAGATCAGAGAGTTTTCTAAATGGTGAGGAGCTCGGAACTGTGGGGAGCAGAGCGATTTCGGGGTCCAAGTACAGAAATCATTAAAAGCTAGTCGACAGTTTCAAAAATAATTAAAAAGGCTAATAGAATGTCGGCCTTTATTTCAAGAGGGCTGGAATATAAGAACATGAGAACATAAGAAATAGGAGCAGGAGTAGGCCAATCGGCCCCTCGAGCCTGCTCCGCCATTCAATAAGATCATGGCTGATCTGATCCTAACCTCAAATCTAAATTGATGTCCAACTTCCTGCCCGCTCCCCGTAACCCCTAGTTCCCTTTCCTTCTAGGAAACTTTCTATTTCAAATAATATAAAGGGGTGGAAGTTATGTTACAGAAGTACAGAACTCTGGTTAGAGCCCATCTGGATGACTGCATTCAGTTCTGGGCACTGACCCTCAGGAAGGATATATTGGCCTTGGAGGGGTGCAGCTCAGATTCACCAGAATTATAGCCGGGCTAAAAAGTTTATATTATGAGGACAGGCTGCATCGACAAGGCTTGTATTCCCCTTAATATGGAAGAATAAGGGGTGATCTAATTGAAGTGTTTAAGATGATTGAAGGAGTTGATAGGGTGGATAGAGAGAAACTACTTCCTCTTATGGGGGAGTCCAGAACAAGGGAGCATAACCTTAAAATTAGAGTTGGGCCGTCCAGGGTTGATGTCAGGAAGCACTTCTTCACACTAAGGGTAGTGGAAATCTGGAACTCTCTCTCCCAAAAGTCTGTTGAGGCTGGAGGGTCAATATGAAATTTTAAAACGGAGATTGATAGATTTTTGTTAGGCAAGGTTATTAAGGATCAAGGAACCAAGGCGGGTAGATGGAATTAAGATACAGATCAGTCATCATCTAATTGAATGGCGGAACAGGCTCAAGGAATTGAATGGTCCACTCCTGTTCTTATATAACAGGCTCGTGGGGCTGAATGACCTCCTCCTGTTCGTGTGTAACAGGACCGAGGGGCTAAATGGCCTCGTCCTGTTCCAGTGTCATCGGCCGAAGGGACTGCATGACCTTCAGTTCCTGTATAACAGGCTCCAATGGCTGAAAAGCCTCATCCTGTTCCTATCCAATAGGCTCGAGGGGTTGAATGACCTCCTCCTGTTACTGTGTAACAGGTTGGAAGGGCTCAATGGCCTCCTCCTGCTCCTGTCCAATAGCCTTGAGGTGCTTTCCGCCATATTGACCAAGATGGCCGCCATACTTTCGGCAATAAATGGCCGCTGAACGCACGGCCGTTTTGTCCAAGATGGCCGCTGAACTTGCTGACATTTTGTCCTAGAGCGCCGTCATATTTTCCGCCACTCTGGGACCACTGTGGAGTGACTGGGTTTACTCTGGGATCCCCAGGTGCAATCTGGTATCATCTAGGGTGACTGGGTGCATTCTGGGATCACAGGGTGCTTTCTGGAATTACTCTGGGGAGACGAGGTGCACCCTACGATCCCTGAGTGCAATCTGAGATCTCTCTGGGGTGACTGGCTGCACTCTGGGATCCCTGTGTGCACTCTGGTTTAACTCTGGTGTCACAGGGATATTGTGTGGTCACTGTGGGCTCACTGGGGACACTCTGTGCGGTACTTGCCGCCACTTTGATTAAGCTGGCTGCCGTACTCGCCTCCATTTTGTCCAATATGGCCTCCACACATGCCGCTATTTTGTCCAAGATGGCAGCTCTACTTGCCGCCATTTTGTCCAACATGTCTGCCTACTTTCCGCCATTTTGTCCGAGATGGCCGCCGTACTTGCCGCCACGCTGGCACTGTGTAAATACTCTGGGAAAATATTGGGGTGACTGGGTCCACTCTCAGATCAGTGGGTGCACTCTGGGATCCCAGTGTGCACTCAGGAATCACTCTTGTCCATGATGGCTGCTGTAATTGTCGTCGCTTTGTCCAAGATGGCCGAAAATGGTTGAGGGAGGGGCAAGACTGGCAGCTCAATATTCCGGGGTACAGAATCTTCAGGCGAGACAGAGGGGGAGGTATAATAGGAGGGGGGGTCGCAATATTAATTAAAGAATCAATTACTGCCATAAGGAGGGATGATATATTAGCAGGTTCCTCTAATGAGGCCATATGGGTGGAGCTTAAAAACAAAAAGGGGGCAAGCACTTTGATGGGAGTGTACTATAGGCCCCCAAACAGTCAGGGGGAGATCGAGGAACAGATATGTAGGCAAATCTCAGAAAATTGTGCAAATAATAGGGTAATAATAGTGGGGGATTTCAACTTCCCCAATATTAACTGGGATACTCAGAGTGTAAAAGGCTTAGAGGGTACAAAATTCTTAACGTGCATCCAGGAGAGCTTTTTGAGCCAGCATGCAGAAAGTCCGACAAGAGAGGGGGCGGTACTGGACCTAATTCTAGGGAATGTGGCCGGCCAAGTGGAAGAAGTGCTCGTAGGTGAGCACTTTGGTGACAGTGACCATAATTCGGTGAGATTTAAGGTGGTCATGGAAAAGGACAGGGAGCGGCCGGAAATAAAGGTTCTAAATTGGGGGAAGGCCGATTTTAATAGGATAAGGCAGGATCTGGCCAAAATGGACTGGGATCAGCTGCTTGTAGGAAAATCCGCATCGGAGCAATGGGAGTCTTTCAGAAGGGAGATTGAGACCATACAATGGCAACATGTTCCCGTAAAGGTCAAGGGTGGTTCCAAGAACTCCAGGGAAACTTGGATGTCAGGGGATATACGAGAATGGATTAGGAAAAAAATGAGGGCTTTTGGCAGATACAAAAGGCTAAAGACGGAGGAAGCCCGAGAGGAGTACAAAAAGTGCAGGGGGATACATAAAAAAGAAATTAGGAGATCAAGGAGGGGCCATGAAATAACACTGGCGAGCAAAATAAAGGAAAATCCTAAGATGTTTTATAAGTATATTAAGGGTAAGAGGATGACTAGGGAAAAAATAGGGCCCATTAGGGACAAAAATGGCAATCTGTGTGTGGAGCCGGCAGATGTAGGAGGGGTTCTAAATGAATTTTTTGCATCTGTTTTCACTATGGAGAAGGACGATGTAGACATAGAAATACGGCAGGGGGACTGTGATATACTCGAACATATTAACATCGAGCGGGAGGTGGTATTGGCGGTTTTAACAGGCCTAAAAATGGATAAATCCCCAAGCCCGGACGAAATGTATCCCAGGCTACTGTGTGAGGCAAAGGAGGAGATTGCGGGGGCTCTGACACATATATTCAGAACCTCTCTGGCCACAGGGGATGTGCCAGAGGACTGGAGAACTGCTAATGTAATACCATTATTCAAGAAGGGGAGTAGGGAAAAACCGGGGAACTACAGGCCAGTGAGCCTAACATCAGTGGTAGGAAAATTATTGGAAAAAATTCTGAAGGACAAAATTAGTCTCCACTTGGAGAAGCAAGGATTAATCAGGGATAGTCAACATGGCTTTGTCAAGGGAAGATCATGTCTGACTAATTTGATTGAATTTTTTGAGGGGGTGACTAGGCGTGTGGATGAGGGTAACGCAGTGGATGTGGTATACATGGATTTCAGTAAGGCCTTCGATAAAGTCCCCCACAGGAGACTGGTCAAGAAGGTACGAGCCCATGGAATCCAGGGTGCCTTGGCACTTTGGATACAAAACTGGCTTAGTGGCAGAAGGCAGAGGGTGATGGTCGAAGGTTGTTTTTGTGACTGGAAGCCTGTGGCCAGTGGGGTACCACAGGGATCGGTGCTGGGTCCCTTGCTGTTTGTGGTCTACATTAATGACTTGGATATGAATGTAAAAGGTATGATCAGTAAGTTCGCTGATGATACAAAGATTGGTAGGGTGGTAAATAGTGAGGAGGATAGCCTCAGTCTGCAGGACGATATAGATGGGTTGGTCAGATGGGCGGAACAGTGGCAAATGGAATTTAACCCGGAAAAGTGCGAGGTGATGCACTTTGGAGGGACTAACAAGGCAAGGGAATACACAATGAATGGGAGGACCCTAGGCAAGACAGAGGGTCAGAGGGATCTTGGTGTGCAAGTTCACAGATCCCTGAAGGCGGCGGAACAGGTAGATAAGGTGGTAAAGAAGGCATATGGGATACTTGCCTTTATTAGCCGAGGCATAGAATATAAGAGCAAGGAGGTTATGATGGAGCTGTATAAAACACTGGTTAGGCCACAGCTGGAGTACTGTGTGCAGTTCTGGTCGCCACACTACAGGAAGGATGTGATCGCTTTGGAGATTCACCAGGATGTTACCAGGGCTGGAGCGCTTCAGCTATGAAGAGAGACTGGGAAGATTGGGTTTGTTTTCCTTGGAGCAGAGGAGGCTGAGGGGGGACATGATTGAGGTGTACAAAATTATGAGGGGCACAGATAGGATGGATACTAAGGAGCTTTTTCCCTTCGTTGAGGGTTCTATAACAAGGGGACATAGATTCAAGGTAAAAGGCGGGAGGTTTAGAGGGGATTTGAGAAAGAACTTTTTCACCCAGAGGGTGGTTGGAGTCTGGAACTCACTGCCTGAAAGGGTTGTGGAGGCAGAAACCCTCACAACATTCAAGAAGCATTTGGATGAGCACTTGAAATGCCATAGCATACAAGGCTACGGACCAAATGCTGGAATATGGGATTAGAGTAGACAGGGCTGATGGCCGGCGCGGACACGATGGGCCGAAGGGCCTCTATCCGTGCTGTATGACTCTATGACTCTAACTACTTGCCGCCATCTTGTCCAAGATGTTCACCGTACTTGCTGGCCCTCGTGTAAATACACATATACATCTCATATATAATATATATTATAAATACAAGTTGTTTTTGTTGTAGTAGTAGTTGTTGTGATGTTTGAAATACAAAGACAGCCACTTGGGATCTCTCTGGGGTGAGAGGATGCACTCCGGGGTCAATTTGGGGTCACTGGTGCATTCGGGGTCACTGTGGGATCACTGGGGAAACTTTGCACGGTACTTGCCGGCATTTGGTCCAAGATGGCCGCCATTTTGTCCAAGATGCCGCCATGCTGGCCGTGTGTAAATATATATGGACATGGAATATATATGTATTATAAATACAAATTGTTGTTGTTGCAGTAGTAGTAGTGGTGTTGGGCTAAATATAAAGACTGCCACTCTGGGATCGCTGGGTGCATTCAGGGATCACTCTGGGGTGACTGGGTGCACTCCGAGATCACTGGATGCACTCTGGGATTAATCTTTGTTGACTTGGTGCACCCTGGTTTCACTCGTTTCACTCAGGAATCACTCTGGTCTTCCTGGGTGAACTCTGGGGTCACTGTGTGATCACTGAGCAATCTGTGCGCAGTACTTGCCTCCGTTTTGTACAAGATGGCCACCGTACTTGTCGCCATTTTGTCCAAAATGCCGACATGCTGGCCGTTTGCAAATAGACATATACAGTATATACATGTATATATATATTATAAATACGAGTTGTCGTTGTAGTAGTAGTAATTGTTGTGGTGGTGATCTAAATATAAAGATTGCCAATCTGCGATCACTCTGAGGTAACTGCGTGCAATATGGGATCCCTGCTGCACTCTGGGGTCACTGTTGTATCACTGGGGATACGCTGTGCGGTACTTTCCCGCCATTTCGTCCAAGATGGCTGCCATACTCGTGACATTTGTCCCAGATGGCCGCCGTACTTGCCACTGTTTTTATCCAATATGGCCGCCGAAATTTCCGCCATTTGTCTAAGATGTCGCCTTGCTGGCCGTCTGTAGTTGTTGTTCTGGTCGTGTTCCAAATCTAAAGGCTGCCACTCTTTGATCACACTGGGGTGCCCATTGCCTCCCTGACAGGGGAACGGCCGAGACCTCCTCCAAAGGCTGCATCCAAGTAGGGCCCAAGTGAGTTCAATCTGTTTATTGCCCTGGGGTTTAATTTCCTCTCTGAGCCCTGGTTTTGGGGCCTCGGTTTAACATGTTCCTGTTCGATTGTGACCGTTGTGAATTAATCAGGTTAAAGTAGCCCGGCCTGCAATGTTATACAAACACGTTAATCCAGTGTGAGACAAACAGGGGCCGAGAGGAGAATAACATCGGAAAATGAACTCCTGTACGGGCTTCGAGGGTTTGTTATAATTTCAAAATGATGATTGTGTTTCGGGGAGATGGGACAACTTTGAGGGGACAGAGCGGCCATTTGAGGTGTTTTGATGGAGTAAATGAGGAGAAACTGTTTCCAGTGGCAGAGGGTCGGTAACCAGAGGACACAGATTCAAAATAATTATCAGAAGAGCCAGAGGTGAGATGAGGAAGGATTATTTTTTCTGCAGCGAGTTGTAATGATCTGCAATTCACTGCCTGAAAGGGAGGTGGAAGCAGATTCAATAGTAACTTTCAAAAGGGAATTAGATAATTACTGGAAAAGGAAAAGTGTGTTGGCCACGAGGAAATATCAGGGTAATGGGACTATCTGGATGGCTTTTTAAAAGAGCCGACACCGGCACGATGGGCCGAATGGCTTCCTTTTGTGATCGATCATTCTGTGATTTTGCAGCGGGTCCACGTCGGCCATTTTGGGGCAGGTGTCTGGCGGCCATTTTGCGTTGCATGTCGGCAGGCCATTTTGTGGGGTCCCTGCTGAGTTCTTTTGCTCACAGTCCATCTCATCATTTCGTGTAAACAGCACATCCAGCCTCCCGAATAAGACTCCCCCGCCGTCCGCCCCGCTCACACACACACGTTTCACTCGACCAAACAGTCACGTCTGCGATGCCTCTTGGAGGAGGAGGGATGTAATTTCAAGGATCCCTTATTCAATATTTTAAAACACGAACACCATTAAGAAAAATAACGAGGTCAGGCCTGAGCTGAAGTAAGCGGTGGAGTTTTATTAAAACAGCACACAAACAACAACTTACATTTATATTGCACCTTTATAGTAGTAAAACGTCACAGGGCGCATCACAGGAGCGAATCCTGTGACACCGAGCCACACAAGGAGGTATTCGGACAGATGACCAAAAGCTTGGGCAAAGAGGTAGGTTTTAAGAAGGCTTTTAAAGGAGGAGAGAGAGGCGGAGAGGTTTAGGGAGGGAATTCCAGAGATTAGGGCCGAGACGGCTAAAGGTACGACCGCCAATGGTGGAGCAAAGGGAGTGTGGGATGTACAAGAGGCCAAAATTGGAGGATCACAGAGGTTATGGAGGGTTGCAGGGATACTTGTTACAGAGTCCGACTCATCACTGGGGGGGACTTACACCGTACAGAGGGACACTTGTTGCACTGGAAACTTCTCGTTTGATCATTCACCCAGTGTCCCACTGCAGCCCAGACTGAGCCCCACCCTGGGCCCTTCCTGTCTGTACATTGATCCAGTGTCCCACTGAAGCCCAGACTGAGCCCCACCCTGGGCCCTTCCTGTCTGTACATTGACCTAGTGTCTCACTGCAGTCCAGACTAAGCCCCACCCTGGTCTCTTCCTGTCTGTACCTTGACCCCGTGTCTCACTGCAGCCCAGACTGAGCCCCACCCTAGGCCCTTCCTGTCTGTATATTGACCCAGTGTCCCACTGCACCCCAGACTGAGCCCCACCCTAGGCCCTTCCTGTCTGTACATTGACCCAGTGTCTCACTGCAGCCCAGACTGAGCCCCACCCTGGGCCCTTCCTGTCTGTACATTTATCCAGTGTCCCACTACAGCCCAGACTGAGCCCCACCCTGGGCCCTTCCTGTCAGTACATTGACACAGTGCCCCACTGCAGCCCAGACTGAGCCCCACCCTGGGCCCTTCCTGTCTGTACATTGACCCAGTGTCCCACTACAGCCCAGACTGAGCCCCACCCTGGGCCCTTCCTGTCTGTACATTGACCCAGTGTCCCACTGCAGCCCAGACTGAGCTCCACTCTGGGCACTTCCTGTCTGTACATTGACCCAGTTTCCCACTGCAGCCTAGACTGAGCCCCACCCTGGGCCCTTCCTGTCTGTCCATTGACCCAGTGCCCCATTGGTGACCATCCAGCCCCGGATATCCTGCAGAATCAGCGCTGTGGGACCGGGTGACTGAGTCTCGTGACCCTGTCGCTGGGCCTCTGACGTCACAATGGGAGACGACGCTCGCTCAGCTCGAGCTGGAAATCGTTAAAGGGCAGTTAGGATTTAAACCTGGAGCGCGGCCGGTTAAAGGGGAGGGACAGAGAATCGGCCGAAATGTCCAGTTAATGAGACCAGGAATGGTTATAAATTGAAATGTTCATATAATGAGACCAGGAATGGTTATAAATTGAAATGTTCATATAATGAGACCAGGAATGGTTATAAATTGAAATGTTCATATAATGAGACCAGGAATGGTTATAAATTGACATGTTCATATAATGAGACCAGGAATGGTTATAAATTGAAATATTCATATAATGAGATCAGGAATGGTTATAAATTGAAATGTTCACACTCCCACTTTCAGTCCGGGTCTGGATTCCCGCAGTGACTTCAGCTGATTCTTTCCGTTTGAACCGAACTGATTCCCCCCCAGCCTGAAACAGATTAAAGATTAAACAGGAAATAAACAGATTGAACAACAGTGTAAATAACAGGGAGACTGGGGTTAATATTTCAATGATAATTACACACAAATATTCCCCATAAAAGGGACTGAATCCCAGTGATATTTTATTTATTGCATTAAACATTCACACAAACACTCACCAGATCCGCTCCAGACTCCTGCAGGTCAGTATAAGGGAGCGGAGAGTGGGGACAGATCGGTCTGTGAAGGAGTTTAATCCCAGGTTCAGACCCGTCAATGACCGGTTTGTACTGAGAGCGGAGACGAGATCCTCGGTACAAGAATCTGAGAGACCGACATTGTACAGACTGGGGATCAGAGAGAGAGAAATAACAGGAATCAGGGTGAATTCCCAGTATTTATTTGTATTATTATTGCTGATACTGATATTAATATACAGTGTTAGACATTCAGTTATTATAAACACAATCTCACAGTCTGATACTTACCCGAGTGTCTGTATTTTACAGTCTGGGTTCCTCAGAGCCGCAGACAGTAGTTTCACTCCTGAATCTCCCAGTTTATTATTACCCAGGTCCAGAACCATCAGTGACCGGTTTGTACTGAGAGCGGAGACGAAATCCTCGGTACAAGAATCTGTAAGATCGTTATCACATAACCTGGAGATCAGAGAGAGAGGAGAGAGGGGGAGACAGAGGAATCAGAGTAAATTCCCAGTGTTTATTGAATTATTATTACTTGCACTGACATTAATGTACAGTGTTAGACATCCAGTTATTATAAACACAATCTCACACAGTCTGATACTTACCGCAGTTCCTGTATTTTACAGTCCGGGTTCCTCAGAGCCGCAGACAATAGTTTCACTCCTGAATCTCCCAGTTTATTATCACTCAGGTCCAGACCCGTCAGTGACCGGTTTGTACTGAGAGCGGAGGAGAGAACGTCGGTACAAGAAACTGTGAGATCGTTATCACATAACCTGGTGATCACAAAGAGAGGAGAGAGAGAGAAATAGAGGAATCAGAGTCAATTCCCAGTGTTTTTTGTAGTATTATATCTTATACTGATATTAATGTACCGTGTTCGACATCCAGTTATTTTGAACACAATCTCACACAGTCTGATACTTACCCCAGTTCCTGTATTTTACAGTCCGGGTTCCTCAGAGCCGCAGACAGCAGTTTCACTCCTGAATCTCCCAGTTTATTATTACTCAGGTCCAGAACCATCAGTGACCGGTTTGTACTGAGAGCGGAGACGAGATCCTCGGTACAAGAAATTGTGAGATCGTTAGCGCGTAACCTGGAGATCAGCGAGAGAGAAAAAGAGAGAGACGAGCAGAGATAATAGAAATCAGAGTAAATCCCAAGTATTTATTTGTATTATTATTACTTATACTGACATTAATGTACAGTGTTAGACATCCAGTTATTATAAATACAATCTCACACAGTCTGATACTTACTCCAGTTCGTGTATTTTACAGTCCGGGTTCCTCAGAGCCTCAGACAGTAGTTTCACTCCTGAATCTCCCAGTTTATTATAACCCAGGTCCAGAACCGTCAGTGACCGGTTTGTACTTAGAGCGGAGGAGAGATCCTCGGTACAAGAAGCTGTGAGATCATTATCACATAACCTGGAGATCAGAGAGAGGAGAGAGACGAGCAGAGATAATAGAAATCAGAGTAAATTTCCAGTATTTATATGTATTATTATTACTTATACTGACATTAATGTACCGTGTTAGACATCCAGTTATTATAAACACAATCTCACACAGTCTGATACTTACTCCAGTTTCTGTATTTCACAGTCCGGGTTCCTCAGAGCCGCAGACAGTAGTTTCATTCCTGAATCTCCCAGTTCATTTCTCCCCAGTCTAAACACAAACAGACAGAGAGTGAGAAACAAACTGAATCCAATCCCCGATCTCACAATTTCTCTCTGATATTACAGGAAACACTGAAAAATCTTCAGGAAATTAATAACCAGATTTCCCTGTCACTGACAATGAATCTCATTCTGTCCAATGATCCATGTATTCAGCCATTGTCAGTAAATGTATTTACTAAATAAAGTGCTGACTGTGTGAAACCTTTAAATGTCCCTCAGTTCGGTCTCATTCCCTGATGATCAGAATCACCCTCCTGGAGGTCAGTGACCGGTCCCGTCATGTTTGGGGAAACTTTCTGCTGTTTCTCAAATCCGAGATTTTATGGGAATGGGGCGATTTTCACTTAATTAAATGATAAAGCGGTGATTACCTGTACTTTATGTAGTATTATATTAATCTATATAATATCTCGGGGTTAGGGATATATTGTGAAACGGCGTGAACTGCTGGTGCAAAATCCGTCCCCCAGGATTTTATGTAACAAGGAAAGTTTATTCTGTCCTGTTACAAGTTTTAAATGTCCCTGTACTCCTAGTTTATCGGGGAGGGGAGTCTCTCACTTTATTCCCATTAAACTGTCTCTACATTTATTTCAGGTGTAACGGGCCCGACAGTTTTTGGGGAATTTTCTGAAGTTCCCTCCTCGAGCGGGGCCTCACACACGTAACAGATTACGAGTAATTCCCGGGTTCACTGCTCCTGGTTAACCCAGGAGCCTCCCGCTGTGTCTGAGGCCCCACCGCTGACCGGTGTGTGTCTGTACTCATGGACTTTCAAAACCTGTTAGATTGGAAGCTTTTTACCGGCAGATTTTAGTTCCCAAATCCCACTGAAGTGTCGGCCTGGATTAATGAGCGAGGGGCCTGAATCCACGACATTCTGACTCAGAGGCACGAGTGCTGCCAGCTGGGTGAAGAGATGATGGATGTATTGGAGAGTGTGAAGGGCTGTGTCATTGATGAGTTAAGATAACGGACCGACGTCCTGCGGGGATAGCTCAGCCCACCCACTGGCGGTTGACTGCCCGAAAGCTGTGTTTTGCTCTTTGTTACTAAATGTTTGGTGTTTCTGCTTCCCTCTCCCACACACGATCACAGTCCGGTGACTGTTACTTGTCCACACACCTCGGTAAGAGGGTGGGATGCCCAGACACACAGACTGCTGCAGTTTGTGTCGGTCTACGTGTAAGTAACAGTGAGAAGGAGCCTCTTCAATGGACGTATCTCAGGCAGTGAGAAAAACAGCAATAAATATCATTTATTACAATTAAATTATCAGACTCTTTCAGTGACCTGTATTTACTGATCCGATAAAGACTGTAAAATCCCGACTTGATCACAAGGATCCATTTTAGATTCTCCAGTCCTCAGGGAATCACTAACCGATCCTCTTATCATTTGTCATATTTGTGTTGAATCTTCTTCTCTCTGGTTTAACTGAACTGTTTGTTTCCCTTCATTACGGAGCAACAATACAATCCGTGACTGTTTTACAATTGGCCGAACAGTAAGAGACAAATAAACAGTTACCTCAACACCTGACATTTGTGCAGTGCGGGTCCCAGCCGCTGGAGTCCTTCACACAGAATGAAGCAGTTCTCCAGATCGAGGACTTTTATTGTGTCACAGAGTCCAATGACATGAGACAGCACCGCACAGTCAATCGGAGTCAGTCCCAATTCCATAAATGTAAGTGTTTCCACAGATCCCACTGTTACCCGAGCCAGTGTTTGATTCTGAGACTCAAACAGGTAGTGGAATGTGTTCAGGAGGTCCCTTTTACCAGTTTCACTCGCTATGTTTCCAATCTGGACTTCAACCTTCTCCTTCACCCAGTCAATCACTCCGCAGATTGTTTGATGAAGAAATGGACCGAGAAACTCCTCCAGGGGCCGAGCTGACTGTGAGGAGGAGAGACCAACAACAAAACGGAGAAATATCTCAAATCGCCCATCTTCCTTGCTGTGGGCTTCAGTGAGGAGTTTCCGGATGTCCCCTGGATCTGGAGTCAGGAATTGTGCGAGTGCGGCTACAAACTCTTGGATTGTGAGGTGCGGGAATGTGTAAACCACACTCTGGGCAGAATCATCTCTCTCCAAAAGTTCCATCATGAACCCAGACAGGAACTGGGAAGGTTGCAGATTGTACTTGATCAAATCTCCATTTCTAAACACAATCTTCTTCTCGGAGACTCCTGTGAAGGCCATTTCACCGATCTTCAGTAACACATCACGGGGGGATTCAATCTCTCGGCCATGGTTTTTCAGAATGTTGTAAATATAGTAGGAATATAGTTGGGTGATGGTCTTGGGAACTCGCTGCTGTTTCCTGTCTCTTTGTGTGAAGAAGGGACCCAGTGACAGACCGAGGATCCAGCAGTAGGAAGGGTTGTAACACATGGTGTACAGGATCTCGTTCTCCTCCACATGTTTGAAAACAGCTGCTGCCACCGTCTGATCTTCAAAAAACTTGTTGAAATATTCCTTCCGTTCTTCACCAACAAATCCCAGGATTTCAGCCCAGACACTGATCTCAGCCTTTTCCAATAAATGTAATGCAGTGGGGCGGCTGGTCACGAGCACTGAACATCCTGGGAGCAGCCTGTGCTGTATTAAACTGTACACAATGTCAGACACTTCACACTGGTCTTCAGGATCTGTGCACATGTACTGACTTTCTGTATTTCTCCGTTTGTCAGCAAAATCGATGCTGTCATTGAATTCATCTAAACCATCGAATATAAACAGTAATCTCTCTGGGTTCTTCCAGAGCTCTCCCAGAATATTCACAAAGTAAGGATGCAGATCCAGGATCAGATTTCTCAGGTTTATTCTACAGTTAATAGCGTTCAAATCCCGGAATTTAAAACTGAACAGAAATTGAAAGTGTGGGTATATTTTCCCAGTGGCCCAGTCATAAACAATCTTTTGTACCATTGTTGTTTTTCCAATCCCCGCGACTCCGCTCACTGCTGCTGAACTCCCTGATTTGGATTTTCTCCTGGAAAAACTGCTCTGGAACAATTGATCAGTTCGGATTTTTTCCAGTTCTCTCCGGAGATGTTTCTCTCTCCACTCTTCGTGGTCTCGGCCTCTTGCCAGCAGTTCATGTTCTACAAGTGTCCGATCTCGAACAGTAGAAATGACCGTTAGCTCAGTGTATAGAGTGACCAGCTGGAAAATCTTAACCTTCTCCTTTATTAGGATCGTGTTCACTCTCAGTGTTTCAGTTTGGACCCGGAGTGTTTCCTTGTGTTTCTGTTGAACATCTTCAATTAGAACAGACAGAAAGTGGTTCTTAATGTTAGTTGTATTGACATAAAAAAAACGTTCTCAATATCACTTTACTATTCAGTAAAATGTTCCGAGAGTTAATTCACAGCTTCAATAGAGGTGCGAGCAGGAAATTAATCTCAGTTACTGAAAATCTCGCTTGAAATTGAACAACGGCAGAGACAAGTTTCAAATCCTCACTTGATTGTAATATTTATTGAACATGGAGATTTCTATGAAGGTGATATTTTCCGTCCAATGGTTAATACTGTCAGCCCTGCCCTGTACTACAGAAATCTCATTGCAAATCATCACATCGTCCTGGTTATATGAAAATTGAGGTTCTAATTTTCATTTGGAGAGGCAGGGAATGATTAGGAACAGTCAGCATGGTTTTGTGAGAGGAAAATCATGTCTCACGAATTTGATTGAGTTTTTTGAAGGGGTAACTAAGAAGATAGATGAGGGCTGTGCAGTAGACGTGGTCTACATGGACTTCAGCAAAGCCTTTGACAAGGTACCCCATGGTAGGTTGTTACATAAGTTTAAATCTCACGGGATCCAAGGTGAGGTAGCCAATTGGATACAAGATTGGCTTGAAGACAGAAGACAGAGGGTGGGTGTAGAGGGTTGTTATCAAACTGGAGGCCTGTGACCAGCGGTGTGCCTCTGGGATCGGTGCTGGGTCCGCTTATATTTGTTATTTATATTAATGATTTGGATGAGAATTTAGGAGGCATGGTTAGTAAGTTTGCAGATGACACCAAGATTGGTGGCATTGTGGACAGTGAAGAAGGTTATCTAGGATTGCAACGGGATCTTGATAAATTGGGCCAGTGGATCGATGATTGGCAGATGGAGTTTAATTTAGATAAATGTGAGGTGATGCATTTTGGTAGATCGAATCGGGCCAGGACCTACTCCGTTAATGGTAGAGCGTTGGGGAGAGTTATAGAACAAAGAGATCTAGGAGTACAGGTTCATAGCTCCTTGAAAGTGGAGTCACAGGTGTATAGGATGGTGAAGAAGGCATTCGGCATGCTTGGTTTCATTGGTCAGAACATTGAATACAGGAGTTGGGATGTCTTGTTGAAGTTGTACAAGACATTAGTAAGGCCACACTTGGAAAGCTGTGTACAGTTCTGGTCACCCTATTATAGAAAGGATATTATTAAACTAGAAAGAGTGCAGATCAGATTTACTAGGATGCTACCGGGACTTGATGGTTTGACTTATAGGGAGAGATTAGATAGACTGGGACTTTTTTCCCTGGAGATAAGGAGGTTAAGGGGTGATCTTATTGAAGTCTATAAAATAATGAGGGGCATCGATAAGGTCGATAGTCAAAATCTTTTCCCAAAGGTAGGGGAGTCTATAACGAGGGGGCATAGATTTAAGGTGAGAGGGCAGAGATACAAAAGGGTCCAGAGGGGCAATTTTTTCACTCAAAGGGTGGTGAGTGTCTGGAACGAGCTGCCAGAGGCAGTAGTAGAGGCGGGTACAATTTTGTCTTTTAAAAAGCATTTGGACAGTTACATGGGGAAGATGGGTATAGAGGGATATGGGCCAAGTGCAGGCAATTGGGACTAGCTTAGTGGTATAAACTGGGCGACATGGACATGTTGGGCCGAAGGGCCTGTTTCCATGTTGTAACTTCTGTGATTCTATGATTCTGTAATGTATCAATCTATGAAACTCTCAGTGTTGCTCACCTTTTGTGGAAGTGGGAAATACGGTTTTGGGATAGGGACAGAATGTGAATGGACAGAAGTCCCAATATTATTGTATCAGACCTCGGGAAGGTTATCTGGGATATTGTGGGCACTGTGAGAGGGACAGACTGTGAATGGACCGAAGTTCCACTGTTATTGTATCAGACCTGGGGCAGGTTATCTGGGATATTGTGGGCATTGGGAGAGGGACAGATTCTGAATGGACAGGAGTTCCACTGTAATTGTATCAGACCTCGGGCAGTTTATCTGGGGTGTTGTTTGCACTGGGAGAGGTACAGACTGAGTAGTTAAATTCTTATTGTTTCAGGACTCGGGTATGTTATCTGAAGTATTACCTGCACTTCTATAGTCACCTGTTGACAGATAAAGGTCACTGCCATTCTGAAGGTACAGAGGGGAATGAGAAAGATGATGTAAGGTATTAGGAATTTAGATCTAGAAAATGGTGAGAGGGTATCATGTGTTTTGTTTGTGCAAGAGACTTCGGTATTGAAATGTTTCAATGTTGCAATATTAGTAAGGATACAAGAACATAAGAAACAGGAGCAGGAGTGGAACATACGGACCCTCGAGCCTGCTGCGCCATTCATTTAGATCATGGCTGATCTACATCAAATCCACTTTCCCGCCGTATCACATATCCATTGATTCCCTTGGTGTCCAAAAAATATGTCGATCTGATTCTTGAATATACACATCGGAAACAGGAAACAGGCTCAATCAACAAAATAATTAATATCGGAGAAGGGAAGTCAGGGTAATTTTCTCACCCAAAGGGTAAGAGGGTAGTGACCTATTACCAACGAAGGACACTAAAGGGTCAGTGTAAGTGGGGTGACGAGATAATTGAACGTGTTTCTGTGAATACACTGAGAGGAGCGGTAGTTTGAGTCATCTCTCTAACAGGGACAGTCTTATTTGCGCCAAATGACCTTTTCCTGTCCCTCATCATTCTCCTGTTTTATTTTGTCTCGGAAATTGCGAATAATTTTGCAGCAGTTTTGCACCTACATTGAATGTGTTTTTCGAATAGTCCTGTCATATCACCGATTAGAATTAGAATTAGGACTACTGCCCACATCACTCCGTGTAATGTTAGAGTAGTGATCATTCACAGTTCATTTCAACTGTTCTCACAATAATTAAACTCCGTTGTTTCATTTTGGTCTGAATTTCCAACAATGCAGGTTTGGGAAATTACAAATCTGTTTCCATTAGTCATTCCATTGGGTCTAAAAAGACCCTGAGATAAAGGACCATTCTGTGAGTAGAATAAGTTCTATCTTGCACTGCCATTAGTCATTCCATTGGGTCGAAAAAGACCCGAAGTTAAAGGACTATTCTTTGAGTAGAATAAGTTCTCTCTTTCACTGCAAAGAATAGTCTTTTAACTCAAGATCTTTTTAGACCCAATGGAATGACTGATGGCAGTGAAATAGAGAACTTATTCTGCTCAAAGAATAGTCCTTTAACTCAGGGTCTTTTTGGACTCAATGGAATGAATGATTGAATAGAATAAGTTCTCTCTTTCACTGCCATCAGTCATTATATTGGGTATAAAAAGACCGGTGAGTTAAAGGACTATTCTTTGAGTAGAATAAGTTCTCTCTTTCACTGCCATCAGTCATTCCATTGGGTCTAAAAAGACCCCTGAGTTAAAGGACTATTCTTTGAGTAGAATAAGTTCTCTCTTTCACTGCCATCAGTCATTCCATTGGGTATAAAAAGACCCCTGAGTTAAAGGACTATTCTTTGAGTAGAATAAGTTCTCTCTTTCACTGTAATCAGTCATTCCATTGGGTTCAAAAAAGACCCTGAGTCAAAGGACTATTCCTTGAGTAGAATATGTTCTCTCTTTCACTGCCATTAGGAAGCCAGCTCAAAACTTCCTAATTACCCTGAACATTGTCTTTCCCTCACATTTCTCCACGGATTAATGATCTATTGTGTGAACATCTGCGCATCTTCTCAGATCAGACCGAACACTTTGATGTCTCATTCTGTGCTGTGAAATGAAATCATTTTTAATGTTTTGCATTTCTCCACCAATTTCCCGACAGTTGATGGTGGTTCAGATATCTCGGGGAGCAGGTGACCCACAGCATCCGTCTCAAGGCACTGCTCTTTACTTGTGAGTCCAGAATGTCATGGCGGCATTTAGGTATCCTGCCAGGTGTGTATGCGGATTTCACAGTGTATCAGGAACTGCCAGGTGTGTATGGAGATTCATAGTGTCTCAGGATCCTGCCAGGTGTGTATGGGGATTCACAGTGTCTCAGGATCCTGCCAGATGTGTATGGGGATTCACAGTGTATCAGTATCCTGCCAGGTGTGTATGGGGATTCACAGTGTATCAGGATCCTGCCAGGTGTGCATGGGGATTCACTGTGTCTCAGGATCCTGCCAGATGTGTATGGGGATTCACAGTGTATCAGTATCCTGCCAGGTGTGTATGGGGATTCACAATGTATCAGGATCCTGCCAGGTGTGTATGGGGATTCACAGTGTATCAGTATCCTGCCAGGTGTGTATGGGGATTCACAGTGTATCAGGATCCTGCCAGGTGTGTATGGGGATTCACAGTGTATCAGGATCCTGCCAGGTGTGCATGGGGATTCACAGTGTATCAGGATCCTGCCAGGTGTGCATGGGGATTTCAAAAGTGACAACGATCAGCAGCTGGATAAAGTGAAATAATGCAACCTCCACATATTTATGGATAATTCAGAAATCTTATGATCTGTAATTTGAATCTATTCAGAATAGTTGAGTATTAATCACAAATCTGAACGAGCTTAATTTCTGTTTCCCAGCCCTTGAATTTCTGATTCCCAGATTGTGACAATCTCTAATAAATGACAACAGTCAAACATTCTTATTCTCAGAAGTGAAATAAACAGTTTGAAATCCCTATTTCACCACTTACCTTTCAGGTGATTGGGTATTTCATATAAACCTCGTCCGATGTTCATATAATCAAATGGATCAGGACCTGTTTAAATCAATGAGCTTTCATGAAATCTGATCTGTGTAATATTATAGTAAATTCTGTAGTGTTTCAATCTGAAATTGAATTCAGTGTATGATTTTACCGTACCAATTTCCTGCATCTCTTTAAGTATTTTGTCCAACTTTGGTACCGCATGGTGCATTTTCACAAAGGATTCCCACATCACCCTTCGGGCCCGAGAGCCTTTCTCCATCACCAGATTTAGGAGAAGTTTGGAACTGTCCGCCCTGTTTCCCTTCTCCACAAGATCAACGACTTTCTGTAAAGAATAATAATTAATATATTGGTCCCTCCTTTTCCCAGTCCCACAAAAACTGTTTCCATTTTGTTTTCAGACAACAGAAGAGTTATTCCCGAACCGTTCCCCTGCCCTTTATACAGATACTGATCGATCCGCTGGGGATTTTCACCTTTTCCTATCATTGTTTCAGATTCACTGTATTTTCAGTTTGATCCATTTCTTTCCTATTTGCCCTGTTTCTGTTCACTCACATTCTATAATTCAAAGATCTGATATCATTTTAGTTCTGTGATATTTAAATAATCCAAACTTATTCTGTGTCCCTCCCACTTACCCGATGTTCCTGTCCACTGAAATGCCTCTCGTACGTTAACAACGAGCTGACTCCGTCCACCCCTTCTTCAATCGCCTGTTCTAGTCTGTCCCGGTAGAATTTCGTCAACTGGAACAGTTGGTAATGGTCGCACTTTGTCAGGAACTCAGTGATTGCAGTGTTCGGATCTGTGAACAAAAATGGAGAAAACTAAACACATTATCGACTTTCTATCCGGGCGGCTACATTTCCTCTTACACCAAACGGATGAAGCCTCCTGTGAGTCACATTATGGAATACCTTCTGAAAACCCATATACACCAACTGTGCTACATCCCATCGACCTGTATGGTCACCTCTCAACAAAGCTGTATTAAATTTGTCAAATACGGCTTGTCTGCAGCGAATAAGTTCCATCCTCCCCTCATCATCCCCTGTATCTCTAAATATTCACTAATTCGACCTAGAATTACAGATTCGAGGAGTTTGCCCACTACTGACGGAGACTAATTGGTCTCCACTTACCCGTTGACCCTCTCTCCCTATTTTAACAGAGACATTACTTGGGCTCCTTCAGTCCACTTGGATATTTTTAATAACAAACGAGGATTGAGAAATTATGGTCAGAGTCCCTCCTCTCTCCTCTCTAACTTCCTTTAACAGCCTCGGGTGTGTTATCTCTGGGCCCAGTGATTTATCCACCTCGGCGATGTTTCTCATATCCAAATCCTTCTCTAACTATGGTCCCACATCCTCCTCCAGTGCACCAACATTTTCACTGCCTCCATCATTTTTAGAAATTGAAGGAAATAATTTTTATCTCCCCAAACCTTCATCCTCAACTAGTTTCCCCCACTTCCCCCTCTATCTCACCTCCACTGATTGCTGGCCTGCAAAACCCACCGAGAATTGTGCTATTTCCCTTCCTATTACTTAACTGTGTACATATGGATTCTATCTTATCACAGCTCCCTGGAACAGCCTTATTTTCTACACCTCTCCTCCTCTCCATCCCTCTGTTCTCCTTTTAGACTCTCCTTAAAACCTACCTCTTTGACCAAGCTTTTGGTCTCCCGTCCTCATATCTCCTTATTTGACTCAGTGACAAATTTTGTTTGATAATCGCTCCTGTTACACACACTGCGTCGTTTTACCACATTGAATTTGCGACATAAATGCAATTTGTTATTGTTCCAGCTCTGTCATTGAACCTTTATTAATACTGGCGACCAGAGGTATTTTTCTCTCCCGACAAAATGTTATAACCAGGAGCATTTCGCTCTGAGCCCTGTGTAAACTTAGGCCCTGTCTTACAGATACCAGATCACATCTGTCATGTTTCTGATTTTCCGAATGTGTTTGGAATGATTTTTCGATTCACAGGCATAATAAACAATCCAAACTCCGAATTTTGAAATATTGACCCATTCTCGTTTCTTGTTTTTTTAAATACCAAGTGACTTTCTCTCTCAATATTTCAAAATCTCCTTCCTTTTTAACTACTAATAACTTTTCACTATTTCATAAATCTTCTGTTCTGTTACAACAGTTCTATTAATTCCACTCTCTTGTCTCAGATCCGGATATTTCCCACCCTCCAGTCATATCAGCTGAAACCCTCCCAATGCACCATTCACCCAGTCTGTAAAACCATTGTTCCTCGGTTCAGACCGTGACGGTCACTTCCCTTCTCCCTGAACTCACTCTAGTCCCCAAGACCGTGAACCCTTCCCTCCTGCTCCATTCACCCAGTCTGTAAAACCATTGTTGGTCGGTTCAGACCGTCACCGTTCCTTCCCTTCTCCCTGAACTCACTCTACTCCCCGAGACCATGAACCCTTCCTTCCTGCTCCAGCCCTGCAGTCACAAATTGACCTGCCTCATATTTCACTCAATCAGCGGCCCAGTGCAAAACTATCCGGAGATCACCACCTGGAGGCGTTGTTTTTTTAATCTACTGCCTTAATATTCCCTCTATAAATGTGTATCTATCAGTTTTATTGGTCCCGACCACGACTACTCACTGCTCTCCTTTCGTTCCCAGAGATGGCCCCATACGTTCGAGGTTGTTCTTCACTTTGACACCAGGAAGGTAACTTACCATTCGGGACCTGCTCAGGACTGCAGAAGAGTCTCTCCATTCCCCTGACTATAGAGTCTCCCACCACTATCGCTCTCCTATTCCTGTGTCCCACCTGCCTCTCACCGCCGCCCCTCTCCGGGTGTCCCCCTGCTCCCTAGTCTCACATTGTTACTCATGAAGACCATCCTCTGAGTCACTGTCTCTATCCACCTTATAGTCGCTAACCCCTATTATTAAGGAGGTTCAAGCAGGGCACGTAGAAAATTTCAATGCAATCAGGCAACGTTAACACGGTTTTGTGAAAGGGAAATCGAGTTTGACGAATTTATTAGAGTTCTTTGAGGAAGTAACAAGCAACATAGATGACGGGGATCCTGTGGACGTGGTGTACTTGGATTTCCAGATGGCTTTTGACAAGGTGCCACATTAAATGCTACAACACAAAATAAGAGCTCATGGTGTGGGGGGTAACATATTAGCATGGATAAAGCATTGGTCAGCTAAAAGGAAACAGAGAGGAGGCATAAATGGGTCATTTTCAGGTTGGCGAGATGCAACGAGTGGAGTGCCACAGGGATCAGTGCATGGGCCTTAACTATTTAAAATCTATATCAATGACTTGGATGAAGCGACCGAATGTATGGTTGCTAAATTTGTTGATGTCACAAACAATAGGTAGGAAAGTAAGTTGTGAAGAGGACATAAGGAGTCTGCAAAGGGATACAGATAGGTTAAGTGAGTGGGCAAAAATTTGGCAGATGGAGTATAATGTGGGAAAATGTGAACTTGTCCACTTTGGCAAGAGGAATAGAAAAGCAGTATGTTATGTACATGGAGAGAGATTGCAGAAGTCTGAGGTACAGAGGGATCTGGATGTTCCAGTACATGAATCACAAAAAGTTAGTAGGCAGGTACAGCAATTGGTTCGGAAGGCAAATGGAATATCGTCATTTATTGCAAGGGGAATGGGATATAAAAGTAGAGATGTTTTGCTCCAGTTGTACAGGGCATTGGTGAGACCACAACTGGAGTACTGTGTGCAGTTTTGGTCGCCTTATTGAAGAAAGGACATAATTGCTTTGGAGGCGGTTCAGAGAAGGTTCACTCAACTGATTCCTGGGATGAGGGTATTATGTTGTGAGTAAAAGTTGGACAAGTTGGGCCTGTATACAGTGGAGTTTAGAAGAATGAGAGGTGATCTTTTTGAAACATAGCGGATCCTGAGGGGACCAGAAGGGGGAGAAGTTGAGGGGATGTTTGACCTTGTGGGAGAGACGAGAACTAGGGACCACAGTTTAAAATAAGGAATCGCCCATTTAAGACGGAGATGATGACAATTTTTTTCTCTCAGAGGGTCGTGAGTCCGTGGAACTCGCTTCATAAGAACATAAGAACATAAGAAATAGGAGCAGGAGTAGGCCAATCGGCCCCTCGAGCCTCCTCCGCCATTCAATAAGATCATGGCTGATCTGATCCTAATCTCAAATTTAAATTCATGTCCAATTTCCTGCCCGATCCCTGTAACCCCAAATTCCCTTTACTTCTAGGAAACTGTCTATTTCTGTTTTAAATTTATTTAATGATGTAGCTTCCACAGCTTCCTTGGGCAGCAAATTCCACAGACCTACCACCCTCTGAGTGAAGAAGTTTCCCCTCATCTCAATTTTGAAAGAGCAGCCCCTTATTCTAAGGTTATGCCCCCTAGTTCTAGTTTTACCCATCCTTGGGAACATCATAACCGCATCCACTCGATCAAGCCCCTTCACAATCTTATATGTTTCAATAAGATCGCCTCTCATTCTTCTGAACTCCAATGAGCAGAGGCCCAATCTACTCAACCTCTCCTCATATGTCCACCTACTCATCCCCGGGATTAACCTAGTGAACCTTCTATGTACTGCCTCGAGAGCAACTATGTCTTTCCTTAAGTATGGACAGTAAAACTATATGCAGTATTCCAGGTGCAGTCTCACCAATACCTTATTTCACTGCAGCAATACCTCCCTGTTTTTATATTCTATCCCCCTTGCAATAAAAGTCAACATTCCGTTGGCCTTCTTGATCACCTGCTGCACCTGCATACTAACTTTTTGATTTTCTTGCACTAGGACCCCCAGATCCCTTTGTACTGCAGTACTTTCCAGTTTCTCGCCATTAAGATAATAACTTGCTCTCTGATTTTTACTGCCAAAGTGCATAATCTCACATTTTCCAATATTGTATTGCATCTGCCAAATCTCCGCCCACTCACCCAGCCTGTCTATATCCCCTTGTAGGTTTTTATGTCCTCCTCACTCTCTACTTTCCCTCCCATCTTTGTATCATCTGCAAACTTTGATATGTTACACTCGGTCCCCTCCGCCAAATCATTAATATAGATTGTAAAGAGTTGGGGACCCAGCACCAACCCCTGTGGAACACTACTGGCTACTGGTTGCCAGTCCGAGAATGAACCATTTATCCCAACTCTCTGCTTCCTGTTAGATAACCAATCCTCTACCCATGCCAGAATATTACCCCCAATCCAGTGATTCTTTATCTTGAGCAATAATCTTTTATGTGGCATCTTGTCGAATGCCTTCTGGAAGTCTAAATACACTACGTCCACTGGTTGCCCTTTATCCACCCTGTACGTTATGTCCTCAAAGAACTCAAGCAAATTTGTCAGACATGACTTCCCCTTCATAAAGCCATGCTGACTTTGTACTATTAAATTATTTTTATCCAGAGAGCGGTGGAGGCAGGGTTGGCGAATATTTTTAAGGCTGAGTTCGACAGTTTTCTGATTAACAAGCGAGTCAAAGTTTAGAGCAGGTAGACGGGAAAGTCGGTTTGAGGTCACAATCAGATCAGCAATGATCTTATCAAATGGCAGAGCAGTGTCGATGGGCCGAATGGCCTTCTCCTGCTCTTAATTCATATGTTCGCATGTTCGTATGTAACACCAGGTATCTATTGGACAGTTCCAGTACTCAGGAGATCCGTCCAGCTGTTCCTGCAACGTCCTTCTAGATGGTCACTCACTTCCCTCTAGCTACTCCGTGTCTGTGCTGTTACCTCTTCCTGTGTGAGCTGCAGATTCCTGCTCGTAATCTGAACCCTTTGTCAGGACAGAAATAATATTTCAAAGAATTTTCTGAACCTACCTGTTTCCATTCTCATTCTTGTTGAAGATGTTGGATCTTCTCCCCTGTTTGAACCATCAGCAATTGTGGTGACAGACGTTCCCAGATTCTGTTGCTCTGTAATAAATATAATATTAATAGGAGGGTTAGACAGAAATATTAAAATGTGCAGGAGAACGTTGCCTTGTTAAACATGATATCAAGTCCTTCCTCCCCCATCAGTACAACAGCTGTTAGCTCTGGGCTCGAGCATTTGCCAAGTGTTATGATCAACACTCCACATCAGAAGTGACACAGACAGCTGCCCAGTGAAATCCAGTGAGTCCCACTAATCTCCACAACCCAGTTCCAGACGGGCTCCTGTCGGCAGAGATTCTGCAATGGGAGGGCCGATTGGTAAGATTAACTCACAGTACATGCCAGCAATAACTTTATTCCTGAGGTAGTGAATATTCTGGAAGGAAATCTGGATGAATTGATGAATTCAATGACCCTTCACTCGGTTTTAGACAGTCTGGGGCAATTGGATTATTTTTACTCACAGATTTACATGAAATATTTTGGATTTGTTGAATTTTGATTTTAATTTCAGGTATCTTTATGATACCAAGCACATATACAATATATAGCTGGGTGTGATTCGTCTGGTCTCTATCGGCAGTGACAGTGTCCGTGTGTTCATGGAGAAGTGTCCTGGTTGATGCCTCTATTAGAATGTAATTACCACATTCCTCACGGTGTCAGCAAAATTATTACTGAGCACTGAAGGAGGTGAGGAGATTTACCACTGTTCTACTATTAACACTAATGAGAACTGTAGGAGGTGAGGAGAATTTCCCACTGTTCTAATATTAACATGAATCGGCACTGTAGGAGGTGAGGAGATTTACCACTGTTCTAATATTAACACTAATGAGCACTGTAGGAGGTGAGGAGATTTACCACTGTTCTAATATTAACACTAATGAGCACTGCAGGAGGTGAGGAGATTTACCACTGTTCTAATATTAACAGTAATGAGCACTGTAGGAGGTGAGGAGATTTACTACTTTTCTATTATTAACAGTAATGAGCACTGTAGGAGGTGAGGAGATTTACTACTGTTCTAATATTAACACTAATGAGAACTGTAGGAGGTGAGGAGATTTACCACTGTTCTAATATTAACACTGATGAACACTCTTGGATGTGAGGAGATTTACCACTGTTGCAATATTAACGCTAATGAGCACAGTAGGAGGAGAGGAGATTTCCCACTGTCACAAAATTAAAACTAATGAGCAGTGTTGGTGGTGAGCAGATTTACCACTGTTCGAATATTAACACTAATGAGCACTGTAGGAGGTGAGGAGATTTACCACTGTTCTAATATTAACACTAATGAGCCCTGTATGAGGTGAGGAGATTTACCACTGTTCTAATATTAACAGTAATGAACACTGTAGGAGGTGAGGAGATTTACCACTGTTCTAATATTAAAACTAATGAGCCCTGTAGATGGTGAGGAGATTTACCACTATCCTAATATTAACACTAATGAGCACTGTCGGAGGTGAGGTGATTTCCCACTATTCTAATATTAACACTAATGTATAACTTGTGAATGTCTAACTTTAAACATTCAGGTTTTGCACAGTATTTATTTACAGAATGTCGTCAGGGAATTTACAATCTCAATAAACACCATAAATATTCAAGTGGTAGATTTGACTGCTGTTATCCAATCACGTGTGTGTCTCGCTGTGGTGCGTGTGTCTCACGAACGTGCGTCCAATCGAACTATCAGTTAGTGTCCTTTCCTTTCCCCACTGTGGAAATGTAAAAGTGAATAAGTTACGGATCAGTAATTTCTCCAAACTGTAGTTGAAGTTATTCTCCGGCATTAATTTATAACCACGTTTGGGACTTTGTAAAATTGAGTTACCGCTGTTTCCCTCACAATGACACTCATATAATAAACACACAACAGCAACAACTTGCATTGCCACAGAGCCTTTAACATTGAAAAAAAGATCCCAAGGCGTTTCACAGAAGCCGAATCAGACAGAAAATGGTCAAAATTCTGGTAAAAGAAATGGGTTTTAGGATGGTCTTTATTCTGACACAACCCACAAAATAATCAAATAGAAGAAATTTTACAAATCTTTATTTTAAAAATGAGATTTAAACATCATTTTATCACCAATTCATATTTACAGGAGCAGTGTTTATCTGAGTCAATGGGACTTTCTCTTACCTTTCTCCCCAGTCGATCTATGGAAGCTCTTTGAATCGGAAGTGTTCTCTCTGGTTGCTGCTCTCACAATCCTGTGCTGATTCACCTGCTTTTGTTCCTCAGTCTACAATCCCTGTTTACTTCCAGCTGTGGACTTTTCTCAATCACTCCGTCATTCACCGGGCGATCTATTATGACAGGGCAGAAAATGAGTCCAATATTGACGATGTGAACTGGAATGTAATCTACATTTTTCCTCCAATGTTTAATTGGAACAAAAGTAATTTAAACTTAAACAATTAAAAAACTACAAATATTTGATTGAATAAACACAATGTTTGATTAACTCTGTTCTCACATTCCATGTCTCTTTACCACCCCGACCCCAATATGTGATCGTTTCATTCTCCTGCCCCAGTTAGAGACAATTCCTTCTCCACGCCCCGCCCCTGTTTTTAGAATCACGTTTGGTATTTTTGAATCAGTGACCATTCCTTTATATTTTCTGGCTGAACTCCATCCAGGGGCGAGACCCCCAGCTTCCAAGTGTATTTTAGTGGCATCATCGACAAACAGGGAGAGTTGATGGGGCAATATCCTCAGGGATATGGTTCTACCCACAGAAGGCATCTGTACTGCCACAACACCGTGACTGGGAAGTGTGACTATTGTAGTGAGTTCACTTCACTGAATATTTACAAAACACAACATAACATGGGACTGATTTATCACAAAAAGAAGAGATTTCCCTTGCTGTGAGTGTTACTGTTTCGTGTGGACACTCCGATGAGTATAAGTCCTATTAACAACTGTGGACCGGGTTTCTGACCGTCTTGAATTGACAGTTCCTGACTCAGAGGCTGGATGTGTCTCCAGTTCGCTGCAAATTCAAAAGTTCTGGCATGTGGGGATTGGAACGTTTGTAACTACAAGTGAGACATTTTAATTAGAATATTTAACCATCAAATAGATATTAACTGTAATAACAACACCTCAGTGTGGGAATGTGGTGGGAAATTTGACCATATTTAAGAGAACAAGAGAAAATAGAAGCTCTCAGCAATTAACTTGTTTCTATTTTGCTATAAATAGTCATTGATGCACACAACTGGACGATAGATTACAACTCATTCTCATGCCTGTAATAAAATATCTCTGATTAGATAAAATCAGGATCAGTAACTGAATGATTTGAAGTAGAATGTGTGAACAAATATGGCCCACTCTTGGTTTTAGGATAAATCAAATCACCATCTCCAAAAATATCAGTAGTTGATGGGGAATTGGAGTTGAAAGATTTATCGGGGCCACTGTCCAATCACAATGGATATGATCGAAGGACTCACACTTTACGTGGGGGGGGGGCACGGTGTCACCAAACGATGACATTGTACCGTGTCTGATGCAACGGGGTGGGGAGGGCACTTTGTCACCACAGGATGGCAGTGTACCGTATATGGCACAAGGGAGCTGGGAGGGCACCGTGTCACCACAGGATGGCAATTTACCGTTCCTTACACAAGGGGCTGGGCAGGCACTCGAGGCTACCGACCACAAAAGATGGCAATGTACCATATGAGATAGAGAGGAGGCGTGCGTATATCAGTCAGTGATTCTTTGTGTGTTTGACAGCGAGAGATAGGGGAAGTGAATGTGTGTCTATATCAGTGAGTGAATCTCAATGTTTGTGTGTACATGAGAGAGAGGGAGAGTGAAACAGATTTTATCAGTGGGCAACTGAGGATTGTGCGAGTATGAGAGAGAGACAATGGATGCCTCTGTCTAACTGTGAGACTCTGAATGTGTGTTTATGTGAGGGGGCCAGATACATAGTGCATCAGTGAAGAACTGAGTGGGTGTGTGTGTGTGAGAGAGAGACAGAGAGAGAAAGAGAGAGAGAGAGAGAGAGAGAGGATGTGTCTGTATATCTGAGTGACTCTGAGCAGGTGTGTGTCTACGTGACGGAGGGAGACACATTGTGTATCAGTGAGGGACTGACTGAGTGTTTGTGTATGTCAGAGGCAGAGAGAGAGAGAGAGAGAGAGAAAATAGCTCTGCATATCTGAATGACTCTGAGTGAGTGTGTGTGTGAGAGAGGGAGACAGAGGATGCCTCTGTATATAAGTGAGTGACTGACTGTGTGTATTTTCTGTTGGGGGAGAAGCGGCAGGATGATGAAATATAACCTTTAACTATCAACCACTTCTAAGATCGTACACAGACCGGTATTTAACAAGTTAAATTGCCAGAAGACACGTGTCCATATCAAACGTTCAATCAGACACAGCAAGGGCAGACGACATGCAAAGTGCAAAAACCTCTTGCTCTTATAGATTAAAAGTTGGAGGAAGTGAGTTCCCACAAACGGAAACCGTTCAGCTCTGTGTCTGCAAGTTTCAGCATTTTGCTGTTACTTTGTGTCACTCAGGGGCAGACATTTTGAGACTCACTCAGTACCCCCTTCAGTTAGATTTTTTTAGCAGAGGTTTATTCAATCCCATTAGTTCTGATTAAAGTAGCTTTGGGTTTCAATTCGACCCGAACATCCACCTGAGAATAATGGGGTCACCCGCATTTGGTGTTGATTAATTCTCTGCATTAGGTTTTATCGTTAATTCTGATCACCATCTGGTTTCCACCCAGAACCGTGTGTGTGACGAGATCTGCACTTAATGTAGAAATGTGTTTCCTTCTATATCATCCCCCACTCTCAGACATTCTCAGTCACTCACCCAATTCGTCCTTTGAAAAGACTGAAGCGACATGTGATCTGGTCCGCACGGGCCCTGTCGCCAGTCAGGACTTGATACCTAAGGATTAGGCTGATCTCCCCGCCATGTTCTCCCTGTCCCCAGTGAAGACTCTGGTACTCGTGGATTCGGTTGATCTCCCCGCCTTGCTCTTCCTGTCCCCAGTGAAGACTCTGATACTCTGGGATTCAGCTGATCTCCCCGCCTTGCTCTTCCTGTCCCCAGTCAGGACCCTGGTACTCGTGGATTCGGCTGATCTCCCCGCCTTGCTCTCCCTGTCCCCGATCAGGACTCTGCTACTCGGGAATTCGGCTGATCTCCCCGCCTTGCTCTCCCTGTCCCCGATCAGGACTCTGCTACTCGGGAATTCGGCTGATCTCCCCGCCTTGCTCTCTCTGTCCCCAGTGAAGACTTTGGTACTCGGGGATTCGCCTGATCTCCCCGCCTTGCTCTCCCTGTCCCCAGTCAGGACTCTGATACTCGGGGATTCGGCTGATCTCCCCGCCTTGCTCTCTGCTCGACACAATTTGGGTGGAGCGCTCCAGGAAGTGTCAGCGCACACCAATATCGCTGTCACCTCTTCCGCTAAATGTTACTGACATATAAAGTTCGTGTGGGGCATAACCCGAAACCTCGCGTTGCCTTTACTCTTCCTACCAGCTAATTCACGTGGGTTTGATGTGAGTTAAGTTTCGTATTAAGTGCTCAAATGATGTAAGTGCTTCGATTAAAAATCCCCCCATTGATTTGAATCAAACAAAACAGAAGGAGACCATTCGGCCCCTGGTGTCTGTGTTGGTTCTTTGAAAGAGCTATCCATTTAATCACACTCCCCTGCACTTTCCCAATGGTCCTGCAACCTTTCTCCTTTCTCCTTTACAAGTATTGATCCAATTCCTTTTTGAAAGTTCACCGTGAGCGACTGGACAGACAGACCATCAGTTATACACAGAGACATTGGGGTAGATTTTAAACACGAATCTGCTTCCACCTCCCTTTCAGGCATTGAGTTCCAGATCAGAACAATTCGCTGCGTGAAGATTATTCGACTCATCTCTCCCCTCCCCCGCTGGATTTTTCCAATTCTCATCAATCTGCGTCCTCTGGTTACCGACCCTCCTGCCAGTGGAAACGGTTTCCCCCGATCCACCCGATCAAAACTCCTCGATTAAATCTGCGACAAGTAGAGCAACCCAAGCTTTGAAGTCCCTGGGCCAGACGCAGAAAATTGCAGGATATTCGCTGGAAGTTAATTTTATTGAAGTCAATCGAAGCAGCTCAGTGATGTGAGAATTCTGAGCAGTCAGTAATTCACATTAAAACACGGAAACAAATTGTACAGATTAAAGTAAGGGGCTCTCTGTCATTCTCTCTATCCCCCCTTCCCACGCCCATCACTGATTAAAGTAAGGGCCTCCCTGTCATTCTATCCCTCCCCCCTTCCCCCGCCCATCACTGATTAAAGTAAGGGGCTCTCTGTCTTTCTCTCTCTCCCGTCTTCCCCCGCCCATCACTGATTAATATAAGGGCCTCCCTGTCATTCCATCACTCCCCCCTTCCCCCGCCCATCACTGATTAAATTAAGGGGCTCTCTGTCATTCTCCCTCTACCCACCTCCTCCCATCCATCACTGATTAAAGTAAGTGGCTCTCTGTCATTCTCCCTCTCCCCCTCCCCCCGCCCATCACTGATTAAAGTAAGAGTCTCTCTGTCATTTCACCTCTCCCGCTTCCCCGACCATCACTGATTAAAGTAAGGGGCTCTCTGTCATTCTATCTGTCTCCCCTCACCCCGCCCATCACTGATTAAATTATGGGACTATCTGTCATCGTCCCTCTCCCCCTCCCCCCGCCCATCACTGATTATATAACGGGCTCTCTGTCATTTTCCCTCTCCCCCTCCCCCCGCCCATCACTGATTAAAGTAAGGAGCTCTCTGTCATTATCTCTCTCCACCTCCCCCCGCCCATCACTGATTATAGCAAGGGGCTCTCTGTCATCCTCCATCAACCCCTCCCCCCGCCCATCACTGATTGAAGTAAGGGGCTTTATGTCATTTTCCCTCTCCCCCTCCCCCGCCCATCACTGACGAAAGTAAGGGGCTCTCTGTCATCCTCCCTCAACCCCTCCCCCCGCTCATCACCGATTAAATTAAGGGGCTCTCTGTCATTCTCCCTCTTCTCCCTTTCCCACCCATCAATGATTAAATTAAGGGGCTCTCTGTCATTCTCCCTCTCCCCCCTCACCCGTCCATCAATGAATTATATAAGTTGCTCTCTGTCATTCTCCCTCTAACCCCTCCCCGAAACATCACTGATTAAAGTAAGGTGCTTTCTGTCATTCTCCCTCTAACCCCGCCCATCACTGTTTATCGTAAGGGGCTCCCTGTCCTTCCCCCTCGCCCACCTCAACCTGCCCATCACTGAATAAAGTAACGGGCTCTCTGTCATTTCACCTCTGCCGCTCCCCCCGCCCATCACTGAATAAAGAAAGGGGCTCTTTGTATTTCGCCCTCTCCCCTCCTCCACTCATCACTGATTAAAGTAAGGGGATCTCTGTCATTCTCACTCTCCCCCTCCCTCCACCCATCACTGATTTTGGGAAGGGGCTCTCTGTCATTCTCCCTCTCCGCCTCCCCCGCCCATCATTGATTAAAGTAAGGGGCTCTCTCTCATTCTCCCTCTTCCCCTCCCCCTCCCATCATTGATTAAAGTAAGGGGCTCTCTCTCATTCTCCCTCTCCCGCTCCCCCCGCCCATCATTGATTAAAGTAAAGGGCTCCCTCTCATTCTGCCTCTCTCCCCCTACCCCTGACTATCACTGATCAAAGTATGAGGCTCTCTGTCATATTACCTCTCCCCCTTCCCCCGCCCATCACTGAATAAATTTAAGGGCTCTCTGTCATTCTAAGTCTCACCCCTCCCCCCACCCATCACTGATTGAAGTAAGAGGCTCTATGTCATTTTCCCTCTACCCCCACCCACCGACCATCACTGTTTGAATAAGGGGGTGTCTGTCATTCTCCCTCACACTCACCCCCCGCCCATCACTGATTAAAGTAAGGGGCTCTCTGTCATCCTCCCTCACCCCCTCCACCACCCAACACTGATTAATATAAGGTGCTCTCTCTCATTCTCCCTCTCCCCCTCCCCCCGACCATCACTGATTAAAGTAAGGGGCTCTCTCTCATTCTCCCTCTCCCGCTCCCCCCGCCCATCATTGATTAAAGTAAGGGGCTCCCTCTCGTTCTGCCTCTCTCAGCCTCCCCCTGACTAACAGTGATCAAAGTAAGAGGCTCTCTGTCATACCACCTCTCCCCCTTCCCCCGCCCATCACTGAATAAAGTTAAGGGCTCTCTGTCATTCTAATTCTCACCCCTCCCCCCCGCCCATCTCTGATTGAAGTAAGAGGCTCTATGTCATTTTCCCTCTCCCCCCACCACCCGACCATCATTGTTTGAATAAGGGGGTCTCTGTCATTCTCCCTCACACCCACCCCCCGACCATCACTGATTAAAGTAAGGGGCTCTCTCTCATTCTCCCTCGAACCCCTCCCCGAAACATCATTGTTTAAAGTAAGTGGCTCTTGGTCATTCTCCTTCTACCCGTCCCCCGCCATCACTGATTCAAGAAAGGGGCTCTCTCTCATTCTCCCTCTCCCCCCGCTCATCAATGATTAAAGTAAGGGGCTTTCTCTCATTCTCCCTCGAACCCCTCCCCGAAACATCACTGATTAAAGTAAGGGGCTCTCTCTCATTCTCCCTCTCTCAGCCTCCCCCCGCCCATCACTGATCAAAGTAAGAGGCTCTCTGTCATTCTCCCATTCTCCGCCTTCCCCCGCCCATCACTGATTAAAGTCAGAGTCTCTCTGTCATTTCACCTCTCCCGCTCCCCCGCCCATCACTGATTAAAAGTAAGGGGCTCTCTGCCATTCTCCCTCTGCCCCTCCTCCACCCGTCATTGATTAAAGTAAGGGGCTCTCAGTCATTCTATCTCTCTCCCCTCCCCCCGCCCATCACTGATTAAATTAAGGGGCTCTCTGTCATTCCCCCTCCCCCCGCCCATCACTGATTAAATTAAGGGGCTCTCTGTCATTCCCCCTCCCCCCGCCCATCACTGATTAAATTAAGGGGCTCTCTGTCATTCTCCAGCTTCCCCCACCCATCACTGATTAAAGTAAGGGGCTCTCTGTCATTCTCCCTCTCCCCCCTCACCCGCCCATCAATGAATTATATAAGTTGCTCTCTGTCATTCTCCCTCTAACCCCTCCCCGAAACATCACTGATTAAAGTAAGGTGCTTTCTTTCATTCTCCCTCCAACCCCGCCCATCACTGTTTATCGTAAGGGGCTCCCTGTCCTTCTCCCTCTCCCACCTCAACCTCACCCATCACTGATTAAAGTAAGGGGCTCTCTATCATTCTCCCTCTCCCCCCAACCCACCCATCACTGATTAACGAAAGGAGCTCTCTGTCATTCTCCCTCGCCCCCCTCAACCCGCCCATCACTGATTAAAGTAAGGGGCTCTCTGTCATTTCACCTCTCCCGCTCACCCCGCCCATCATTGAATAAAGAAAGGGGCTCTTTGTCTTTCGCCCTCTCCCCCACCCATCACTGAATAAAGTAAGGTGCTCTCTGTCATTCTCACTCTCCCCCTCCCTCCACCCATCACTGATTTCGGAAAGGGGCTTTCTATCATTCTCCCTCTCCCCCTCCCTCCACCCATCACTGATTTCTGTAAGGGGCTGTCGGTCATTCTGACTTTCACCCACCCCAACAAATCACTGATTGAATTAAAGGGCAATCTGTCATTCTCCCTCTCCCGTTCCCCCCGCCCATCATTGTTTAAATGAAGGGGCTCTCTCTCATTCTCCCTCACCCCCTCCCCCCTCTGATTAAAGTAAGGGGCTCTCTCTCATTCTCCCTCTCCCGCTCCCCCCGCCCATCATTGATTAAAGTAAGGGGCTATCTCCCATTCTCCCTCTCCCGCTCCCCCAGCCCATCATTGATTAAAGTAAGGGGATCTCTCTCATTCTCCCTCTGCCCCAACCCCGCCCATCATTGATTAAAGTAAGGGGCTCTCTGTCATTCACCCTCTCCCCCCTCCCATCATTGATTAAATAAGGGGCTCTCTCTCATTCTCACCCTCCCGCTCCCCCCGCCCATCATTGATTAAAGTAAGGGGCTCCCTCTCATTCTGCCTCTCTCCCCCTCCCACTGACTCTCACTGATCAAAGTAAGAGGCTCTCTGTCATATTACCTCTCCCCCTTCCCCCGCCCATCACTGATTAAAGTTAAGGGCTCTCCGTCATTCTAAGTCTCACCCCTCCCCCCGCCCATCACTGATTGAATTAAGAGGCTCTGTGTCATTTTCCCTCTCCCCCCACCCACCGGCCATCACTGTTTGAATAAGGCGGTCTCTGTCATTCTCCCTCACCCCCATCCCCCGCCCATCACTGATTAAAGTAAGGGGCTCTCTGTCATCCTCCCTCACCCCCTCCCCCACCCATCACTGATTAATATAAGGTGCTCTCTTTCATTCTCCCTCTCCCCCTCCCCCCGCCCATCAATGATTAAAGTAAGGGGCTCCCTCTCATTCTCCCTCGAACCCCTCCCCGAAACATCACTGTTTAAAGTAAGCGGCTCTCTGTCATTCTCCCTCTCCCCCTCCTCCATCCATCACTGATTAAAGTAAGCGGCTCTCTGTCATTCTCACTCTCACCCTCCCCCCGCCCATCACTGATTAAAGCAAGGGGCTCTCTGTCATTTTACCTCTCCCCTTCTCCCTGGCCAGCACTGATTAAAGTAAGGGGCTCTCTTTCATCCACCCACTCCCCCTCCCCCCACGCATCATTGATTAATTTAAGGGGTAACCTGTCATCCTCCCTCTCCCCCTCCCCCGCCCCATCACTGATTGAAGTAAGGGGCTCTCTCTCATTCTCCCTCTCCCCCTCTCCCCGCCCATCACTGATTAAAGTAAGGGGCTCTCTGTCATTCTCGCTCTCCCCCGCCCCCCACCCATCACTTATTAAAGTAAGGGGTTCTATAACATTCTCCCTCTCCCCTCCTCCACCCATCACTGTTTAATGTAAGGGGTTCTCGATCATTCTCCCTCTCCCCCTCCTCCACCCATCACTGTTTCAAGTATGGGGCTCTCTCTCATTCTACCTCACCCGCCCATCAATGATTAACATAAGTTGCTCTCTGTCATTCTCCCTCCAACCCCGACCCGAAACATCACTGATTAAAGTAAGGTGCTTTCTGTCATTCTCCCTCGAACCCCGCCCATCACTGATTATCGTAAGGGCCTCCCTGACCTTCTCACTCTCCCACCTCCACCTAACCCATCACAGATTAAAGAAGGGGCTCTCTGTCATTCTCCCTCTCCCCCCACCCCACCCCACCCATCACTGATTAACGAAAGGAGCTCACTGTCATTCTCCCTCGCCCCCCTCCCCCCGCCCATTACTGAATAAAGAAAGGGGCTCTTTGTCTTTCGCCCTCTCCCCTCCTCCACCCATCACTGATTAAAGTAAGGGGCTCTCGGTCATTCTCCCGTTCCCCCTCCTCCACCCATCATTGATTTTAGGAAGGGGCTTCCTGTCAGTCTCCCTCTCCCCCCGCCTGCCCATTACTGATTAAAGTAAGAGGCTCTCTGTCATTTCCGTCTCCCCCTCCCCCCGCCCATCACTGATTAAAGTAAGAGTCTCTCTGTCATTCTCCCTCGCCCCCTCCCTCCACCCATCACTGATTTCGGTAAGGGGCTGTCGGTCATTCTGCCTTTCCCCCACCCCAACAAATCACTGATTAATTAAAGGGCAATCTGTCATTCTCCCTCTCCCGCACCCCCCGCCCATCACTGATTAAAGTAAGGGGTTCTCTGTCATTCTCCCTCTCCCGCACCCCCCGCCCATCACTGATTAAAGTAAGGGGTTCTCTGTCATTCTCCCTCTCCCCCCACACATCACTGCTAAAATATAGGGGAAATCCTTCATTATCCCTCTCCCCATCCTCCACCCTTCACTGATTAAAGAAAGGGGCTCTCTGTCATTCTCCCCCTCACCCCTCCGATCACTGATTAAAGTACGGGGCTCTCTTTCATTCTCCCTCTCCCCCACCCCCCACCCATCACTGATTAAAGTAAGGGGCTCTCTGTCATTCTCCCCCTCCCCCCACCCATCACTGATTAAAGTAAGGGGCTCACTGTCATTCACACTCTCCCCCGACCCCCTCCCCCTCCCCCCTCCACCTCCCCCCTCCCCCCTCCACCTCCCCCTCCCCTCTCCCTCCCCCTCCCCCCTCCCGCTCCCCCCCCTCCCCCTCCTCCCCCTCCCCCTCCCCTCGCCCTCCCCCGCTCCTCCTCCCTCTCCCCTCGCCCTCCCCCCTCCCCCTCCCCCCTCTCCCCCCCCTCCCCCTCCCCCCCTCCCCCTGCCCCCCTCCCCCTCCCTCTCCCCCCTCCCCCTCCCTCCCCCCCGTCCCCCCTCCCCCTCCCTCCCCCTCCCCCCCCCCGTCCCCCCTCCCCCTCCCTCCCCCTCCCCCTCCCTCCCCCTCCCCTCCCTCCCCCTCCCCCTTCCTATCACTGATTAAAGTAAGGAGCTCTCTGTCATTCTCCCTCTCCCCCTCCCCCTCCTATCACTGATTAAAGTAAGGGGCTCTGTCTCATTCTCCCCTCCCCCGCCCATTACTGATTAAATTCCGTGCCTCTCTGCCATTCTCCCTCTCCCCCTCCCCCACCCATCACTGATTAAAGTAAGGTGCTCCCTGTCATTCCCCCTCTCCCCCTCCCCCTGCCCATCACAGATTAAAGTAAGGAGCTCACTGTCATTCTCCCCCTCCCCCCACCCATCACCGAATAAATTAAGGGGCTCTCTCTCATTCTCCCTCTCCCCCTCCCCCCGCCCATCACTGATTACAGTAAGGGGCTCACTGTCATTCTCCCTCTCCCCCTCCCCCCACCCATCACTGATTAAAGTAAGGGGCACTCTCTCATTCTCCCTCTCCCCCCTCCCCCCGCTCATCACTGAATAAAGTAAGGGGCACTCTCTCATTCTCCCTCTCTCCCCTCCGCCACCCATCACTCATTAAAGTAAGGGGCTCCCTGTCATTCTCCCCCTCCCCCCACCCATCACTGATTAAAGTAAGGGGCTCTCTCTCATTCTCCCTCTCCCCCCTCCCCCCACCCATCACTGATTAAAGTAAGGGGCTCTCTCTCATTCTCCAACTCCCCCCATAGATTTGGTCCCTTTTGGATCAATCCCGATTGACAAGTCCGTCCCCATTTCCTCCCTAACCGACTCCTCCCCCTGGGCCCATCCGGGGCGGGATCTGCGCACTGCGTGCTCGGGACAAATGAACGCCGAACCCACATACACCGCCCTCTTTCACTTGATCGACCGCAGAAAGGGTCACGTGTCTCCAGATTTTTAAACCCTTTCGGCCGTTTCACCGACTCAGCGCGGGCCCGGATGCAGCGCGCTTGTGTGATGTCAGCAATCGGGTGGGGTCGCGACCTGACTGATTGGAGAGTCCAGGGGACTGGAGAGGATCAACCGGTCCCCATCCACCACCATCATCTCAATCCACCGCCATCCTCCCCCTGGAGAAGATCAACCGGTCCCCATCCACCGCCATCATCTCAATCCACCGCCATCCTCCCCCTGGAGAAGATCAACCTGTCCCCATCCACCGCCATCATCTCACTCCAAGGCCATCCTCCCCCTGGAGAAGATCAACCGGTCCCCATCCACCGCCATCATCCCCCTCGAGAGGATCAACCGGTCCCCATCCACCGCCATCATCTCAATCCACCGCGATCCTCCCCCTGGACAAGATCAAACGGTCCCTATCCACCGCCATCATCTCAATCCACCTCGATCCTCCCCCTGGAGAAGATCAACCGGTCCCCATCCACCGCCATCATCTCAATCCACCGCCATCCTCCCCCTGGAGAGGATCAACCAGTCTCCATCCACCGCCATCATCTCAATCCACCGCCATCCTCCCCCTGGAGAAGATCAACCGGTCCCCATCCACCGCCATCATCTCAATCCACCACCATTCACCTCTGGGCGGAAGTGTGAATCAGGTGGTTAATCTGACTCATCCATCCCTTTATCACCTCCAGACTCCACTATTCCAATACTCTCCTGCCCGGCCTCCCATCTTCCATCCTCCATAAACATCCAAAACTCTGCTGCCCATGACAGAACTCGCACCAAGTCCCGTTCACCCATCACCCACTGTGCTCACTGACCTGCATTGGCTCACGATCCGGGAACGCCTCCATTTTAAAATTCTCATCCTGATTTTCAAATCCCTCTCCGACCCTCGCCCCTCTTCCCATTTCTGTAACCTCCTCCAGCCCTACAACCCTCCGAGATCTCTGCGCTCCTTCAATTCTGGCCTCCTGCCTATCCCCCGATTTCCATCGCTCCACCATTGGCGGAAGTGCCTTCAGCTGCTGGGGCCCAAAGCTCTGGAATTCGCTCCCGAAACCTCTCCACCTCTCTCTCTCTCCTCCTTTAAGACGCTCCTTAAAACCTATCTCATTGACCGAGCTCTGGACGGGCTCTGAACAGAGCTCTGTACAGCTGCAACATAACGTCCTCCCCTTGATATTCCAGCCCATGAGATAAAGGCCAACATTACATTTGCCTTTTTGATTACTTTCTGTACCTGCCCACTAGCTTTTAGAGATTTGTGTACTTGGACCCCTAAATTTCTCTGCTCATCCACAGTTCCCACACTCTTCCCATTCAGAAAATATTCCGATTTGTCTTTTTCTGATCGAAAGTGGATGACCTCATTAAACACCATCTCCCACAGTTTTCCTCACTCACTTAGTTGGTCTGTGTGTCCCTGGTTTCCAGTTTCCCAATAGGGTCCGATTCTGTTTTCAGTACAAAGTAACAGGGAATCAAATCTACCCTTTTATTAGCTGGATCGAGGTGATAGGAAGTTGAGGTACAGTTCGGCTACGATCTAATAAAATGGGGGACAGGGTCGAGGGGATGAATGGCCTCCTCCTGTTCCTGTGTAACAACCTCGGGGAGCTGAACGGCCTCCCCCTGTTCCGGTGTAACAGGCTCGAGGGGCTGAACGGCCTCCTCCTGTTCCTGTGTAAAAGGCTCGAGGGGCTGAATAGGCTCCTCCTGTTCCTATATAATGTCATTGGTTGGGTTGTGAAACACACGGTTAATGATACAGTATCAAACACTTTGTGGAAGGCACTGGGTCACCACACAATGGCAGGGTACCGTGTGAGAGACACAGTGTGAAAGGATGTGTGTGTGTATCAGTGAGTGAGAGTGAGAGAAAGAGGATGCCTCTGTATATCAGTGAGTGTGTGAGAGAGAGGATGCCTCTGTATATCAGTGAATGAGTGAGTGTGTGTGAGACAGAGGATGCCTCTGTATATCAGTGAGTGTGTGAGAGAGAGGATGCCTCTGTATATCAGTGAGTGTGTGAGAGAGAGGATGCCTCTGTATATCAGTGAGTGTGTGAGAGAGAGGATGCCTCTGTATATCAGTGAGTGTGTGAGAGAGAGGATGCCTCTGTATATCAGTGAGTGTGTGAGACAAGATGCCTCTGCATATCAGTGAGTGTGTGAGAGAGAGGATGCTTCTGTATATCAGTGATTGAGTGAGTGTGAGCGAGGGTGCCTCTGTATATCAGTGAATGAGTGAGTGTGTGAGAGAGAGAGGATGCCTCTGTATATCAGTGAGTGACTCGGAGTGAGTGTGTGAGAGAGAGGATGCCTCTGCATATCAGTGAGTGTGTGAGAGAGAGGATGCCTCTGTATATCAGTGAGTGTGTGAGAGAGAGGATGCCTCTGTATATCAGTGAATGAGTGAGTGTGTGTGAGAGAGAGGATGCCTGTGTATATCAGTGAGTGTGTGAGAGAGAGGATGCCTCTGTATATCAGTGAGTGTGTGAGAGAGAGGATGCCTCTGTATATCAGTGAGTGTGTGAGAGAGAGGATGCCTCTGTATATCAGTGAGTGTGTGAGAGAGAGGATGCCTCTGTATATCAGTGAGTGTGTGAGAGAAGATGCCTCTGTATATCAGTGAGTGTGTGAGAGAGAGGATGCTTCTGTATATCAGTGAATGAGTGAGTGTGAGCGAGGGTGCCTCTGTATATCAGTGAATGAGTGAGTGTGTGAGAGAGAGAGGATGCCTCTGTATATCAGTGAGTGACTCGGAGTGAGTGTGTGAGAGAGAGGATGCCTCTGCATATCAGTGAGTGTGTGAGAGAGAGGATGCCTCTGTATTTCAGTGAGTGTGTGAGAGAGAGGATGCCTCTGTATGTCAGTGAGCGAGTGAGTATGTGTGTGTATTTTGTGTTGGGTATAAGTGGCAGGATGATGCAACCCGACCTTAAACCATCAACAACTTGTAAAATCCGACACAGACTGGGACTGAACAAGTTAAATTCCCAGAAGACACGTGTCCATAACACAGGTTGGATCAGACACAGCAAGTGGTGTCTCGGGACAAAGGATCACAAACCTCTTCCTCATATTGACCCATTCAGCAGAGGGGGGTGATGCAACAGATCTACTTTACCCCCCAGTCTCCAGGTTACAAACCACAGTCAGCAGAGGGGGGCGATGCAACAGATTTACTTTACCCCCCATTCTCCAGGTTACAAACCGCAGTCAGCAGAGGCGGGCGATGCAACAGATCTACATTAACCCCAGTCTCCAGGTTACAAGCCTCAGTCAGCAGAGGCGTGAGATGCAACAGATCTACTTTACCCCCCAGTCTCCATGTTACAAACCGCTGACAGCAGAGGGGGGGGGGGGGGGCGATGCAACAGATCTACTTTACCCCCCAGCCTCCAGGTTACAAACCTTTATCAGCAGAGGCGGGCAATGCAACAGATCTCGTTTCCGTTCCTTGAGCTCGCTGACAACTTACAGCTGCCAAATGGAAAAAAGTGTTTTGAACTTTGTGTCGCTGCAATTATGCTTGTTTTTCATAGAACATTTTATAAACCCGCCATTTCTTAACAACTGTATTACTTATAATGATCAATTTGTAATATGAAAGTTACATGACACGTCAGATTGTACATTAATCTAAAGGGCCTGTCACTCACTGATGTTTTGAAAACACGGTCCTCTATTTATACCTGTTAAGTTGGATTAAATATAATTATAAATCGATAAACGGATGGTTAGAAAAAAGGCTTTTAAGATTAACATGTGTCGATAACCAGGGGAGACAGATTTAAGACAATTGACAAAGAAGCAGGCGGGGGGAGATGGAGAGATTTTCATTTTGATGTGGCCAGATATTATGATCTGGAATGCACTATGAACGGGTGGTGGAAGCAGATTCAATAGTAACTTGAAAAAGGAATTAGATAGAATAACGGAATGATTACAGCATCGATTCTATGATTCTATCCAAGTTACATAATTGGTTTAATATTAATTACTTGGGATACAATGAAATATATGAATCGTTATCACAATTAAAACAGCATGGCGGCACTCCAATTTTCCTGCCAGCTATCGGGGCAGGTGGCCCTGTTGTGCCTGTATAAGTGTGTACCACGCACCCTGATTATTTAAATGACCCTTTCTCTGTGATTTTGGATGGGGTCTACAGCGGTAGCTGCATTTCCTACGGTGGAGTGGGACTCCCAGGATTTCAGGTCCAAGTTGTCTGGGCAGGGTAAAGAAACTTTATACCTGGCTTGGGAATGCTTGATGTTGATATTCAATGTCCAGAATGGAAATCCCAAGCACAAATATTCCCGCACCTGGATGAGCACAAAATTCACTTAAAAGAGTAAATAGATAAATATCTCAGATTAAAGTAAGGAGGAACGTGGTCTACATGGACTTTAGACAAAGTACCGCATGGTAGGTTGTTACATAAGGTTAAATCTCACGGGATCCAAGGTGAGGTAGCCAATTGGATAGAAAATTGGATTGACGACAGAAGACAGAGGGTGGTTGTAGAGGGTTGTTTTTCAAACTGGAGGCCTGTGACCAGCGGTGTGCCTCAGGGATCGGTGCTGGGTCCGCTGTTAATTGTTATTTATATTAATGATTTGGATGAGAATTTAGGAGGCATGGTTAGTAAGTTTGCAGATGACACCAAGATTGGTGGCATTGTGGACAGTGACGAAGGTTATCTAGGATTGCAACGGGATCTTGATAAATTGGGCCAGTGGGCCGATGAATGGCAGATGGAGTTCAATTTAGATAAATGTGAGGTGATGCATTTTGGTGGATCGAATCGGGCCAGGACCTACTCTGTTAATGGTAGGGCGTTGGGGAGAGTTATAGAACAAAGAGATCTAGGAGTACAGGTTCATAGCTCCTTGAAAGTAGAGTCACAGGTGGATAGGGTGGTGAAGAAGGCATTCAGCATGCTTGGTTTCATTGGTCAGAACATTGAATACAGGAGTTGGGATGTCTTGTAGAAGTTGTACAAGACATTAGTAAGGCCACACTTGGAATACTGTGTACAGTTCTGGTCACCCTATTATAGAAAGGATATTATTAAACTAGAAAGAGTGCAGAAAAGATTTACTAGGATGCTACCGGGACTTGATGGTTTGACTTATAGGGAGAGGTTGGATAGACTGAGACTTTTTTCCCTGGAGAGTAGGAGGTTAAGGGGAGATCTTATAGAAGTCTATAAAATAATGAGGGGCATAGATAAGGTCGATAGTCAAAATCTTTTCCCAAAGGTAGGGGAGTCTATAACGAGGGGGCAAAGATTTAAGGTGAGAGGGGAGAGATACAAAAGGGTCCAGAGGGGCAATTTTTTCACTCAAAGGGTGGTGAGTGTCTGAAACGAGCTGCCAGAGGCAGTATTAGAGCGGGTACAATTTTTTCTTTTAAAAAGCATTTGGACAGTTACATGGGCAAGATGGGTATAGAGGGATATGGGCCAAGTGCAGGCAATTGGGACTAGCTTAGTGGTATAAACTGGGCGACATGGACATGTCGGGCCGAAGGGCCTGTTTCCATGTTGTAAACTTCTATGATTCTATGATTCTATGAAGGAGGCCATTCAGGCCATCGAGCCTGTGCCGGCTCTTTGTCAGAGCATTCATGTTAATCCCATTCACCCGCTCTTTCCACGTAGACCTGCAAATATTTTCCCTTGCACAATTTATCCAATTCGCTTTTGAAACTGCTTCCACCATCCTGTCAGGCAGCGCATTCCAGATCATTAAACTCACTGCATTTGGTTCTTTCGCCAAGTAACTTAAATGTGTGTCATCTGGTTCGTGACCCTTCCACCAATGGGAACCGTTTCACTTTATCTACTTAATCTAAATCGCCATGATTTTGAACACTTCTATCGAATCAAAGAGCACGGAAATGAATCTGGATTGTATGGGGACAAACATCGCTCTCAGTTCATTAAAAAGAACCCTCGGCCGAGGCTGGATCAGGTGATCACCCAGAACATTATTCTGACAACACACAAAATAATCAATTGGAAGAATTTTTACAATCCATTAAATAAGATTTGCGTATCATTTTATCACCAGTTTATATTTAAATGATAATCATTTAATTCAACTGCAAGTGTGAAGTCCGGAAATAAATTTACCAATGAGAAATAATATTAAGCAAAACCCAGTATCTAGTTCAGAATTGTAAGATGGTTGATTTTGATGGATATGAAATATATTTGAATTCAGTAACACTGTCTGGCATTACATTAATACACAGTATAATATCGATATTATGGAGGCAAGAAAGGTGGGTTCTTTCCAAGTTGGTGCTGGGGGCGGGGAGACACTGTAAACCTGATGGGCTCTGCCTCAGACTGGAGTCACCTCTTCGATCAAACCCCTTTTCTCTAAAACACACGCAAGATTCATTTGTGACTGTGTGTTTTGAGACAGAAACTGATCTCATTTCACATTTCATTGCACGGCCTCATGCTGGATAATTGTACTCGGTGATCAGACTCTCCCAGTCTCATTCTCACCATTTCCCTCCTTACCTTGTAACCTTTGTGGACTGTCTACAGGACCAGTGTTTATCTGAGCAAATGGGACTTTCTCTTCCCTTTCTCCCCAGTCGATCTATGGAAGCTCTTTGAATCGGAAGGGTTCTCTCTGGTTGCTGCTCTCACAATGCTGTGCTGATTCACCTGCTGTTGTTCCTCAGTCGACAATCCCTGTTTACTTCCAGCTGTGGACTTTTCTCAATCACTCCGTCATTCACCGGGAGATCTAATGATGGCAGGATAGAAAATGAGACCAATATTGACGGTGTGAAGGAGAATCTAATCTGCACTTTCCCTCGCTGCAGAAATTAATGCCGCTCATAGAGTCCGCCCCATCCTTTGGTTCAAAACAAGTGATTGATAACCCCACCCGCCAATCAGGGCCTGGTCCCACACACAGCCCCACGCCCGCTTGTTATGAACCAATAGAATAGAACCTCCCTTCCGATCAGCACTGTGGGAGAACCTTCACCACACGGACTGCAGCGGTTGAAGAAGGCGGCTCACCACCACCTTCTCAAGGGCAATTAGGGCTGGGCAATAAATGCTGGCCTCGCCAGCGATGCCCACATCCCATGAATGAATAAAAAAATAATAGAACGGGCGGAAGTCACTCGCCTATGCGAATCTCTATCGGAGTTTTTTGAGGATGTCACGAGCAGGGTCGATAAAGGGAAACTAGCGGATGTTGCTTATTTCGATTTTCAAAAGGCAGTCAATGAATTGCCACACAATAGTTTGTTACACAAGAGAAGGGCTCATTGGGTTGGGCTAATATTGAGGATTGAGAATTGGTTCACGAACAGAAAACAGAGAGTCGGGATAAACGAGTCATTTTCAGGTTGGCAGGCTGTAACTAGTGGGGTGCCACAAGGATCAGTGCTGGGTCCTCAGCTATTTACAATCTATATTAATGACTTAGATGAAGGCACCGAGTGCTGTGTATCCAAGTTTGCTGACGATATAAAGCTAGGTGGGAAAGTAAGCAATGAGGATGACACAAAGAGTCTGCAAAGGGATATAGACAGCTTCAGTGAGTGGGCAAAAATATGGCAGATAGAGTATAATGTGGGGAAATGTGAGGTTATTCACTTTTGTCCGAAGCAAAGAAAAACAGAATATTTTTTAAATGGTGAGAAACTGTTACATTTTAGCGTTCAGAGGTGTCCTCGTACAAGAAACAAAGAAAGTTAACATGCAGGTACAGCAAACAATCATGAAGGCAAATAGCATTTTGGCCTTTATTGCAAGGGGTTGGAGTTCAAGAGTAAGGAATTCTTCCGAGAATTGTATCGGGCTTTGGTGAGACCTCACCTGGAGTACTGTGTACACTTTTGGTCTCTTTATCTATGGAAGGATATACTTGTCTTACAGGCAGTGCAAGATGGGTTCACTGGATTGATTCCTGGGATGAGAGGGTTGTCCTATGAGGAGAGATTGAGTAGAATGGGCCGATACTCTCTGGAGTTTAGAAGAATGAGAGGTGATATTATTGAATCATATAAGATTCTGAGGGGTTTTGACAGGGTCGATGCTGAGAGGTTGTTTCCCCTGGCTGGAGAGTCTAGAACAAGGGGGCATGGTCTCAGGATACGGGGTCGGACTTCTAGGAATAAGATGAGGATAAATTTCTTCATTCAGAGGGTTGTGAACCTTTGGATTTCTTTTTCCCCAGTGGGCTGTGATGGTCAGTCGTTGAGTATATTCAAGATTGAGGTTGAGAGAATTTTGGACTGAAATTGACTCAAGGGATATGGGGATCAGACGGGAAAGTGGAGTTGAGGTCGATGATCAGCCATTGAATGGCGGAGCAGGAGCGAGGGGCCGTATGGCCCAGCCCTGCTCCTATTTCTTATGTTCTAATGAGGTGACCCAGGGGATGGACCGGGCTGTGAGACCAGGCAGTGAGACCGGGCGGGGAGTGCGGTAGTGCAGCTCCTCACTGACTGAGGCCCGGGGTTCAAGGAGGGGGAGATTTATCTGAGCCACAAGCACATTCCCCGGAGCTGCCACACGTTCCCGGGCCCAGAGAGAGGAGCAACACAGTCACTCACATGGCCCTCCGTGCACCCTCATTCACGTGCCTCACCCTCTACAGTCACCCACATCCCTATCCCTCCACCGTCTCTCACATCCCCCACCCTCACCCTCACCCACATCCCCATCCGTCCACCCTCTTTCAGATCCCCTCCCTCCGCTCTCACTCACCTCACCCTCCCACAACACTCATTCACATCCCACTACTTCCACTCTCACTCACATCCACTTCCGTCCAGCCTCACGCATATGCCCCTCACTCCACTCTCACTCACATCACCCTCCTTCAAAACTCACTCATATCCCGATCCCTCCATCCTCTTTCACACCCCCTCGCTCCACTCTCACTCAGATAACCCTCAACCCACTTTCATTCACATCCACTTCCGTCCAGCCTCACTCACATAACCCTCCCTCCACCCTCACACACACCCCACTCCCTCCATCCTCACACACATCCCACTCCCTCCACCCTGACTCATAACACCCTCCCTCCACTCTCACTCACACATCCCCCTCCCTCCACCATCACACACAATCCCCTCCCTCCACTCTCACTAACACATCCGCCTCCCTGCATCCTCACTCACAACCCCCTCCCTCCACCATCATACACAAACTCCTCCATCCACACTCACTCACATCGTTCCTATCAACCTCATTCACATCCACCTCCTTCCCTTCTCACTCACATTCGCCTCCCTCTACCCTCACTCATATTCCCCTCCCTCCACACTCAATCATATATCCTCCTGTCTCTACCCTCACTCACATTCCCTTCCCTCCCTTCTCACTCACATCACCGTTAGTGCACCCTCATTCACGTCCCCCTCCCTCCACCCTGACTCACATAACCCCCTCTCTTCACCCACACTCACACATTTCCCCCCCTACGCCACCCCCCACACACAATCCCCCCTAAGCCACCACCCACACACAACCCCCTTCCACAACACTCACTCACATATCTACCTCCCTACACCCTCATTCCATCTCCCTGCCTCCACCCTCATTCAAATCCCACTCCCACCACCCTCACTCACACAACCTCTTCGCTCCACGCTCACTCAGACATCCCCCTCATTCCACGCTGACTCACACATTCCCCTCCCTTCACCGTAACTCACACAGCCCACCCTCACCCACATCCCCCTCCCTCTACCCTCACACATACTTCCCCGTCCCTCCTCCATCAATCACATATTCACCTCCCTCTACGCTCAATCACGTCATCCTCTCTCCAGCCTCACTCACACATCCCCTACTTTCAAACTCACTCACATCCCCTCAGAGTCATTCACATTCCACTCCTGCCACACTCATTGACACATCCCTCTCCTTCCATCCTCACTCACACACCCCCCTCACTCGACCCTCACTCACACATCAAGCTCCTTCCACCCTAATTCACACATCCCACACCCTCCACGCTCATTCACATTCTCCGCCCTCCTCCCTAACTACCACACCCTGCCCTAACTCACATCCCCTCCGTCCGCCTGCACACATACTTCACCCTCCTTCCACCATTATTCACATCCCCTTCCCTCCAACCTCACTCCCATTGACCTACCACCAACCTCACTCACATCCCCCTCCATCCACCCTCACTGACACATCCCCATCCACCCTCACTCATACATCCCATCCCTCCACCCTCATACCCACTAACTCACCATCAAACACACACCATTCCTCCAACCTTATTCACTCATTCCCCGCCCTCCACCTTCACTCACACATCCTCCTTTCTCTACCATCACTCACTCATACCCCTCCCTCCATCCTCACTCACAAATCCACTCCCACCACCCATCCATCCTGAGTCAATCACACATCCACCTCCCTCCAACTTCACTCACATATCCTCTGCCTCCGCCCGCACTCACATCCCTTCACCTCACCCTCACTCACACACAGCCCACCCTCCACCATCAATCACACATCCACCTCCAGCCACTGTCACCCACACATCCCCCTCCCTCCAGAGTAACTCACACCCCTCCCCCTCCTGACTCACTCACACATCCCACTCTCTCTACCCTCACTCACACATATCAAGCTCCACCCAAACTAACTCACATGCCTCCCTCCAGCCTCTCTCACACATCCCCCTCCATTCTCCTTCACTCGCATAGCCTCCTCCCTTAACACTCACTCACGTCACCCATCCTCAATCGTCACTCATGCACCCCGCTCCCAAAACCCACATTCACACAACCCACTCCCTTGCCCTCACGCACAACCCCTTCCCTCCACGCTCACTCACATCCCCCTCCATCCACCCTCACTCACATCCCTCTACATCCACCTTCACGCACACACGATCCCTCCAAACTCACTCACACATCCCACGTCCTCCACCCTCACTCACACCTCCCGCTCCCTCCACCAACAATCACACATACCCCTCCCTCCATCCTCACTCACACATCACACTCCCTCCACCCTCACACACATCACCCTCCCTCCACCCTCACACACATCCCACTCCAAAAACCATCATTCACATCGGCATCCCAACCAGCGTCACTCACCTCCCTCTCCCTCCAACATCACTCACATCCCCCTCCCTCCAAACTCACTCGCATCCCCCTCCATCCACCCTCACTCAAAACCCACACCCTCCAACCTCACTTCCATCGCCCTACCTCTACACTCACTCACATCACCCTCCCTCCACTTTCACTCACACATCACCCTCACTCCACTTTCAATCAAACATTCCCCTCACACCATCCTCACTCACACATCCAGCTCGCTCCACCGTCACTCACACATCACCCTGCCTCCACTGTCACTCACATCCTCCTCCCTTCACCCTCTAACAATCATACCCCACACTCCACCCTCACTTACACATCTCCACACTCCGCCATCATTAAAACATCCTCCTCTCACCACACTCACTCACATCCCCTCCCTCCAAACTCACTCACAACCCCTTCCATCCAGCCTCACTCACATCCACCCTTCTACCCTCACTCACACACCCTCCCACCACCTTCACTCATACATCCGCCTCGCTCCACCGTCACTCACACATTTCCCTCCCTCCAACCTCACCCACAACCCCTTCCTCCAGCCTCACACACATCCCTATCCCTCCAGCCTCACACACATCCCCCTACATCCGCAGTAACATGCCCTCCCACCACCCTGACTCACACATACCTCTAGCTCCACCGTCACTAACACAACCAACTCCCTCCACCCTCACTCACATCCCCCTCCCTCCAGCCTCACTCACACAACCCCTCCCTCCTACGTCACTCACACAGACTCCTCCCTCCGCCCTCACTCACGTCACCCACCCTCACTCACATATCTCCCACCCTCAAACGTCAATCACACCCTCCCCCATCATCGTTAACAACGAAACACATCACACTCACTCAGACTCCTTCCCTCCACCCTCACGCACATCACCCTCCCCCGTCCCCATTAACACCCTCACACACCAAGCTCACTCACACTTCTTCCCTCCACCCTCATTCACATTCGTTTCCCTCCACCTTCACTCACACACCATCCATCCAACCTCATTCACATATCCCACGCCTTCCACCCTTACTCACACCTCCCTCTCCCTCCACCTACAATCACACATTCCCCTCCCTCCATCCGCACTCACATATCACCCTCCCCGCACTCCCACTCACATCGCACACCCCTACATCCGCACTCACATCCCACAACCCCACCCTCACTGACACATCCCCTCCCTCCGCTCTCACTCACACGTCCCACTCCCACAACCATCATTCACATCAATATCCCAACACCGTCACTCACACCCCCCTCCCTTCAACATCATTCACATCCCCCTCCATCCACCCTCACTCACACACCATCCCTCCATCCTCACTCACATCTACCCCGACCTCCACGCTCACTCACAGCTCCCATTCCCTCCACCCTCACACACACATCCTCCTCCCACCACCCTCACTCACATTCTCCACCCGCCACCCTCACACACATCTCCCAACATCCACCCTCACTCTCACATTCCATTTCGTCCACCCTCATTCACATCCCTCAAACTCCACCTGCACTCAGACCCCCTCCCTCCACCTTCACTCACACATCACCCTCAAGTCACTTTCACTAAAGCATTCCCCTCCCGCTACACTCATTCTAAAATCCTGATCTCTCCACACTCAATCACACATTACCCTCAACGCACCGCCACTCACACATCACCCTCCATCCAAACTCATTCATGCCCCCCCACCCTCACTCACTCTTCCCCTCCCCAAGCCCTCACTCACACATTCCCCTCCCTCCACCCTCACTCACACATCCCCCTCCCTCCACCCTCACAAACATCCCCCTCCTGCCATCCTCACTCACATCGCCCCATCACTCCACCCTAACTCAAACATATTCCCCTTCCTTCACACTCACTCAGCACACCCTCCTCCACCCTCACTCACTCATCCCCCTCCCACCGCCCTCACTCACACATCCCCCTCCCTCAATCCTCACTCATATAGGCCCTCCCTCCACCCTCACTCGCAAATACCTCTTACTCCACCCTCACTCAGACATATCCCCTCCCTCCACCCTCACTCAAACATCCTCTCACTCCACCCTCACTCCCATCGCCCTCCCTCCACCCTCACTCACATCCCCAACCCCCAACCTAAATCACTCATCCCCCTCCCTTCATCCTCATTCACACATTCCCCTGCCTCCACCTTCTCTCATACACCCCCCTCCTTCCACCGTCACTCACACATCCTCCACCCTCTACCCTCACTCACATATCCCACTCCCTCTACCATCATTCACATCCTGCTCCCACCACAGTCACTTACACCCCACTCCCTTCATCATCACTCACATCCTCCGCCCTCCACTCTCACTCACACTTCTCTCTCTGGGCCCGTCCCCGTTCAATCATGGCCTTCAAAAGGGAATTGGATAAATACTTGAAGGGAAAAAAATTGCAGGGCTACGGGGATAGGGCAGGGGAGTGGGACGAGCTGGATTGCTCTTGCAGAGAGTCGGCGCGGAGTCGACGGGCCGAATGGCCTCCCTCTGTATTGTAACCATTCTATGATTATATGACTTAGATGAAGGGACCGAGTGTAATGTCTCCAAGTTTGCTGACGATAAAAAGTAGGTGGGAAAGTTAGCTTTGAGCAGATCACAAAGAGTCTGCAAAGGGATAGAGACAGGTTAAGTGAGTGGGCAAGAAGTTGGCAGGTGGAGTATAATGTGGGGAAATGTGAGGTTATTCACTTTGGTAGGAAGAATAGAAAAACAGGATATTTTTTAAATGGTAAGAAGCTGTTGAATGTTGGTTTTCAGAGAGATTCGGGTGTCCTCGTTTCATGGTCTGAATATATCAATAGGAGTTTACACTGAATGTTTCATGGTCTGAATATATCGATAGGAGTTTACATTGAATGTTTCATGATCTGAATATATCGATAGGAGTTTACACTGAATGTTTCATGGTCTGAATATATCGATAGGAGTTTACATTGAATGTTTCATGATCTGAATATATCGATAGGAGCTCACACTGAATGTTTCATGGTCTGAATATATCGATAGGAGTTTACACTGAATGTTTCATGGTCTGAATATATAGATAGGAGTTTACATTGAATGTTTCATGGTCTGAATATATAGATAGGAGTTTACACTGAATGTTTCATGGTCTGAATATATAGATAGGAGTTTACACTGAATGTTTGATGGTCTGAATATATCGATAGGAGTTTACACTGAATGTTTCATGGTCTGAATATATCGATAGGAGTTTACACTGAATGTTTCATGGTCTGAATATATAGATAGGAGTTTACATTGAATGTTTCATGGTCTGAATATATAGATAGGAGTTTACATTGAATGTTTCATGATCTGAATATATCGATAGGAGTTTACACTGAACGTTTCATGGTCTTTCGGATATAAATTGGAACCAACGCCTCTTGCACTGAGATCTGACAGATTGTTACCCTGGCAATAGAGGAAATCACTCAACGAAAATAACTGAAACGGAAATAACAAAAACTACCGTCGTGTTTGGAGTTTAGTTAAGATGAACATTAATCCTAAACATTCAGACACTTTTTCTAACCATAAAGCTGCCATTCCAATAACGATTTTTTTTACACCACGAGACCTGATACTGGGAATTTACTGAATGTACCGTCAGTTCGAGCTCCACAGAATATTAAGCAGCACCGTATCTACAGAAGGATCAAACAGTCACATTATTAAAAACAGACCCCATCTGCTCTGAAAATCTGATTGTCTTAAACCATCTAAACCTGTAACTGTTAGCAGTGACCATTTAAATTACTGCCACAATACTGAATTCGATTGCAAAACATCTGATCGTCATATTCTTTATACATCTGGAATGCTACAAAGTTTGGATGAACAACATTTCTGGAAACTCCAGTTAGTGTTTAAAAGGCTGAAAGACAGTGTTTATATTTTCTGCTGAAAGCATTATCAGAATACGATTTACATAATATTTTATCACCAGTTTATATTTAAATGATAATCATTTAATTCAACTCCAATTCTAAAATCCAGAAATAGATTTACTGATGGGAAATAACATTAAGTTAAACCCAGCTTCCAGTTCAGAATTGTAAGATGATTGATTTTGATAGTTGGATCTGAAATATATTTGAATTCGGTAACATTGTCTGGCACTACCTTAACACACAGTGTAATATCGATATTATCGGGGCTATAAAGGTGGGTTACTTCCGAGTTGGTGTTGGGGGCGGGGAGACACTGTATATCTGCTGGGATCTGCCTCAGACTGGAGTCACCACTTAGATCAAACCCCTTCACTCGAAAACTCAAACAAGATTCATGTGTGACTGTGTGTTTTGAGACAGGAACTGATCTCACTTCACATTTCATTGCACGGCCTCATGCTGGATAATTGTACGTGGTGATCAGACTCTCCCAATCTCATTCTCACCATTTCCCCCCTTACCTTGTAACTTTTGTGGACTGTCTACAGGACCAGTGTTTATCTGAGGAAATGGGACTTTCTCTTACCTTTCTCCCCAGTCGATCTATGGAAGCTCTTTGAATCGGAAGGGTTCTCTCCAGTTGCTGCTCTCACAATCCTGTGCTGATTCACCTGCTGTTGTTCCTCAGCCGACAATCCCTGTTTACTTCCAGCTGTGAACTTTTCTCAATCACTCCGTCATTCACCGGGAGATCTAATTATGCCAGGGCAGAAAATGAGACCAATGTTGACGGTATGGAGGAGAATCTAATCGACACTTTCACTCGCTGCAGAAATTAATGCCGCTCACTGAGTACGCCCCTTCTCTTGGTTCAAAACAAGTGATTGATACCCCACCCGCCAATCAGGGCCTGGTCCCACACACAGCCCCACTCCCGCTTGTTATGAACCAATTGAATAGAACTTCCCTTCCTCACAGCACTGTGGGAGAACCTTCACCTCACGGACTGCAGCGGATCAAGAAGGCGGCTCACCACCACCTTCTCAAGGGCAATTAGGAATGGGCAATAAATGCCGGCCTCGCCAGCGACGCCCACATCGCATGAACGAATAAAAAAATAATAGAAAGGGCGGAAGTCACTCGCCTATGAGAACCTCTATTGGAGTTTTTTAAGGATGCAACGAGCAGGGTAGATAAAGGGGAACCCGTAGATGTTGCATATATAAATTTTCAAAAGGCATTCAATAAATTGCCACATAAATGTTTGTTACGCAAGATAGGGGCTCATTGGGTTGGGGGTAATATTGAAGATAGAGGAATGGTAAACGGGCAGAATACGGAGAGTCGGGATAAACGCGTCATTTTCAGGTTAGCAGGCTCTAACTAGTGGAGTGCCACAAAGATGAGTGCTGGGGCCTCAGCTATTTACATTATATATTAATGACTCAGATGAAGGTACCGAGTGTTATGTATCCAATTTTGCTGACGATACAAAGCTAGGTGGGAAAGTAAGCTATGAGGAGGACGTAAGAAATCTGCAAAGGGATATAGACAGGTTCAGTGAGTGGGCAAGACGATGGCAAATGGAGTATAATGTGGGGAAATGTGAGGTTATTCACTATTGTGGGAAGAATAGAAAAACAGAATATTTTTAAATGGTGAGAAACTATTACATTTTGGTGTTCAGGGAGATCTGGGTGTCCTCGTAGAAGAAACACAGAAAGTTAACATGCAGGTACAGCAAACAATTATGAAGGCAAATGGCATGTTGGCCTTTATTGCATGGGGGTTGGAGTATAAAAGCAAATAAGTTTTCCGACAATTGTACTGGACTTTGGTGAGACCTCACCTGGAGTAATGTGCACAGTTTTGGTCTCCTTATCTCAGAAAGGGTGGACTTGCCTTACAGGCGGTGCAACAAAGGTTCACTAGATTGATTCCTCAGATGAAGGCGTTGTCCTGTGAGGAGATATTAAGTAGAATGGGCCTATACGCACTGGAGTTGAGAAGAATGAGAGCTTAGAAGATTGAGAGCAATACGATTCTGAGGGACTTGACAGGGTAGATGCTGAGAGGTTGTTTCCCCTGGCTGGATTGCCTCGAACAAGGAGGCATAGTCTCAGGATATGGCGTCGGACATTTTAGTTAAGGACTGAGATGAGGAGAAATTTCCTCACTCTGAGGTTTGTGAATCTGTGGAATTCTCTTCCCTAGAGGGCGGTGGGTGTTGAACTGTTGAATATATTCAAGGCTGAGATCGATAGATTTTTAGACTCTTAGGCAATCAAGGGAAATGGGGATCGGTAAGGAAAGTGAATTTGAGGTCGAAAATCAGCCAGGATCTTCTTGAATTTCGGAGCTGACTGGAGTGGGCGTATGGCCTACTCCAATTCTTATGTTGTTATGAGGCGACCCAGGGAATGGACTTGGTGGATTGAGATGATGGTGGTGGATGGGGACAGGTTGATCTTCTCCAGGGGGAGGATGGCGGTGGATTGAGATGATGGCGGTGGATGGGGACCGGTTGATAGTCTCCAGTCCCTTGGACTCTCCAATCAGTCAGGTCGCGACCCCGCCGGATTGCTGACATCAAACAAGCATCTGGGCCCGCGCTGAGTTGGTGAAACGGCCGAAAGGGTTTAAAAATCTGGAGGCACGTGACCCTTTCTGCAGTCGGTCAATCAAGTGCGGTGTCTGTGGGGTAGGCGTTCATTTGTCCCGAGTAGGCAGAGCGCATATCCCACCACGAATGGGCCCAGGGTGGGGGGGAGTGGGTTGGGGAGGACATGGGGAGGGAATTTTCAATCGGGATTGATGCAATACGGACCAAAACTATGGGGGGAGAGGGAGAATGACAGAGAGCCCCTTACTTTAATCAGTGATGGTTGCAGGGAGGGGAGAGGGAGAATGAAACAGAGTCCCTTACTTTAATCAGTGATGGGTGGGGGGAGGGGGAGAGTGAGAATGACAGAGAGCCCCTTACTTTAATCAGTGATGGGTGGGGGAGGGGGAGAGGGAGAATGACAGAGAGCCCCTTACTTTAATCAGTGATGGGCGGGGGGAATGGGAGAGGGAGAATGGCAGAGAGACCCTTACTTTAATCAGTGGTGGGTGGAGGGAGGGGGAGAGGGAGAATGACTGAGAGCCCTTTACTTTAATCAGTGATGGGCGGGGGGAGTGGGAGTGGGAGAATGACAGAGAGCCCCTTACTTTAATCAGTGATTGGTGGGGGAGGGGGATAGCGAGAATGAGTGAGAACCGCTTAATATAATCAGTGATGGGTGGGGGGAGGGGGTAAAGGGAGAATGAGAGAGAGCCCCTTACATTAATCAGTGATGGGCGGGGTGAGGGGGAGAGGGAGAATGACAGAGAGCCCCTTACTTTAATCAGTGATTGGTGGGGGAGGGGGGAGAGGGAGAATGAGAGAGAGCCCCTTACTTTAGTCAGTGATGGGCGGGGTGAGGGGGAGAGGGAGAATGACAGAAAGCCCCTTAATTTAATCAGTGATTGGTGGGTGGAGGGTGAGAGGGAGAATGACAGGGAGCCCCTTATTAAATCAGTGATGGGCGGGGGGAGTGGGAGAGGGGGAATGCCAGAGAACCCTTTACTTTAATCAATGATGGGCGGGGGGAGGGGGAGAGGTAGAATGACAGACAGCCCCTTCCTTTAATCAGTGATGGGCGCGGGAAGGTGGAGATGGAGAATGGCAGAGAGCCCCTTACTTTAATCAGTGATGGGCGGGGAGAGGGGGAGAGGGAGAATGAGAGAGAGCCCCTTACATTAATCAGTGATGGGTGGGGGAGTGGGAGAGGGAGAATGACAGAGAACCCTTTGCTTTAATCAGTGATGGGCAGGGGGAGGGGGGTGAGTGAGAATGACAGAGAGCCCCTTACTTTAAACAGTGTTGGGCGGGGGAAGGGGAGGGGGAGAACGACAGAGAGCCCCTTACTTTAATCAGTGATGGGCGGCGGGAGGGGGGAGAGGGAGAATGAGAGAGAGCCCCTTACTTTAATCAGTGATGAGCGGGGGAGGGCGAGAGGGGGAATGACAGAGAGCCACTTACTTTAATCAGTGATGGGTGGGGGGAGGGGGAGAGGAAGAATGAGAGAGAGCCCCTTACTTTAATCAGTGATGGGTGGGGGGAGGGGGAGAGGAAGAATGAGAGAGAGCCCCTTACTTTAATCAGTGATGGGCGGGGGGAGGGGGAGATGGAGAATGACAGCGAGCCCCTTACTTTAATCAGTGACGGGGGGAGGGTGAGAGGGAGAATGACAGAGAGTCCCTTACTTTAATCAGTGTTGGGTCGGGGAGAGGGAGAGGAAGAATGAGAGTGAGCCCCTTACTTTAATCAGTGATGGGTGGGGGGAGGGGTGAGAGGGATGATGACAGGGTGCCCCTTACTTTAATCAGTGATTGGCGATGGGAGGGGGCAGAGATAGAATGACATAGAAACCCTTACTTAAAACTGTACTATTGGTTTACGTGTTTTGATGTAAAATTCTGACTGTTCAGATTTCCCTCATCCCTGATCTACTTCCATTGACTTCAATAATAGGGCGGCAGAAGCAGATTCGTTTTTTAAATCCCGCCAATGACTCAACGTATAACTGTTGCTCTGTCTGTCCAGTCGCTCGCGGTGAAATGACGCAGTTTAGTAATGGAATTGGATAAATATTTGAAAAGGAGAAAGTTTGCAGGGCCATGGGGAAAGTGCAGATGAATCTGAAAAAAATGGATAACTCTTTCAAAGAGCCAGCACAGACACCAGGGGCCGAAAGGCCTCCTTCTGTGTTGTTTGATTTAAATCAATGGGGTGATTGTAAATCGAAGCATTCATATCATTTGAGCACTTAATAGGAAAGTTAACTCGCATCAAACCCACGTGAATCAGCTGGTCGGAAGAGTAAAGGCAACGCGAGGTTTCGGTTTATGCCCCACACGATTTTTATATTTCAATAACATTTAGCGGAAGAGGTGACAGCGAGGTTGATGTGCGCTGATACTTCCTGGAGGCTCCATTCAGATTGTGTCGAGCGGAGAGCAAGGCGGGGAGATCAGCCGAATCCCCATAGTATCAGAGTCCTGACTGGGGACAGGAAGAGCAAGGCGGGGAGATCAGCCGAATCCCGGAGTATCAGAGTCCTGACTGGGGACAGGAAGAGCAAGGCGGGGAGATCAGCCGAATCCCCATAGTATCAGAGTCCTGACTGGGGACAGGGAGAGCAAGGCGGGGAGATTAGCCGAATCCCCGAGTATCAGAGTCCTGACTGGGGACAGGAAGAGCAAGGCGGGGAGATCAGCCGAATCCCGGAGTATCAGAGTCCTGACTGGGGACAGGGAGAGCAAGGCGGGGAGATCAACCGTATCCCGGAGTATCAGAGTCCGGACTGGGGACAGGGAGAGCAAGGCGGGGAGATCAGCCGAATCCCGGAGTATCAGAGTCCGGACTGGGGACAGGGAGAACAAGGCGGAGAGATCAGCCAAATCCCCGACTACCAGAGTCCTGACCAGGGACAGGAAGAGCAAGGAGGGGGGATCAGCCGAATCCCCGAGTATCAGAGTCCTGACTGGGGACAGGAGCCGTGCGGACCAGATCACATGTCGCTTCAGTCTTTTCAATGGATGAATTGGGTGAGTGACTGAGAATGTTTCAGAGTGGAGGATTATAAAGGGAAAGGAGAGAGTGAAAGTGATGGATTGGAGAAAAAGATGGGGAAATGAAAGGGGCACCTTAGTTATTTGGACTCGGAGTCTACTATTATATAGAAGGAAAAACATGAATACATGAAGTGCAGATCTCTCGTCTTTCTCTCGTCACACATACGGATCTGGGTGGCAACCAGATGGTGATCAGAATTAAAGATAAAACCTAATGTAGAGAATTAATCAACACCAAATGCGGGTGACCCCATTATTCTCAGGTGGATGTTGGGGTCGAATTGAAACCCAGAGCTACTTTAATCAGAACACAATGGGATTGAATAAACCTTCTGGTAAAAAATTAAACTGAACGGGGAACTGAGTGGGTCTCAAAATGTCTGCCCCTGAGCGACACAAAGTAACAGTATAATGCTGAAACTTGCAGAGACAGAAGCGAACGGTTTCCGTTTGCGGGAACTCACTTCCTCAAACTGTTTATCGATAAGAGTAAGAGGCTTTTGCACTTTGCATGTAATCTGCACTTGCTGTGTCTGATTGAACATTTGATATGGACACGTGTCTTCTGGCAATTTAACTTGTTAAATCCCGGTCTGTGTAGGATTTTAGAAGTGTTTGATGGTTAAAGGTTAGTTTTCATCATCCTGCCGCTTCTCCCCAACTGAAAATACACACAGATACTCAGTCACTCACTGATACACAAGGCATCCTCTGTCTCTTTCTCTCACACACACACTCACTCAGATATCCAGAGCCATTGTCTCTCTCTCTGCGTCTCACATACACACGCACTCAGTCAGTCCCTCACTGATACACTGAGTGTCTCCCTCCATCACATATACACACACCTGCTCAGAGTCACTCAGATATACAGACGCACCCTTTGTCTCTCTCTCTGTATGTGTCTCTCTCATACTGACACACTCAATTAGTTGTTCACAGATATACTATGTATCTGGCTCTCTCAGATAAACATACATTCAGAGTCTCACAGAGTTATACAGAGGCATCCATTGTCTCTCTCTCACATTCATACAATCCTCAGTTGCCCACTGATAAAATCTGTTTCACTCTCATATACACACACATTCAGATGCACTCACTGATATCGACAGGCATTCACTTCCCCTATCTCTCTCCATCAAACACACAAAGAGTCACTGACTGATATACACACGTCTGCTCTCTATCTCATATGGTACACTGCCATCGTTTGGGGTCGGTGCCCAAGAGTGCCTGCCCCGCCCCTTTTGTAAGGAATAGTAAACTGCCATTCTGTGGTGACATAGTGCCCTCCCCGCTCCTTTGTGTCAGACACGGTGCACAGACATCGTGTGGTGACACAGCGCACTCCCGCCCCCTTGTGCCATAAACGGTACACAGCCGTCCTGTGGTGACACAGTGCGCTCCCCGCCCACTTGTACCATACACGGTGCATTGCCATCCTTTGGTGACACCGTGCCCTCCCCAAAGTGTGTGTCCTTTAATCATATCCATTGTGTTTGGAGAGTGGCCCCGATAAATTTTCAACTCTAATTCCCCATCAACTACTGATATTTTTGGAGATAGTGATTTGATTTATCCTAAAACTAAGAGTGGGCCATATTTGTTCACACATTCTACTTCAAATCATTCAGTTACTGATCCTGATTCTCTCTAATCAGAGATATTTTCTTAAAGGCATGAGAATGAGTTGTAACCTATAGTCAAGTTGTGCACATCAATGACCATTTAGAGCAAAATAGAAACAAGTTAATTGCTGAGAGCTTCTATTTTCTCTTGTTCTCTTAAATATGGTCAACGTTCCCTCCATATTCCCACACAGAGATGTTGTTATTACAGTTAATACCTATTTGACGGTAATGTATTCTTATTAAAATGTCTCACTTGTGGTTACAAACGTTCCTTCCCCACCCCACATGCCAGCACTTTGGAATTTGCAGCTAACTGGAGACACATCCAGTCTCTGAGTCAGGAACTGTCAATTCAAGACGGTTAGAAACCCACTCCACAGCTGTAAACAGGAGATTTACTCATCGGAGTGTCCACACTAAAGAGTAACACTCACAGCAAGCGAAATCTCTTCTTTCTGTGAGAAATCAGTCCCATGTTATGTTATGTTATGTAAATATTCAGTGAAGTGAACTCACTGCAATAGTCACACTTCCCAGTCACGGTGTTGGGGCAGTACAGCTGCCTTCTGTGGGTAGAACCATGTCGCTGTGGATATTGTCCCATCAACTCTCCCTGTTGTCGATGATGCCAGTAAAATACACTTGGAAACTTGGAGTCTCGCCCCTCGATGGAGTTCAGGCAGAAAATATAAAGGAATGGCCACTGATTCACAAATAGCAAATGCGATCCTAAAAACAATGACGGGACATTGAGAAGGAATTGCCTCTAACTGGGGTTGGAGTATGAAACGATCACATATTGTGGTCGGGGTGGTAAAGAGACATGGAATGTGAGAACAGAGTTCCTCAAACAGTGTGTTTATTCAATCAAATATTTGATATTCAATTGTTTAAGTTTCAATTACTTTTATTTTAATAATACATTAGAGGGAAAGTGCTGATTAGATTCTCCTTCACACCGTCAGTATTGGTCTCATTTTCTGCACTGCCATAATTAGATCTCCCGGTGAATGAAGGAGTGATTGAGAAAAGTCCACAGCTGGAAGTAAACAGGGATTGTAGACTGAGGAACAACAGCAGGTGAATCAGCACAGCATTGTGAGAGCAGCAACCAGAGAGAACCCTTCCGATTCAAAGAGCTTCCATAGATCGACTGGGGAGAAAGGTAAGAGAAAGTTCCATTTACTCAGATAAACACTGGTCCTGTAGACAGTACACAAAGGTTACAAGGTAAGGGTGGAAATGGTGAGAATGAGGCTGTGAGAGTCTGATCACCGAGTACAATTATCCAGCATGAGGCCGTGCAATGAAACGTGAAGTGAGATCAGTTTCTGTCTCAAAACACACAGTTACAAATTAATCTTGTGTGTGTTTTAGAGTGAAGGGGTTTGATCTGAGAGGTGACTCCAGTCTGAGGCAGAGCCCAGCAGATATACAGTGTCTCCCCGCCCCCAGCACCAACTCGGAAATAACCCACCTTTATAGCCCCCATAATATCGATATTACACTTTGAGTTAAGGTAGTGCCAGACAGTGTTACCGGATTGAAATATATTTCATATCCAACAGTCAAAATAAATCAACTTAAAATTCGGAACTGGATACTGGGTTTCACATAATGTTATTTCCCATCAGTAAATCGATTTCTGGATTTCACAATTGTAGTTGAATTAAATGATTATCATTTAAATATAAACTGGTGATAAAATAATACGTAAATCTTATTGAATGGATTGTAAAAATTCTTCCTATTGATTATTTTGTGTGTTGTCAGAATAATGTTCTGGGTGATCACCTGTTCCAGCTGCCGGCCTCGGCCGAGGGTTCTTTTTAATAAACTGAGAGCGATGTTTGTCCCGATATAATCCAGATTCATGTCCGTGCTATTTGATTTGATAGAAGTGTTCAAAATCATGGCGATTCAGATAAAGTAAATAAAGGGAAACGGTTCCCATTGGCGGAAGGGTCAAGAACCAGATGACACACATTTAGGGTGATTGGAGAAAGAACCAAATGCAGTGAGTTTAATGATCTGGAATGCGCTGCCTGACAGGGTGGTGGAAGCAGATTCAATAGTAAATTTCAAAAGCGAATTGGATAAATTGTGTAAGGGAAAATATTTGCAGGTCTACATGGAAAGAGCGGGGGAATGGGACCAACTGGAATGCTCTTAAAAAGAGCCGGCACAGGATCGATGGCCTGAATGGCCTCCTTCGATGCTGTAATCATTCCGTTATTCTATCGAATTCCATTTTGAAAGTTACTATTGAATCTGCTTCCAACACCCGTTCAAGTAGTGCATTCCAGATCATAATATCTGGCCACATCAAAATGAAAATCTCCATCTCCCCCCGCCTGCTTCTTTTGTCAATTATCTTAAATCTGTGTCCCCTGGTTATCGACACACATTAATCTTAAAAGCCTTTTTCTAACCATCCGTTTATCGATTAATAAATATCTTTAATCTAACTTAACAGGTATAAATAGAGGACCGTGTTTTAATATGTGATTTTAAAACATCACTGAGACAGGTCCTTTAGATTAAAGTACAAGTCTGGCGTGTAAAGTTACTTTCATATTATAAAGAGATCATTTTCAGTAATACCATTGTTAAGAAATGGTGGGGTTATAATATGTGTTCTACGAAAAGCAAATATAATTGCAGCGACACAAAGTTCAAAACATTTCTTTCCATTTGGCGGCTGTAAGTTGTCAGCGAGCTCAAGGAACGGAAACGAGATCTGTTGCATCGCCCCCCTCTGCTGACAGCGGTTTGTAACCTGGAGACTGGGGAGTAAAGTAGATCTGTTGCATCGGCCGCCTCTGCTGACAGCAGTTTGTAACCTGGAGACTGGGGGATAAAGTAGATCTGTTGCATCGCCCCCCTCTGCTGACTGAGGTTTGTAACCTGGAGACTGGGGGATAAAGTAGATCTGTTGCATCGCCCCCCTCTGCTGACTGAGGTTTGTAACCTGAAGACTGGAGGGTAAAGTCAATCTCCCCTCTTTCTCTCGTCACACACACGGTTCTGGGTGGAAACCAGATGGTGATCAGAATTAAAGATAAAACCTAATGCAGAGAATCAATCAACACCAAATGCGGGTGACCCCATTATTCTCAGGTGGATGTTAGGGACGAATTGAAACCCAGATCTACTTTAATCAAAAAGCACTGGGATTGTAGAAGCCTTCTGGTAAAAAAATCACACTGAAGGGGGAACTGAGTGGGTCTCAACATTTATGCCCGAGTGACACAAAGTAAAAGCAAAATGCTGAAACTCGCAGAGACAGAAGCGAAAGTTTTCCGTTTGTGGGAACCTCACTTCCTCCAACTTTAGATCGATATGAGGAAGAGGTTTCTGATCTTTTGCCCCGAGACGCCACTTGCTGTGTCTGATCCAACCTGTGATATGGACACGTGTCTTCTGGCAATTTAACTTGTTCGATCCCTGTCTGTTTCGGATTTTACAAATTGTTGATGGTTAAAGGTCGGGTTTCATCATCCTGGCACTTCTCCCCACACAAAACATTCAGTCACTCACTGATGTTCAGAGGCATCCTCTCTCTCTCTCACACTCATTGATGTTCAGAGGCATCTTCTCTCTCTCACACTCATTGATATTCAGAGGCATCCTCTCTCTCCCACACTCACTCAGTCATTCACTGATAGACACACACATCCTCTCTCACTGTCTCTCTCACATGGTACACTGCCATCGTGTGGTGACACAATGCCTTCCCCAAAGTGTATGACACTGTGCATCATTACTCGTTTGTTTCACACTCCACCCAATGACATTATACAGGAACAGGAGGACGCCGTTCAGCCCCTCGAACCTGTCCCGTCACTCTATTAGATCGTAACCGATCTGTACCTCAACTCCATTTCCCGCCTTAGCTGCATGTCACCTTAATATACCTAATAAAAGGGTAGATTTCATTACCTGTTACTTTGTGCTGAAAACAGAATCTGACCCTATTCGGGAACTGGAAACCAGGGACACAGACAGACTCAGTGAGTGAGGAAAACTGTGGGAGATGGTGTTTTATGTGGGCAAGTGTGAGGTCATCCACTTTGGATCAGAAAAGACACATTCCCCTTTGTGTCTGGAGAGGCCCCGAGAGATGTTTCCCCTCAATTCCCCACCAACTATCGATAGTTTCAGTGATTGGGTTTATCCTAAGACGAAGAGTGGGCCGTATTTCTGGTCATTCATTCCTTTCTGGTGCAAAAACACAAAAGGAAACGTGGCTCCGCCGAGGCTAACAAAAGAGATTAAGGATAGATTCAAAGAAGAGTCATATAAAGTTACCAGAAAAAGCAGCAAACCTGAGGATTGGGAGCAGTTTAGAATTCAGCGAAAAAGGACCAAGATGATTAAGAGGAAAAACAGAGTATGAGAGTAAACGTGGAAGGAACATAAAAGTGGACTGTAAAATCTTCTACAAGTATTTAAAAAGAAAAAGATTAGTGAAGACAAATGTGAGTCCATCACGGTCAGAAGCGGGAGAATTTATGGTGGAGAACAAGGACTCAGTGGGTTTCACTGGGCAGCTGTCTGTTTCACACCTGATGTGGAACGTTGATCATAACACTCGTGAAATGCTCGATCCCAGAGCTAACAAATGTTGTACTGATGGGGGAGGAGGGACTTGGTATCATGTTTAACAAGGCAACGCTCTCCTCATTTTAATATTTCTGTCTAACTTCATATTAATATATTTATTACAGAGCATCAGAATCTGGGAATCTGTTACCACCATGGCTGAAGGTTCAAACAGGGGAGGAGATCCAACATCTTCAACAAGAATGAGAATAGACACAGGTAGGTTCAAAAATTCATCAAAATATAATTTCTGACCTCACAAAGGGTCCAGATCACGAGCAGTAACCTGCAGCTCACCACAGGAAGAGGTAACAGCACAGATACTGTGCAGATAGAGGGAAGTGAGTGACCATCTAGAGGGACAGTGCAGTCACAGGTGGAGGGATCTCCTGAGTACTGGAACTGTCCAATAGATAACTGGTGTTGGGTACTGTAAGGTGGATAGAGACAGCGTCTCAGAGGATTAACAGTGTGAGACCGGGGAGCAGGTGGACACCCCGAGTGGGGCAGGGGTGAGAGGCAGGTGGGGCACAGCAATAGGAAAGCGATAGTGGTGGGAGATTCTATAGTCTGGGGAATATACAGACTCTTCTGCAGCCCTGAGCAGGTTCCAAATGGTAAGTTGCCTCCCTGGTGTCAGAGGGAAAAATTTCCAGGAACAGGTGGGACGATCTCTGGAAAGGAAAGGGGAGCAGAGAATAGTCATGGTCGGACCCAATAACATGGATAGAAATACGATTATACAGGGAATATTGAGACTGAGGCTCGACACATTAAACAAGGCCTTCAGGTGTTGATCTCTGGATTGTTTTACGGTGGGCCACTTAAAGAGGGAAATATGCGGCAGGTCAATGTGTGGCTGCAGGGCTGGAGCAGGAGGGAAGGGTTCACGGTCTTGGGGATAGAGTGAGTTCAGGGAGAAGGGAAGGGACGGTCACGGTCTGAACCGAGCAACAATGATTTTACAGACTGGGTGAATGGAGCAGGAGGGAAGGGTTCACGGTCTTGGGGACTAGAGTGAGTTCAGGGAGAAGGGAAGGGACGGTCACGGTCTGAACCGACCAACAATGGTTTTACAGACTGGGTGAATGGAGCAGCGGGAAGGTTTCAGTTGATATGACCGGAGAGGGGGAACTATCTGGATCTGAGACTTAAGCGTGGAATTAATAAAACTGTTGGGGCAGGAACAGATGATTTATGAAGTAATGAAATGATATTGGCAGGAAAAAGGGTAGGAGGTTTTTAAGTATTGCGAGATAAAGTTATGGATGTCGAGGGGGGAAAGAAAAACGAATTATAGGTAAATTACCCCCAAAATCGGAGTTTGGATTAAGTTATGTGTCTATGAATGTACAAATCATTCCAAACACATTTGGAAAGTCAGAATCATAAGAGATATGGTCCAGGAGCTATCAGACCACATGGTTTAGGTTTACACGGATTCAGCGAAATCTTCCTGGTTATAACATTTTGCGGGGAGATTAATGAAGATTCTAACACTGATGGTGTTAGTGGGAATGTCGGTGTACTGGAGGAGGATGTCAGAGATAACTGGAGAAGGATTTGGATCTGAGAAAAGTAGAGAAGCGGCTGGACCTACAACCAATGCGGTTAAATGAAGTCAGGGAGGAGACTTTGGAAATAAAAACGGATTAGAAAGAGACAAAGTAATGTATCTGTTCAAGAGGGAGAGAAGGTAAACCCGGTAACTGGAGATCAATTAGTGTACGTCAGCAGTGGGCAAACTCCTCAAATCTGTCATTCCAGGTCGAATTAATGAACATTTAGAGACACGGGATGATCAGGGGAGGCTGGAACTGATTCGCTGTAGACAAGCCGTGTTTCACATATTTAAACACCGGTTTTTAAGAATTGACTGTACGGAACGATGGAAGGCAGCACATGCGGTGTTTATCGGTTTTCAGAAGGTGTTTGATAATGTGACTCACAGGAGGCTTCAGACGTTTGGTATAAGAGGAAATGTAACCGCCCGGATAGAAAGTAAATAATGTGTTTAGTTTTCTCCATTTTTGTTCACAGATCCGAACACTGCAATCACTGAGTTCCTGACAAAGTGCGACGATTACCAGCTGTTCCAGTTGACGAAATTCTATCGGGACAGACTGGAACAGGCGATTGAAGAGGGAGTGGAGGGACTCAGTCTCATGTTAACAGGCGAGGACCATTTCAGTGGACAAGAATATCACGTAAGTGGAATGGGCACAGAATGAGTTTGGATGATTTAAAAGTAACAGAAGTGACAGAATATCACATCTTAGAATCATAGAATGTTACAGGACAGAAACAGGCCAAATAGGGAAGAAGTGCATAAAACTGAATATATTTGAATCTGAACCAATGATAGGAAGAGATGATAATACCCAAATGGATCAGTCAATATCTGCACAGAGAAAGGACAGGGTAACGACAACAGCAACATGCATTTATACAGCGCCTTTTCACAGAAGCGATTATCAAACAAAATTTGACACCAAACCACATGAAGAGATATTCGGAGAGGTGATCAAAAGCTTGGTCAAAGAGGCAGGTCTTAAAGGAAAGGAGAGAGAGGTAGAGAGGCGGAGATGTTTAGGGAGAGAATTTTCACAGCTTGTGGACTCGGCAGTTGAAGGCAAAACCACCAATGATGGAGCAACGACAATCGGGGATGCACAAGAGGCCAGAATTGGAGGATGGCAGAGATCTGAGGGGTTTGTAGGGCTGGAGGAGGTTACAGAGATAGGGAGAGGCAACGTCATGGTAGGATTTGTGCACAGCGATGAGAATTTTAAAATCGATCAGTTTCAGGATCGGGAGCCAATGTAGGTCGGCGAGCACAGGGGTGTTGGGTGAACGGGACTTGGTGTGAGTTAGGCTACGGGAAGCAGAGTTTTGGATGAGCTCAAGTTTACGGAGGCTGGAAGGTGAGAGGCCGGCCAGGAGACCATTGGAATGGTGGAGTGTGGAAGTGACAAAGGGATGGTTTCGGTCTTCCCAATATTTAATTGGAGGAAATTTCCTCCGGACGCAACTATTCCGATGCTCTCCTGGCCGGCTTCCCATTCTCCGCCTTCTTTAAACTTCAACACATCCAAAACGCTGCTGCCTGTAACCTGTCCCTCGCCCATCCCGCTCACCCCTCACTCCTGTGCTCGTTCACCTATCGCAGTTCTCGAATAACTTCAATTTTCAATTCCCATCCTCCTGTTTAAATCACTTCATGGTGCCGCCCCTCACTAGAAATCTATATTGCTCTGACTCTGGCATCTTGTGCCTCTCCCCATCGCCCGACCAGCGGTGGCCTAGCATTCTGTAGTTTTTGGACCCAGGCTCTGGAATTCACTCCCTAAACCCCTCCACCTCTCTACCTCCCTCTTCTGCTGAAAATTTGATTCTTTATCCAGCTTTTGGTTACCCCGAATAATATGCCTTCCTTTGTCTCGGGCCCATTGTATGATTCCACTCCTGTGAATCGCTGTGGGACATTTTTCTACATTAAAGGTGCTATGTTTTTGTTGATGAATCAAGATGTTTACAGAATATTTTGCCCATGTTCAGAATGGATCAGTACCCGGCCCAGTGATTACTTTCAGTGCTCAATATAAACTGGGAGATCCCATCACGGAGCAGCTCCTTTCCTTCTCATTCTCAGTCTTTGTCTTTCACTCCACTCAATATAAACTGGGAGATCCCACCACGGAGCAGCTCCTTTCTCTTTGGGGATAGAATCTAAAAACAGGGAGGTATTGGGGCAGTTATATAAGGTATTGGTGAGACCGCACCTGGAATACTGCATACAGCTTTAGTCTCCATACTTAAGAAAATACATACTTGCTCTTGAGGCAGTACAAAGAAGTTTCACTCGGTTAATCCCAGGGATGAGGGGGCGGACGTATGAGGAGAGGTTGAGTAGATTGGGACTCTACTCATTGGAGTTCCGAAAAATGAGAGGCGATCTTATTGAAACATGTAAGATTGTGAAGGGGCTTGATCGGGTGGATGCGGTAAGGATGTTCCCAAGGTTGGGTGAAACTAGAACGAGGGGGCATAATCTTAGAATAAGGGGCTGCTCTTTCAAAACTGAGATGAGGAGAAACTTGTTCACTCAGAGGGTAGTAGGTCTGTGGAATTTGCTGCCCCAGGAAGCTGTGGAAGCTACATCATTAAATAAATTTAAAACAGAAATAGACAGTTTCCTAAAAGTAAAGGGAATTAGGGGTTATGGAGATCGGGCAGGAAATTGGACATGAATTTAGATTTGAGTTTAGGATCAGATCAGCCATGATCTTATTGAATGGTGGAGCAGGCTCGAGGGGCCGATTGGCCTACTGCTGCTCCTATTTCTTATTCTCAGTTTTTGTCTTTCACTCCACTCCTCAATATAAACTGGGAGATCCCATCAGAGAGCAGCTCCTTTCCTTCATTCTCAATCTTTGTCTTTCACTCCACTCCTCAATATTTTCATTATTATTCTTTACAGAAAGTCACTGAGCTCGCGGTGAAGGGAAACAGGGCGGACAGTTCCAAACTTCTCCTAAATCTGGTGATGGAGAAAGGCTCTCAGGCCCGAAGGGTGATGTGGGAATCCTTTCTGAAAATGCACAGGTTACCAAAGTTGGTCAAAATACTGAAAGAGATGCAGAAACTTGGTACGGTAAAATCACACACTGAATTCAATTTCAGATTGAAACATTGCAGAATTTACTATAATATTACACAGATCTGATTTCATGAAAGCTCATTGATTTATACAGGTCCTGATCCATTTGATTATATGGACATCGGACGAGGTTTATCTGAAATACCCAGTCACCTGAAAGGTAAGTGATGAAATGGGGATTTCAAACCGTTTATTTCACTCCTGAGAATCAGAATGTTTGACTGTAGTTTTTTGTTTAGAGATTGTCAGAATCTGGGAATCAGAAATTCAAAGGGTGGAGGAAAGAGAATAAAAGTTCATTTCGATTTGTCGTTAATCCCGTGAAACCACTTGCATCTGGCAGGATCCTAATACACTGCAGCGCTTTATATTCGTCTGTGAGATGCCCTGGTATAGCAGGAAAAAAATGCTTTGCGCAGCTTGAAGATAAAAGTCACTACTTGTTTTGAATTATTGGTAAGTTTGTATTACTCCAATTAATCCAACTGCATACATTCCTGGCAGGATCCTGAAACGCTATGAATCCCCTGACACACCTGGCAGGATCCTGATACACTGTGAATCCCCATACACACCTGGTATGATCCTGTTACACTGTGAATTCTCATACACACCTGGCAGGATCCTGATACAGTGTCAATTCCCATACACACCTGGCAGAATCCCGATACACTGTGAATTCTCATACACACCTTGCAGGATCCCGATACACTGTGAATTCTCATACACACCTGGCAGGATCCTGATATACTGTGAATCCCCAGACACACCTGGCAGGATCCTGATACACTGTCAATCCCCACACACACCTGGCAGGATCCTGATACACTATGAATCCCCATACACACCTGACAGGATCCAGATACACTGTGAATTCTCATACACACCTGGCAGGATCCTGATACACTGTGAACCCCCATGCACACCTGGCAGGATCCTGATACACTGTGAATCCCCTTACACACCTGGCAGGATCCTGATACACTGTGAATCCCCATACACACCTGGCAGGATCCTGTGACACTGTGAATTCTCATACACACCTGGCAGGATCCTGATACACTGTGAATCCCCATGCACACCTGGCAGGATCCTGATACACTGTGAATCCCCTTACACACCTGGCAGGATCCTGATACACTGTGAATCTCCTTACACACCTGGCAGGATCCTGATATACTGTGAAACCCCTTACACACCTGGCAGGATCCTGGTAATTGTAAACAATTTTACAACACCAAGTTATAGTCCAGCAATTTTATTTTAAATTCACAAGCTTTCGGAGATTTTCTCCTTCCTCAGGCAAATGTTTCAAGATCTCCTTGAAGCCTACGCATTTATACATATTGAACAATAATAAATGGTGTTTACAGACTGCCCCTGCAACTGCCCGTTGCCAAGGCAATCACCGTGTTCAGACAGAGAGGTGTTACCTGCAGAACCTCCGAATACACATTCAATAAAAAAACAAACAGGGAAAAAAAACAGAGAAAAAAAAAAACACAGAGAGAGGCAGAAACATCCGGAAGGCAGAGAGAGCCAGCAAATGACCCATTATATTAAAAACAGATAACATTTGTTCGCTGGTGGGGTAACGTGTAGCGTGACATGAACCCAAGATCCCGGTTGAGGCCGTCCTCATGGGTGCGGAACTTGGCTATCAATTTCTGCTCGACGATTTTGCGTTGTCGTGTGTCTCGAAGGCCGCCTTGGAGTACGCTTACCCGAAGGTCGGTGGATGAATGTCCATGACTGCTGAAGTGTTCCCCGACTGGGAGGGAACCCTCCTGTTTGGCGATTGTTGCGCGGTGTCCGTTCATCCGTTGTCGCAGCGTCTGCATGGTCTCGCCAATGTACCATGCTCTGGGGCATCCTTTCCTGCAACGTATGAGGTAGACAACGTTGGCTGAGTCACAGGAGTATGAACCATGCACCTGGTGGGTGGTGTCATCTCGTGTGATGGTGGTATCTGTGTCGATGATCTGGCATGTCTTGCAGAGGTTACCGTGGCAGGGTTGTGTGGCGTCGTGGACGCTGTTCTCTTGAAAGCTAGGTAGTTTGCTGCGAACAATGGTCTGTTTGAGGTTGGGTGGCTGTTTAAAGGCGAGTAGTGGAGGTGTGGGGATGGCCATAGCGAGGTGTTTGTCCTCATTGATGACATGTTGAAGGCTGCGGAGAACATGGCGTAGTTTCTCCGCTCCGGGGAAGTACTGGACGACAAAGGGTACTCTGTTGGTTGCGTCCCGTGTTAGTCTCCTGAGGAGGTCTATGCGATTTTTTGCTGTGGCCCGTCGGAACTGTCGATCGATGAGTCGAGCGTCATATCCCGTTCTTACTAGGGCGTCTTTCAGCGTCTGTAGGTGTCCATCGCGTTCCTCCTCGTCTGAGCAGACCCTGTGTATTCGCAGGGCCTGTCCATAGGGGATGGCCTCTTTGACGTGGTTAGGGTGGAAGCTGGAAAAGTGGAGCATCGTGAGGTTGTCCGTGGGCTTGCGGTAGAGTGAGGTGCTGAGGTGCCCGTCTTTGATGGAGATTCGTGTGTCCAAGAAAGAAACTGATTCTGAGGAGTAGTCCATGGTGAGCTTGATGGTGGGATGGAACTTGTTGATGTTATCGTGTAGTCTCTTTAGTGATTCCTTGCCGTGGGTCCATAGAAAGAAAATGTCGTCGATGTATCTGGTGTATAGTGTTGGTTGGAGGTCTTGTGCAGTGAAGAAGTCCTGCTCGAACTTGTGCATGAAAATGTTGGCGTATTGGGGTGCGAATTTGGTCCCCATGGCTGTTCCGTGTGTTTGGGTAAAGAACTGGTTATCGAAGGTGAAGACATTGTGATCCAGGATGAAGCGGATGAGTTGTAGGATGGCTTCCGGAGATTGGCTGTTGTTGGTGTTGAGTATTGATGCTGTCGCAGCGATGCCGTCATCGTGGGGGATACTGGTGTATAGTGCCGAGACGTCCATCGTGGTGAGAAGTGTTCCTGGTTCAACTGGTCCGTGGGTACTGAGTTTTTGTAGGAAGTCTGTAGTGTCACGACAGAAGCTGGGGGTTCCCTGTACGATGGGTTTCAGGATGCCCTCGATGTATCCAGAGAGGTTCTCACACAGGGTTCCGTTGCCTGATACGATGGGACGTCCGGGTGTGTTGGCTTTGTGTATCTTTGGGAGGCAGTAGAAGTCTCCCACGCGGGGATTACGTGGGATGAGAATGCGTAGGATGCTTTGAAGGTCTGGATCGAAGGTCTTGATCAGTTTGTTGAGCTGGTGGGTGTGTTCTTTGGTCGGATCTGCGGGTAACCGTCTGTAGTGTTCCTGGTTGTCCAGTTGTCGGTATGCTTCTTTGCAATAGTCTGTTCTGTTCTGTATGACTATTGCTCCTCCTTTGTCCGCTGGTTTGATGACGATGTTGCGGTTGGTCTTGAGAGCGTTGATGGCGTTGCGTTGTGCTCGGGTGACATTCTGGACTGTCTTCTGAGTGCGGCTGATGAATCTGGCATTGACGCATTTCCTGACAGCTTGAGCATACATGTCCAGCTGAGGGCAGCGACCCTCCGGAGGAGTCCAGTTTGACTCTTTCCTCTTCGGTTGCTGTACCGCGGATCCCTCTGTCTGCTGTTCCGGATCGTCGATTGTCTCATTGGGTTCGCTGCTGAAATCTTGGGGTTTGTGGTAGAATTCCCGGAGCCTCATTCTCCTGATGAATTCCTCTGTGTCCGCCGCGAGACTAGTGGGGTCCATTTTGGTAGTGGGGCAGAAATTGAGCCCTCGGCTGAGAACTTCGATTTCGTCTGGTTGAAGGGTGTGGTCGGATAAATTGACAATAGACTTCCCTGTGGTTGCAACCGTGGTACCAGGGGAAGCTTGGTCGTTGCTGGTGGTGATGCCGAGTTTCTCAAGCTTCCTGCTCTTGGTTTTCATGTAGGCAGCGTAGTTCCGTTGCCTCGTCTGTTTGGCGGTATAACGTAGCTGGTCTGCTGTGTCCTGAGTACAGGTTGAGAGTATGGACTCTATCTTGGTTTCGAGGTTGTGGCGTCTGCTGTAGAGTTGGTGTATGAGATGGTTGCGGAGTGTGCGAGAGGTACGGCGGCAGAGTCTCTCAGCGTAATCCGAGTTGTATGTGGACTTGAGTGGGTTCGTGATCTGGAGTCCTTTCGGGATCTTGTCTGCTTTCTTGCAGCTCTGTAAAAACTTGATGTCTGTGTCTAAATGCGCGATCTTCTTGGATATCCTTTCCACTGTGAGCCGGCAGTTTGTGGTGTCGATGGTAGTCATGATGTGGAGATGCCGGTGATGGACTGGGGTTGACAATTGTAAACAATTTTACAACACCAAGTTATAGTCCAGCAATTTTATTTTAAATTCACAAGCTTTCGGAGATTTTCTCCTTCCTCAGGCAAATGTTTCAAGATCTCCTTGAAGCCTACGCATTTATACATATTGAACAATAATAAATGGTGTTTACAGACTGCCCCTGCAACTGCCCGTTGCCAAGGCAATCACCGTGTTCAGACAGAGAGGTGTTACCTGCAGAACCTCCGAATACACATTCAATAAAAAAACAAACAGGGAAAAAAAACAGAGAAAAAAAAAAACACAGAGAGAGGCAGAAACATCCGGAAGGCAGAGAGAGCCAGCAAATGACCCATTATATTAAAAACAGATAACATTTGTTCGCTGGTGGGGTAACGTGTAGCGTGACATGAACCCAAGATCCCGGTTGAGGCCGTCCTCATGGGTGCGGAACTTGGCTATCAATTTCTGCTCGACGATTTTGCGTTGTCGTGTGTCTCGAAGGCCGCCTTGGAGTACGCTTACCCGAAGGTCGGTGGATGAATGTCCATGACTGCTGAAGTGTTCCCCGATATCCAAGAAGATCGCGCATTTAGACACAGACATCAAGTTTTTACAGAGCTGCAAGAAAGCAGACAAGATCCCGAAAGGACTCCAGATCACGAACCCACTCAAGTCCACATACAACTCGGATTACGCTGAGAGACTCTGCCGCCGTACCTCTCGCACACTCCGCAACCATCTCATACACCAACTCTACAGCAGACGCCACAACCTCGAAACCAAGATAGAGTCCATACTCTCAACCTGTACTCAGGACACAGCAGACCAGCTACGTTATACCGCCAAACAGACGAGGCAACGGAACTACGCTGCCTACATGAAAACCAAGAGCAGGAAGCTTGAGAAACTCGGCATCACCACCAGCAACGACCAAGCTTCCCCTGGTACCACGGTTGCAACCACAGGGAAGTCTATTGTCAATTTATCCGACCACACCCTTCAACCAGACGAAATCGAAGTTCTCAGCCGAGGGCTCAATTTCTGCCCCACTACCAAAATGGACCCCACTAGTCTCGCGGCGGACACAGAGGAATTCATCAGGAGAATGAGGCTCCGGGAATTCTACCACAAACCCCAAGATTTCAGCAGCGAACCCAATGAGACAATCGACGATCCGGAACAGCAGACAGAGGGATCCGCGGTACAGCAACCGAAGAGGAAAGAGTCAAACTGGACTCCTCCGGAGGGTCGCTGCCCTCAGCTGGACATGTATGCTCAAGCTGTCAGGAAATGCGTCAATGCCAGATTCATCAGCCGCACTCAGAAGACAGTCCAGAATGTCACCCGAGCACAACGCAACGCCATCAACGCTCTCAAGACCAACCGCAACATCGTCATCAAACCAGCGGACAAAGGAGGAGCCATAGTCATACAGAACAGAACAGACTATTGCAAAGAAGCATACCGACAACTGGACAACCAGGAACACTACAGACGGTTACCCGCAGATCCGACCAAAGAACACACCCACCAGCTCAACAAACTGATCAAGACCTTCGATCCAGACCTTCAAAGCATCCTACGCATTCTCATCCCACGTAATCCCCGCGTGGGAGACTTCTACTGCCTCCCAAAGATACACAAAGCCAACACACCCGGACGTCCTATCGTATCAGGCAACGGAACCCTGTGTGAGAACCTCTCTGGATACATCGAGGGCATCCTGAAACCCATCGTACAGGGAACCCCCAGCTTCTGTCGTGACACTACAGACTTCCTACAAAAACTCAGTACCCACGGACCAGTTGAACCAGGAACACTTCTCACCACGATGGACGTCTCGGCACAAAACACCAGTATCCCCCACGATGACGGCATCGCTGCGACAGCATCAATACTCAACACCAACAACAGCCAATCTCCGGAAGCCATCCTACAACTCATCCGCTTCATCCTGGATCACAATGTCTTCACCTTCGATAACCAGTTCTTTACCCAAACACACGGAACAGCCATGGGGACCAAATTCGCACCCCAATACGCCAACATTTTCATGCACAAGTTCGAGCAGGACTTCTTCACTGCACAAGACCTCCAACCAACACTATACACCAGATACATCGACGACATTTTCTTTCTATGGACCCACTGCAAGGAATCACTAAAGAGACTACACGATAACATCAACAAGTTCCATCCCACCATCAAGCTCACCATGGACTACTCCTCAGAATCAGTTTCTTTCTTGGACACACGAATCTCCATCAAAGACGGGCACCTCAGCACCTCACTCTACCGCAAGCCCACGGACAACCTCACGATGCTCCACTTTTCCAGCTTCCACCCTAACCACGTCAAAGAGGCCATCCCCTATGGACAGGCCCTGCGAATACACAGGGTCTGCTCAGACGAGGAGGAACGCGATGGACACCTACAGACGCTGAAAGACGCCCTAGTAAGAACGGGATATGACGCTCGACTCATCGATCGACAGTTCCGACGGGCCACAGCAAAAAATCGCATAGACCTCCTCAGGAGACTAACACGGGACGCAACCAACAGAGTACCCTTTGTCGTCCAGTACTTCCCCGGAGCGGAGAAACTACGCCATGTTCTCCGCAGCCTTCAACATGTCATCAATGAGGACAAACACCTCGCTATGGCCATCCCCACACCTCCACTACTCGCCTTTAAACAGCCACCCAACCTCAAACAGACCATTGTTCGCAGCAAACTACCTAGCTTTCAAGAGAACAGCGTCCACGACGCCACACAACCCTGCCACGGTAACCTCTGCAAGACATGCCAGATCATCGACACAGATACCACCATCACACGAGATGACACCACCCACCAGGTGCATGGTTCATACTCCTGTGACTCAGCCAACGTTGTCTACCTCATACGTTGCAGGAAAGGATGCCCCAGAGCATGGTACATTGGCGAGACCATGCAGACGCTGCGACAACGGATGAACGGACACCGCGCAACAATCGCCAAACAGGAGGGTTCCCTCCCAGTCGGGGAACACTTCAGCAGTCATGGACATTCATCCACCGACCTTCGGGTAAGCGTACTCCAAGGCGGCCTTCGAGACACACGACAACGCAAAATCGTCGAGCAGAAATTGATAGCCAAGTTCCGCACCCATGAGGACGGCCTCAACCGGGATCTTGGGTTCATGTCACGCTACACGTTACCCCACCAGCGAACAAATGTTATCTGTTTTTAATATAATGGGTCATTTGCTGGCTCTCTCTGCCTTCCGGATGTTTCTGCCTCTCTCTGTGTTTTTTTTTTTCTCTGTTTTTTTTCCCTGTTTGTTTTTTTATTGAATGTGTATTCGGAGGTTCTGCAGGTAACACCTCTCTGTCTGAACACGGTGATTGCCTTGGCAACGGGCAGTTGCAGGGGCAGTCTGTAAACACCATTTATTATTGTTCAATATGTATAAATGCGTAGGCTTCAAGGAGATCTTGAAACATTTGCCTGAGGAAGGAGAAAATCTCCGAAAGCTTGTGAATTTAAAATAAAATTGCTGGACTATAACTTGGTGTTGTAAAATTGTTTACAATTGTCAACCCCAGTCCATCACCGGCATCTCCACATCAGGATCCTGGTACACTGTGAATCTCCTTGCACACCTGGCAGGATCCTGATATACTGTGAAACCCCATACACACCTGGCAGGATCATGATATACTGTCAATCCCCTTACACACCTAGCAGGATCCTGATATACTGTCAATCCCCATACACACCTGGCAGGATCCTGATACACTGTCAATCCCCATACACACCTGGCAGGATCCTGATATACTGTCAATCCCCTTACACACCTAGCAGGATCCTGATATACTGTCAATCCCCATACACACCTGGCAGGATCCTGATACACTGTGAATCCCCATACACACCTGGCAGGATCCTGATACACTGTGAATCCCCTTACACACCTCGCAGGATTCTGATACACTGTGAATCCCCTTACACACCTCGCAGGAACCTGATACACTGTGAATCCTCATACACACCTGGCAGGATCCCGATACATTGTGAATCCTCATACACACCCGGCAAGAACCTTTTGCACTGTGAATCCCACAGTGCAAAAGGTTCTTGCCGGGTGTGTATGAGGATTCACAATGTATCGGGATCCTGCCAGGTGTGCACCGCACAGATGCTCTAGGCTCAAATTTAATGAGCAGTGCCTTGAGCCAGATGTTATGGGTTACCTGGCACCCCCCTCCCAGAAATCTTCCCACCATCAGCTAGAGGGAAAGAGGTGGAGAAATGCGAAATATTAAAATGTTATCATTTCACAGCACAGAATGAGACGTTAAAGTGTTCGATCTGATCTCAGAAGATGTGCAGATGTTAACACAATAGATCTTTAATCCGTGGAGGGAAAGACAATATTCAGGGTAATTCAGAAGTTATGGGTTAACTTCCGAATGGCAGAGAAAGTGAGAACCTTATTCTGCTCAAAGAATAGTCCTTTAACTCAGGGGTCTTTTTAGACCCAATGTAATGACTAATGGAAAGAGATTTGTAATTTCCCAAACCTTCATTATAGGAAATTCAGACCAAAATGGAACAATGGAGTGTAATTATTGGGTGAACAATTGAAATGAACTGTGAATGTTTTCTGCTCCACCAGCACACTGAATGATGTGGGCAGTAATTCTAATTCTAATCGATGATATGACAGGACTGTTATAAAAACACATTTAATGAATGTACGTGAAAAACTGCTGCAAAATTGTTCACAATTTCTGAAACACAATATAAGAGGAGAATGAGTAGAGACAGGAAAAGGCCATTTGGCCCATATAAGCCTGTCCCTAAGAGAGATGACACCAACTCCCCCTCCTCTCAGTGTATCCGTAACACATTCAATTATCCCTTTACCCCACTTACACTGCCCTTTTAGTGTCCTTCCCATGTTTATCTGGCCCTTTGTGTGAGAAAATTACCCTGACTTCCCTTTTCCGATATTAATTATTGTGTTGTTTGTGAGCCTGTTTCCGGTTTCCATTCAGTATATTCAAGACTGAGATCGATAGATGTTTGGACACGAAGGGAATCAGTGGATAAGGGAATTGGGCGGGAAAGTGGATTTCAGGTAGATCAGACATGATCTGATTGACTGCTGGAGCAGGCTTATGGCCCACTCCTCCTATTTCTTATGTTCTTTTGTCCTAACTAATGTTGGGAATTCCATTAAAACATTTCAATTCCGAAGTTTCTTGCCCAAACAAAATACATCAAACACTCTCACCATTCCTTCAACCTAAAGTCCAAATACCTTAATTCATCTTTCTGATTCGCCTCTGTACCTTCAGAATGGCAGTAATCTTTACCTGTGATCAGGTGACGATAGAAATGCATGTAATATCCCAGATAACCCCACCGAGTCCGAAAACAACAGCAACTTAACTCCTGTCTATTCAATCTTTCACTCTCCCAGTGCACACAATATCCCAGATAACCTGCCCGAGGTCTGATACAATAACAGTGGAACTTCTGTCCATTCACAGTCTATCCCTCTCCCAGTGCTCACAATATCTCAGATAACCTGCCCGAGGTCTGATACAATAACAGTGGAACTTCTGTCCATTCACAGTCTGTCCGTCTCCCAGTGCCCACAATATCCCAGATAACCTGCCCGAGGTCTGATACAATAACAGTGGAACTTCTGTCCATTCACAGTCTGTCCCTCTCCCAGTGCCCACAATATCACAGAAAACCTGCCCGAGGTCTGATACAATAACAGTGGAACTTCTGTCCATTCTTCGCCTGTCCCTCTCCCAGTGCCCACAATATCACAGAAAACCTGCCCAAGCTCTGATACAATAACAGTGGAACTTCTGTCCATTCACAGTCTATCCCTCTCCCAATGCACACAATAACATATTTCCCATTTCCGCAAAAGGTTAGCACCTCTGACGGTTTCATAGGATAATCCACTAGCACCTCCAGTTTCGTAGAACCAGAATCACATTTAGATTTGTAATGAGATGTCCATGGTTCAGGCCAGGTCTGATAGTATTAATCATCAGAGGGAAAATATCACTTTCACAGAAATCTCCATGTGCAGTCAATATTTGAATCGTGAGGACTTGAAACTTCTCTCAGCCGTTATTCACTTTCAAGCGAGGTTTTCAGTAACTGAGTTTAATTTCCTGCTCGCACCTCTATTGAAGCTGCAAATTCAATCTCGGAACATTTTACTGAATAGTAAAGTGATATTGAGAATTTGGTTTTATGCCAATACAACTAACATTAAGAATCACTTTCTGTCTGTTCTAATTGAAGATGTTCAACAGAAACACAAGGAAACACTCCGGGTCCAAACTGAAACACTGAAAGTGAACACGATCCTAATAAAGGAAAAGGTTAAGATTTTCCAGCTGGTCACTCTATACACTGAGCTAACGGTTATTTCTACTGTTCGAGATCGGACACTTGTCGAACATGAACTACTGGCAAGAGGCCGAGACCATGAAGAGTGGAGAGAGAAACATCTCCGGAGAGAACTGGAAAAAATCCGAACTGATCAATTGTTCCAGAGCAGTTTTTCCCAGAGAAAATCCAAATCTGGGAGTACAGCAGCAGTGAGCGGAGTCGCGGGGATTGGAAAAACAACAATGGTACAAAAGATTGTTTATGACTGGGCCACTGGGAAAATATACCCACACCTTCAATTTGTTTTCAGTTTTAAATTCCGGGATTTGAACGCTATTAACTGTAGAATAAACCTGAGGAATCTGATACTGGATTTGTATCCTTACTTTGGGAATATTCTGGGAGAGCTCTGGAAGAACCCAGAGGGATTACTCTTTATATTCGATGGTTTAGATGAATTCAAGGACAGTATCGATTTTGCTGACAATCGGAGAAATACAGAGGCTGATTACATCTGCACAGATCCTGAAGACCAGTGTGAAGTGTCTGACATTGTGTACAGTTTAATACATCACAAGCTGCTCCCAGGATGTTCAGTGCTCGTGACCAGCCGCCCCACTGAATTACATGTATTGGAAAAGGCTGAGATCAGTGTTTGGGCTGAAATCCTGGGATTTGTTGGTGAGGAACGGAAGGAATATTTCAACAAGTTTTTTGAAGATCAGTCGGTGGCAGCAGCTGTTTTCAAACATGTGGAGGAGAACGAGATCCTGTACACCATGTGTTACAACCCTTCCTACTGCTGGATCCTCGGTCTGTCACTGGGTCCCTTCTTCACACAAAGAGACAGGAAACAGCAGAAAGTTCCCAAGACCATCACCCAACTATATTCCTACTATATTTATAACATTCTGAAAAACCATGGCCGAGAGATTGAATCCCCCCGTGATGTGTTACTGAAGATCGGTGAGATGGCCTACACAGGAGTCTCCGAGAAGAAGATTGTGTTTAGAGGTGGAGATTTGATCAAGTACAATCTGCAACCTTCCCAGTTCCTGTCTGGGTTCATGATGGAACTTTTGGGGAGAGATGATTCTGCCCAGAGTGTGGTTCACACATTCCCGCACCTCACCATCCAAGAGTTTGTAGCCGCACTCGCACAATTCCTGACTCCAGATCCAGGGGACATCCGGAAACTCCTCAGTGAAGCCCACAACAAGGATGATGGGCGATTTGAGATATTTCTCCGTTTTGTTGCTGGGCTCTCCTCCTCACAGTCAGCTCGGCCCCTGGAGGAGTTTCTGGGTCCATTTCTTCATCAAACAATCTGCAGAGTGATTGACTGGGTGAAGGAGATGATTGAAGGACAGATTAGAAAGAGCGGTAGTAAAACTGGTAAAAGGAACCTCCTGAACACACTCCACTACCTGTTTGAGTCTCAGAATACAGCACTGGCTCGGGCCACAGTGGGATCTGTGGAAACACTTACATTTGGAGACAGGGAAGCAGAGTGCACATTGCAACTGACCCCGATTGACTGTGCGGTGCTCTCTCATGTCATTGGACTCTGTGATACAATAAAATACCTCGATCTAGAGTACTGCTCCATTCAGTGTGAAGGATTCCAGCGGCTGGGACCCGGACTGCACAAATGCCAGGTGTTGAGGTAACTGTTTATTTGTCTCTAACTGTTTGGCTAATCGTAGAACAGTCACGGATTGTATTGTTGCTCCGTAATGAAGGGAAACAAACAGTTCAGTTAAACCAGAGAGAAGCAGATTCAACACAAATATGACAAATGATAAGATGATCGGTTAGTAATTCCCTGAGGACTGGAGAATCTAAAATGGATCCTTGTGAACAAGTGGGGATTTTACAGTCTTTATCGGATCAGTAAATACAGGTCACTGAAAGAGTCTGATAATTTAATTGCAATAAATGATATTTGTTGCTGTTTTTCTCACTGCCTGAGTTACGCCCATTGAAGAGGCTCCTTCTCACTGTTACTTACACTGAGACCGACACTAACTGCAGCAGTCCGTGTGTCGGAGCATCCCACCCTCTTACCGAGGTGTGGGGGCAAGTGACCGTCACCGGACTGTCAACGTGTGTAGGAGAGGGAAGCAGAAACACCAAAAATTCAGTAACAAAGAGCAAAACACAGCTTTCGGGCAGTCAACCGCCAGTGGGCGAGCTGAGCTTTCCCCGCAGGACGTCGGTCCATTATCTTAACTCATCAATGACACAGCCCTTCACACTCTCCAATACATCCACCATCTCTTCATCCAGCTGGCAGCACTCGTGCCTCTGAGTCAGAAGGTCGTGGATTCAGGCCCCTCGCTCATTAATCCAGGCCGACACTTCAGGGGGATTTAGGAGCTGAAATCTGCCGGTAAAAATGTTCAAATCTAATGGGTTGTGAGGGATTAGCCCAGGAGTGCAGACACATACCGGCCAGCGGTGTGGCCCCACACACAGCGGGAGGTTCCTGGGTTAACGAGAGGCAGTGAACCCGGGAATTTCCCATAATCTGCCCCCTGTTTGTGAGGCCCCGCTCGGGGACGGAACTTCAGAAAATTCCCCACAAATTGTCGGGCCCGTTTCACCTGAAATAAATGTAGAGCCAGTTGAATGGGAATAAAGTGAGAGACTCCCCTCCCCTATAAACTAGGAGTAAAGGGACATTTAAAACTTGTAACAGGACGGAATAAACTCTCCTTGTTACATGAAATCCTGTGGGACGGATTTTACAGCCGTTTCACAATATAACTCACCCCGAGATATTACACAGATTAATATAATACTGCATAAAGTACAGGGAATCACCGCTTTATCATTTAATTCAGGGAAAATCGATGGATTCCCATAAAATCTGGGATTTGAGAAGCAGCAGAAATGAGACAATTTCGCCAAACTTGACGGGATCGGCCACTGATCTCCAGGAGGGTAATTCTGATCATCAGGAAATGAGACCGGACTGAGGGACATTTATAGGCTTCACACAGACAACACTTTATTTAATAAATACATTTACTGACAGTCCCTGAATATATGGGGAGCTGGGCAGAGTGAGATTCATTGTCAGTGACAGGGAAATCTGGTTATTAATTTCCAGAAGATTTTTCAATTGTTTCCTGCAATATCAGAGATAAATTGTGTCAGGTCAGGGATTGGATTCAGTTTGTTTCTCACTTTCTGTCTGTTTGTATTTAGACTGGGGGCCAATAAACTGCGAGATTCAGGAGTGAAACTATTGTCTGCGGCTCTGAGGAACCCAGACTGTAAAATACTGAGACTGTGGTAAGTACCAGACTGTGTGAGATTGTGTTTATAATAACTGGAAGTCGAACACTGTACATTAATCTCAGTATCAGTAATAATAATACAAATAAACTTTGGGAATTTACTCTGATTCCTGTTATCTCTGATCGTCTCTCTCTCTCTCTCTGATCTCCAGGTTATGGGATAACGGTCTCACAGCTTCTTGTACCGAGGATCTCTCCTCCGCTCTCAGTACAAACCGGTCACTGACGGCACTGAACGTGGGTTGCAATAACCTGGGAGATTCAGGAGTGAAACTATTGTCTGCGGCTCTGAGGAACCCGGACTGTAAAATACAGGAACTGGAGTAAGTATCAGACTGTGTGAGATGGTGTTCATAATAACTGGAAGTCTGACACGGTACATTAATGTCAGTATAAGTAATAATAATACAAATAAATACTGTACATTATTAGTATCAGTAATTGTGTTATTAATTAACACTGGGGATTCAACCTGATTCCTGTTATTTCTCTCTCTCTGATCCACAGTATAAGTGATAACCGTCTCACAGATTCTTGCGCCGAGGATCTCTACTCCGCTCTCAGAACAAACCGGTCACTGACATGGCTGAACCTGAGAACAAACTCCTTCACAGACCAATCTGTCCCCGCTCTCCGCTCCCTCATACTGACCTGCAGGAGTCTGGAGTGGATCCAGTGAGTTTAAAGTAATATATAAAATATCAATGTCATTCAGTCCCTTTTATGGGTAATATTTGTCTGTAATTATTATTGAAATATCAACCGCAGTTTCCCTGTTATTTACACTGTTGTTCAATCTGTTTATTTCCTGTTTAATCTTTAATCTGTTTCAGGCTGGTGGAGAATCAGTTCAGTCCAAACGGAAAGAGACACCTGGAGTCACTGCGGGAATCCAGACACAGACTGAGTGTGGTAGTGTGAACATTTCAATTTATAACCATTCCTGGTCTCATTATATGAACATTTCAATTTATAACCATTCCTGGTCTCATTATATGAACATTTCAATTTATAACCATTTCTGGTCTCATTATATGAACATTTCAATTTATAACCATTCCTGGTCTCATTATATGAACATTTCAATTTATAACCATTTCTGGTCTTATTCTATGAACATTTCAATTTATAACCATTCCTGGTCTCATTATATGAACATTTCAATTTATAACCATTCCTGGTCTCATTATATGAACATTTCAATTTATAACCATTCCTGGTCTCATTATATGAACATTTCAATTTATAACCATTTCTGGTCTTATTCTATGAACATTTCAATTTATAACCATTCCTGGTCTCATTATATGAACATTTCAATTTATAACCATTCCTGGTCTCATCATATGAACATTTCAATTTATAACCATTCCTGGTCTCATTATATGAACATTTCAATTTATAACCATTCCTGGTCTCATAATATGAACATTTCAATTTATAACCATTTCTGGTCTTATTCTATGAACATTTCAATTTATAACCATTTCTGGTCTTATTCTATGAACATTTCAATTTATAACCATTCCTGGTCTCATTATATGAACATTTCAATTTATAACCATTCCTGGTCTCATTATATGAACATTTCAATTTATAACCATTGCTGGTCTCATTATATGAACATTTCAATTTATAACCATTGCTGGTCTCATTATATGAACATTTCAATTTATAACCATTCCTGGTCTCATTATATGAACATTTCAATTTATAACCATTCCCGGTCTCATTATATGAACATTTCAATTGATAACCATTCCTGGTCTCATTATATGAACATTTTTGGCCGATTCTCTATCCCTCCCCTTTAACCGGCCGCGCTCCAGGTTTCAATCCGAACGGCCCTTTAACGGTTTCCAGCTCGAGCTGAGCGAGCGTCATCTCCCATTGTGACGTCAGAGGCCCAGCGACAGGGTCACGAGACTCAGTCACCCGGTCCCCCAGCGCTGATTCTGCCGGATATCCGGGGCTGGATGGTCCCCAATGGGGCACTGGGTCAATGTACAGACAGGAAGGGTCCAGGGTGGGGCTCAGTCTGGGCTGCAGTGGGAAACTGGGTCAATGTACAGACAGGAAGGGCCCAGGGTGGGGCTCAGTCTGGGCTGCAGTGGGACACTGGGTCAATGTACAGACAGGAAGGGCCCAGGGTGGGGCTCAGTCTGGGCTGCAGTGGGACACTGGGTCAATGTACAGACAGGAAGGGCCCAGGGTGGGGCTCAGTCTGGGCTGCAGTGGGACACTGGGTCAATGTACAGACAGGAAGGGCCCAGGGTGGGGCTCAGTCTGGGCTGCAGTGGGACACTGGGTCAATGTACAGACAGGAAGGGCCCAGGGTGGGGCTCAGTCTGGGCTGCAGTGGGACACTGGGTCAATGTACAGACAGGAAGGGCCCAGGGTGGGGCTCAGTCTGGGCTGCAGTGGGACACTGGGTCAATGTACAGACAGGAAGGGCTCAGGGTGGGGCTCAGTCTGGGCTGCAGTGGGACACTGGGTCAATGTACAGAAAGGAAGGGCCCAGGGTGGGGCACAGTCTGGGCTGCAGTGGGACACTGGGTCAATGTACAGACAGGAAGGGCCCAGGGTGGGGCTCAGTCTGGGCTGCAGTGGGACACTGCGTCAATGTCCAGACAGGAAGGGCTCAGGGTGGGGCTCAGTCTGGGCTGCAGTGGGACACTGGGTCAATGTACAGACAGGATGGGCCAGGGTGGGGCTCAGTCTGGGCTGCAGTGGGAAACTGGGTCAATGTACAGACAGGAAGGGCCCAGGGTGTGGCTCAGCCTGGGCTGCAGTGGGACACTGGGTCAATGTACAGACAGGAAGGGCCCAGGGTGAGGCTCAGTCTGGGCTGCAGTGGGGCACTGGGTCAATGTGGAGACAGGAAGGGCCCAGGATGTGTCTCAGTCTGGGCTGCTGTGGGGCACTGGGTCAGTGCACAGACAGGAAGGGCCCAGGGTGGGGCTCAGACTGGGCTGCCGTGGGACACCGGGTCAACATTGGTTCAATGTTTATCGGAGCACCAGGGACTCCCCATCTCTTCTTCAGTTATTGTTCCTGGATCTGTTCCGTCCACTGAAACAGACAGAGTGAGCTCTGGTTTCGCATCTCATCGGTGAAAGCAACAATCAATGGAAAATAAAATCAGTCAGACTGGAAAAAGAGCTGCCAATTCGCTATCGCCCGTTTTGCTCCAATGCCCGAGGTGAATTTATTCTCTGATCTATTGCCCAAGCTGGCGATCGAATGGGGTTAAATTGTCAGATATCTTAATGGTGAATCCGAAATTAATCTCACCAATCTGCAGTCGTGTCAGACACTGATCTGAATTATAATGTGATAATCAGTGATCCAGCTAATGCTGAATTACGGTGATACTCTCAGCTGCTTTTATAATCGGTTATTCATTGTGTTAATTATCTGCATATTAATTATTTATTATTAACATTGTTCGGTCGCTCTGTTTATATGTAATTATTATTGTTATACTCAATGGTTAAATAATGATAATTATGAATTCCAAGTTAATAAATCACTGTTGTGCATGATTTGCCCTCTGACTTCTCCTTTGAAGATTTGGTCAGAAAGTGTTAATCCATTCACTCAGTCGCTTGTGGGGATCCGAATTAATGGTCGCTGAGGTGAACTCATTCAATCTGAACTGGGAGATGTCAGACAGTTCAGCGAGCAATATTAGGCATCATTCACTTCTAGACATAGGCTACAATCGAACAGGAATATGTTAAACCCAAGCCCCAAAACCAGGGCCCAGAGAGGAAATTAAACCCCAGGGCAATAAACAGACCGAACTCAGGTGGGCCCTGTTTGGGTGCAGCCTGTTGAGGAGGCCCCGGTCGGTCCCCACTGGGGGAGGCGTCATACGGTCTTCTATGGGGGAAACAATGGTCGGTCCCCTCGGGGGAGGCCCCGGTCGGTCCCCTCGGGGGGAGGCCCCGGTCGGTCCCCTCGGGGAGAGGATTCTGTCTGTCCCCTGCAGGGGAGGCAATAGGCACCCCAGAGGGATACCAGAGTTGCAGTCTTTATATTTAGACCGCCACCACAACAACTACTAGTGCAACAACAAATACTTATATGCATAATATATATTATTTATGTGTATTTACACACGACCAGCACGGTGGCAGCTTGGACAAAACAACGGAAAATACGGCGGCCATCCTGCACAAAATGGCGGCAAGTCAGGCGGCCTTCTAGGGCAAAATGGTGGAAAATACCGCGCAGAATGTCCCCAGTGATACCACAGTGATCATACAATGTTCCAGTGACCCCAGAGTGCACTCAATCACCCCAGTGTGATCCCAGACTGCACCCAGGGATCCCAGAGTGCACCCAGTCACCCCAGAGTGATCCCGGAGTGCACTAGGGACCCCAGAGTGCACCCAGTCACCCCAGAGTGATCCCGGAGTGCACTTAGAACCCCAGAGTGCACCCAGTCACCCCAGAGTGATCCCGGAGTGCAATAGAACCCCAGAGTGCACCGAGTCACCCCAGAGTGATCCCAGAGTGGCAGGTTTTATATTTAGACCACCACCACAACAACTACTACAATAACAACAACTTGTATTTATAATATATATATATACTGTGTATAAATTTATTTACACACGGCCAGCAGGGTGGCATTTTGGACAAAATGGCAGCAAGTACGGTGGCCATCTTGGACGAAATGGCGGAGATTACCACGCAGATTGTTGACAGTGATATGACAGTGACCCCAGAATGTCCGAGTGAACACACAGTGACTCCAGAGTGCACCTCGTCACCACAGAGTGATCCCAGAGTGCATCCACTCACCCAGACCTGACCCCAGAGTGCTCGCAGTATCCCAGAGTGCAACTCGTCACCACAGAGTGATCCCAGAGTGCATCCACTCACCCACACCTGACCCCAGAGTGCTCGCAGTATCCCAGAGTGAGTCCAGTCACATCAGAGTGATCCCAGAGTGCATCCACTCACCCAGACCTGACCCCAGAGTGCTCGCAGTATCCCAGAGTGAATCCAGTCACATCAGAGTGATCCCAGAGTGCACCCACTCACCCAGACCTGACCCCAGAGTGCTCGCAGTATCCCAGAGTGAATCCAGTCACATCAGAGTGATCCCAGAGTGCATCCACTCACCCAGACCTGACCCCAGAGTGCTCGCAGTATCCCAGAGTGAATCCAGTCACATCAGAGTGATCCCAGAGTGCATCCACTCACCCAGACCTGACCCCAGAGTGCTCGCAGTATCCCAGAGTGAATCCAGTCACATCAGAGTGATCCCAGAGTGCATCCACTCACCCAGACCTGACCCCAGAGTGCTCGCAGTATCCCACAGTGAATCCAGTCACATCAGAGTGTTTCTGGAATTCACCCAGTCACCCGAGATTGATCGCAGAGTGCGCCCCGGGATCCCAGAGCGCACTCAGTCACCTCAGAGTGATCCCAGCGTGCCAGTCTTTATATTTAGACCACGACCACAACTACACAAATTGTATTTATAAGATGTGTATCATATATATATATTTGACATATATATGTGTATTTACACACGGCCAGCAGGCGGCAAATACGTTGACCATCTTGGACAAAATGGCGGCATGTAATGCGAGCGTCTTGGACAAAATGGCGGCAAGTACCGCTCAGAGCGTCCCCAGTGATCCCACAGTGACCCGACAGTGAATCCAGAGAACACCCATTGATCCCAGAGTGCAACGATTCACACCAGAGTGATCCCAGAGTGCACCCAGGGATAACAGAATGCACCCAGTCACCTCGGAATGATCCCAGAGTAGCAGTCTTTATGTTTAGACCACCACCACAACAACTAGTACTATAAAACAAAAACCTGCATTTATAACATATATATATATATATATGCATGTGTGTGTATTTACACACGGACCGCATGACGGCAAGTACGGTAAGTATCTTGGACAAAATGGCGGCAAGCACCGTGGCCATCTTGGGCATAATGGCCACAGGTATGACGGCCATCTTGGACAAAATTACGGCGATTACGGCAGCCACCTTGGATGAAATGGCTGCAAGCACCTCAAGGCTGTTGGACAGGAACAGCAGGAGGCCATTCAGCACTTTGAGCCTGTTACACAGTAATAGGATGCCAATCAGCCCCTCAAGCCTGTTAGGTCGGAACAGGATGAGGCTTTTCAGCCCTTGGAGCCTGTTATACAGGAACTGGAGGTCATTCAAACCCTCAAGCCGATGACACTGGAACAGGACGATGTCATTTAGCCCCTCAAGCCTGTTACACACGAACAGCAGGCCAATCGATCACTCAAGCCTGTCAGACAGCAACAAGAGGAGGCCGTTCAAACCCTCGAGCCTGTTACTCAGGAAGAGGAGGCTAATCAGCCCAATTAGCCCTTGATGCAGGAACTGAAGGCCATGCAGCCACTCGAGCCTGTTACACTGGAAAATGACGAGGCCATTCAGCCGCTCGAGCCTATTAGTTAGAAACTGGAGGAGGCCATTCAGCCCCTCAAGGCTGTTACATAGGAACAGGACTGGAGAATTCAGCTCCTTGAGCCTGTTCCGACATTCAGTTCGATCATGACTGATCTTTATCTTAACTCCATCTGCCGCCTTGGTTCCTTAATCCATAATTCCCTTGGCGAACAAAAATTTATCAATCTCCGTTTTGAAATTTCGTATTGATCTCTACCTCAAATTTGTGGGAGAGAGTTCCAGATTTCCACTACCCTTTGTGTGAAGAAGTCCTTCCTGACATCATCCCTGAACGGCCCAGCACTAATTTTAAGGTTATGCTCCCTTGTTCTGGACGACCCCACCAGGAGAAGCAGTTTCTCTCCATCTACCCTATCAAATCATTTAATCATCTTAAGCACCTCAATTAGATCACCCCCTTAATCTTCTATATTCAGAGGAATACAAGCCGAGTCTATGCAACCTGTCCTCATAATTTAACCCTTTTAGACCCGATATCATTCCGGGGAATCTGCGCTGCAGCCCTTCCAAGGCCAATATATCTTTCCTAAGGTGCAGTGCCCAGAACTGAATGTAGTCCTCCAGATGGGCTCTAACCAGAGCTCTGTACAGTTGGAACATAACTTCCACCCCTTTATATTCCAGCCCTCTTGAAATAAAGGCTGACATTCTATTAGCCTTTTAAATTATTTTTGTAACTGTCCACCAGCTTTTAATGATTTCTGTACTTGGACCCCTAAATCTCTCTGCTCCTCCACAGTTCCGAGCTCCTCACCATATAAAACATTCTCTGATCTATCTTTCTTAGATCCGAATTGGATGACCTCACATTTCCCCACATTAATCTCCATTTGCCACAGTTTTGCCCACTCACATAATCTCTCAAAGTCCTCGGAATGCTTGGTGCTTTTGTTTGGTTGGAGAATGCTTCATATCAGATCGCTATTGTAAAAAGATTAGAATTGATTTTTATTTTGTATTTTTTGAACAAGATCATTATTCGCCGATCAGTAAAATGTCCGTGTTTTTCAGATAGTGGCGACAGTTCAGAGATAGTTGCCTTTGTGCCTACTTTAATGGAGTGAAATTTTGCTGATTTAAAATCAGCTGTATTTCTAAGCTTGAAAAAGCAGCTCCTCTGTTTGGTGAGGCTTCACTCCCAATGTCTCAGTGTTTCCACTTGTCCTGATATCAATGTAACATTTGAAGGGCTACAGGTAATGAACAGTGAAACCCCTTCAGATTATCTCAGCCCACTCGTTCTATCCAGTGCCTAATAGTGCCTGCTCTTCAGAGAGTGACAGATTCACACTACACGAGGCCTTGTTTTAGACTTTAACTGCCAAACAAATTGATGAAACAGTAAGAGAACAAACAAATAGTAGCAATAAGACAACAGTTTTACTGTGAAGCTCAACCAGATCGTTATTGGAAAAGAAAATAATAAATAATTCACAAATACTATACGAAACTGTGACCGAACTTTTGAACATCCTGGTTCTTTGTTGTCTTTTTCTCACAAACTATGGAAGCTGTCGACTTGATTAATATTCTCAGAGATTCCAAACAGATTTACAAGTTTGAAAAAGACAGGCTGATAAATGCCTTCAAAACAGTGACTGGGAGCCAGTCATTTTAAGCAATGTTCTGTTTAATTCAAACGCAGCTGCCAATCAAAACTGTGACCCCGGAGGTTTGTATCTGAATCGAATGTTTGACTTTGTGAGGTCAGGTTGCCTTTAAGAGGTGCGAAACACTCACGCAATATCGGGGCCCCCCTTGCTGGTGAGAATCTGCTCAACAGCTCAGCCAGGCCTGACTGCTCGCAGGAATCAGGTAAATCACCAGGCAGCACCAATCTCACGGACTGTCTGCATCTCAACGACCGGGTGCAGGTTAATCACGTGGGGGTTAATCGCCCCCCGCGCCCGGATTCGGAGGTTATCGAATTTAACCCCGTACATATCGTTATATATACATATATATATATATTGCATAGAATCTGGGGGGGGGGGAGGTGCTAAATACGATTAAAATCACTCAAGAGATGGTACTCAGTAATATAATGGGACTCAAGGCGGATAAATCCCCTGGACCTGATGGCTTCCATCCTAGGGTCTTGAGGGAAGTGGCAGTAGGGATTGTGGATGCTTTGGTGATAGTTTTCCAAAATTCCCTGGACTCAGGAGAGGTCCCGGCAGATTGGAAAACTGCTAATGTAACACCGTTATTTAAAAAGGGTAGTAGGCAGAAGGCTGGAAATTATAGGCCAGTTAGGTTAACATCTGTGGTGGGTAAAATTTTGGAGTCTATTATTAAGGAGACAGTAACGGAACATTTAGATAAGCATAATTTAATAGGACAAAGTCAGCATGGCTTTATGAAGGGGAAGTCATGTCTGACAAATTTGCTTGAGTTCTTCGAGGATATAACGTATAGGGTGGATAAAGGGGAACCAGTGGACGTAGTGTATTGAGACTTCCAGAAGGCATTCGACAAGGTGCCACATAAAAGATTATTGCTTAAGATAAAAAATCACGGGATTGGGGGTAATATTCTGGCATGGGTGGAGGATTGGTTATCGAACAGGAAGCAGAGAGTTGGGATAAATGGTTCATTTTCGGACTGGCAACCAGTAACCAGTGGTGTTCCACAGGGGTCGGTGCTGGGTCCCCAACTCTTTACAATCTATATTAACGATTTGGAGGAGGGGACCGAGTGCAACATATCAAAATTTGCAGATGATACAAAGATGGGAGGGAAAGTAGAGAGTGAGGAGGACATAAAAAACCTGCAAGGGGATATAGACAGGCTGGGTGAGTGGGCGGAGATTTGGCAGATGCAATATAATATTGGAAAATGTGAGGTTATGCACTTTGGCAGGAAAAATCAGAGAGCAAGTTATTTTCTTAATGGCGAGAGACTGGAAAGTACTGCAGTACAAAGGGATCTGGGGGTCCTAGTGCAAGAAAATCAAAAAGTTGGTGTGCAGGTGCAGCAGGTGATCAAGAAAGCCAACGGAATGTTGGCTTTTATTGCTAGGGGGATAGAATATAAAAACAAGGAGGTATTGCTGCAGTTATATAAGGTATTGGTGAGACCGCACCTGGAATACTGCATACAGTTTTGGTCTCCATACTTAAGAAAAGACATACTTGCTCTCGAGGCAGTACAAAGAAGGTTCACTCGGTTAATCCCGGGGATGAGGGGGCGGACATATGAGGAGAGGTTGAGTAGATTGGGACTCTACTCATTGGAGTTCAGAAGAATGAGAGGCGATCTTATTGAAACATATAAGATTGTGAAGGGTCTTGATCGGGTGGATGCAGTAAGGATGTTCCCAAAGATGGGTGAAACTAGAACTAGGGGGCATAATCTTAGAATAAGGGGCTGCTCTTTCAAAACTGAGATGAGGAGAAACTTCTTCACTCAGAGGGTGGTAGGTCTGTGGAATTTGCTGCCCCAGGAAGCTGTGGAAGCTACATCATTAGATAAATTTAAAACAGAAATAGACAGTTTCCTAGAAGTAAAGGGAATTAGAGGTTATGGGGAGCTGGCAGGAAATTGGACATGAAGCTGAGTTCGGATCGGTCAATGCCCTGTGGGTGGCGGAGAAGGCCCAGGGGCTATGTGGCCGGGTCCTGCTCCGACTTCTTGTGTTCTTTAGATTTGTGGTTGGGATCAGATCAGCCATGATCTTATTGAATGGCGGAGCAGGCTCGAGGGTCGATTGGCCTACTCCTGCTCCAATTTCTTATGTTCTTATGTTCTAATACAGCACGACACAGAAACAGGCCATTCAGCCCATCTGGATAAAGAAGTTCCTCTGATTTTTTAATTTGACAACAACTTCTGGAGTAGAAAATATAATACAATACATAATGTAATATTCTACGTATATATATTTAACATCGAATGTAAAGTACAGCACAGTACAGTGTCCATTCGGCCCGACTACTATTTCTGCTTTACAACAGCTACTTTTTTAACATAAAATACAACACAATATATCTTTATATAAATATTGCATAGAATTCCGCACGTCACCGAAACAGGCCATTCGGCCCATCTGGATAATTAAATATCCCACAGTGTTCCCACAGTGACCAAGTGATCCCACAGTGCACCCAGTGATAGTGCCCCATTGATCCACAGTGTCCCAGTGATCCTACAGTGATCGCAGCGTGACCCAGTGACCCTACAGTGCACCCAGTGATATTGCCGCAGTGATCCAAAGTGTCTCCTTGATCCCAATGTGCCCCAGTTCTCTCAAAGTGATCCCACTGATCCCACAGTGTCCCAGTGATCCCAAAATACCCCAGTGGACCTGCAGTGTCCCAGTTATCCCACAGCAACCTGTGACCCCACAGTGACCCAGACAAAACTCACGTGAGTCCCATTGGGTGCAGCCTGTGTTAAAGGCCTCGGTCAGTACCCTGTGGAGAGAAAGCCTGCAGTTTGTGGTCAACTTACAGTTTGTGGCTTTTTCCAATCAGCCAAAGAGTTCAAACAAATTCATGACATTCAAAAGAGTCAAAGCAAAAAGCTTTTTAAAAAACCGAACGGACGGCAAGATCCCTCATCCGTTACAGGGACAATCTCTCAGCAACATTCATTTACACAGAAACAAAGCCCAGTTTATAAAGGAGAAGAATCTAAGTAGTAAAAGATTGAGAGACAATCTTTATCGACAACAACTTGTATTTATATCTTACAGCAAATACGACAGCATCAATTTGCATTATTACATATATATGTATTTGCATAATACAACTACTATTACAAAGCCTCCATAAAGGATGTGGGGAAAGAGCAAAGGGGGAAATGGGACTAATTCGACAGCCCTTTCAAAGAGCTGGCACAGGCACAGTGGGGCGAAAGGCCTCCTCTTGTGCCATATTTACCATGAAACCTTAAATCTATGAACAACAACTTCAATGTCATGAACCTGAAACAAAATGGACACCAGTAAGGCAGTCATCTTACTGAGGGGCAAGCTGGACATCATACTGAGGGGCAAGTCGGCCATTTAACTGAGGGGCAAGTTGGCCAAATTACTGGGGGACAAGATGATCATATTCAACAAATTGGCCGCCATGAAGCTTAAACAAATTGGGCGCCTTGATCCTGAAACCTGATGGCCACCAATAAGGCATCCATCTTACTGAGGGGCAAGATGAAGCTCTCTGTGGTGTGAGATATGGAGAGAGTTCATTTGCTGTTACTGCTAAATCACTGTTGAACTATAGTTAAAGATACAAATGGAGTGAGACTGGCACTAGCTGGTGTTTAACACAAAGACAGCGGAGCAGTGAGGAAATCAAGGACCAAAATGTGAACTTCTGCAAAAAATTGGATTAACATTTGATTATTTGGGCGTAATGCTTGTGGAGAAGGAAAGACCAGACATTCGGAGGAAAAGTCAAATGAGCCGTTTTGTGTAGAGTTTGTAATTCTAGCTTCTATCAATAAATCAGAGTAAAATTGGACTCAATCTGAATGCAGGTCTGATCGAGCATTTGGTTCATTTCTCTGTTATTCATATTTTTCTTTAATCTGAAACAAAAACAGTACTTGTAAGAGTAACAGAACAGGAGAGTGCTGCGGGACACTGTCCAGTTTAGTAACACAGCAGAAGGGGTAAGAGTACATTGTCATTTATTACAGAATCATGGGTATGATCTTGTGGCCATTACAGAAACATGGCTGCAGGGTGACAACGACTGGGAATTAAATATGCCAGGGTATTTAACAATCAGGAAGGACAGGCAGGAAGGAAGGGGAGGTGGGGAGGCTATGTTAATAAAGGAAGGAATCACTGTAACACAGAGAAATGATATTGGGACAAAGCATCAAGATAATGAAACAGTTTGGGTGGAGATAAGGAATAATAAGGGAAAAAAAACATTAGTGGGCGTAGTATATAGGCCTCCTAATAGTTGCAACTCTGCTGGAAGAAGTATTAATCAGGAGATAGTCGGGGCATGTAATAAGGGAACAGCCATAATTATGGGGGATTTTAATTATCATATTAACTGGACAAATCAAATTGGGCAGAGCAGCCTTGAGGACGAGTTCATTGAATGCATCAGGGATGGATTTCTTGAGCAGTATGTAACTGATCCTACAAGGGGGCAGGCAACCTTGGACCTGGTCCTGTGTAATGAGTCAGGATTAATTAATAATGTCCTAGTTAAGGATCCCCTTGGAACGAGCGACAACAACATGGTTGAATTCCATATCCAATTAGAGGGTGAGAAGGTTGATTCTCAAACAAGCGTACTGAGCTTGAATAAAGGAGACTATGATGGTATGAGAGCGGAATTGATTAAAGTGGACTGGGAAAATAGATTAAAGGGTAAGACGGTACATGAGCAGAGGTGTTCATTTAGGGAGTTATTTTACAACTTTCAAAATAAATATATTCCACTGAGGAAAAAAGGGTGTAAAAGAAATGACAGCCATCCGTGGCTAAGTAAAGAAATCAAGGATAGTATCCGACTAAAAACAAGGACATATAAGGTAGCCAAACTTAGTGGGAGGATAGAAGATTGGGAATTCTTCAAAAGACAGCAAAAAGTAACTAAAGGATTGATTAAGAAAGGGAAGTTAGATTATGAAAAGAAATTAGCAAAAAATATAAAAACAGATAGAAAGAGTTTCTATAGTTATATAAAAAGAAAAAGGGTGGCTAAGGCAAACATAGGTCCCTTAGAGGATGAGACCGGGAAATTAATGGTGGGAAACATGGAGATGGCAAAAATGCTGAACAAATATTTTGTTTCAGTCTTTACAGTAGAGGACACTAAGAATATCCCAACACTGGACAAACAGGGGACTCTCGGGGGGGAGGAGCTAAATACGATTAAAATCACTCAGGAGATGGTACTCAGTAAAATAATGGGACTCAAGGCGGATAAATCCCCTGGACCTGATGGCTTCCATCCTAGGGTCTTGAGGGAAGTGGCAGTAGGGATTGTGGATGCTTTGGTGATAGTTTTCCAAAATTCCCTGGACTCAGGAGAGGTCCCGGCAGATTGGAAAACTGCTAATGTAACACCGTTATTTAAAAAGGGTAGTAGGCAGAAGGCTGGAAATTATAGGCCAGTTAGCTTAACATCTGTGGTGGGTAAAATTTTGGAGTCTATTATTAAGGAGACAGTAACGGAACATTTAGATAAGCATAATTTAATAGGACAAAGTCAGCATGGCTTTATGAAGTGGAAGTCATGTCTGAAAAATTTGCTTGAGTTCTTCGAGGATATAACGTATAGGGTGGATAAAGGGGAACCAATGGACATAGTGTATTTAGACTTCCAGAAGGCATTCGACAAGGTGCCACATAAAAGATTATTACTCAAGATAAAAAATCACGGGATTGGGGGTAATATTCTGGCATGGGTGGAGGATTGGTTATTGAACAGGAAGCAGAGAGTTGGGATAAATGGTTCATTTTCGGACTGGCAACCAGTAACCAGTGGTGTTCCGCAGGGGTCGGTGCTGGGTCCCCAACTCTTTACAATCTATATTAACGATTTGGAGGAGGGGACCGAGTGCAACATATCAAAATTTGCAGATGATACAAAGATGGGAGGGAAAGTAGAGAGTGAGGAGGACATAAAAAACCTGCAAGGGGATATAGACAGGCTGGGTGAGTGGGCGGAGATTTGGCAGATGCAATATAATATTGGAAAATGTGAGGTTATGCACTTTGGCAGGAAAAATCAGAGAGCAAGTTATTTTCTTAATGGCGAGAGACTGGAAAGTAGTGCAGTACAAAGGGATCTGGGGGTCCTCGTGCAAGAAAATCAAAAAGTTGGTATGCAGGTGCAGCAGGTGATCAAGAAAGCCAACGGAATGTTGGTTTTTATTGCTCGGGGGATAGAATATAAAAACAAGGAGGTATTGCTGCAGTTATATAAGGTATTGGTGAGACCGCACCTGGAATACTGCATACAGTTTTGGTCTCCATACTTAAGAAAAGACATACTTGCTCTCGAGGCAGTACAAAGAAGGTTCACTCGGTTTATCCCGGGGATGAGGGGGCGGACATATGAGGAGAGGTTGAGTAGATTGGGACTCTACTCATTGGAGTTCAGAAGAATGAGAGGCGATCTTATTGAAACATATAAGATTGTGAAGGGTCTTGATCGGGTGGATGCAGTAAGGATGTTCCCAAAGATGGGTGAAACTAGAACTAGGGGGCATAATCTTAGAATAAGGGGCTGCTCTTTCAAAACTGAGATGAGGAGAAACTTCTTCACTCAGAGGGTGGTAGGTCTGTGGAATTTGCTGCCCCAGGAAGCTGTGGAAGCTACATCATTAGATAAATTTAAAACAGAAATAGACAGTTTCCTAGAAGTAAAGGGAATTAGGGGTTATGGGGAGCGGGCAGGAAATTGGACATGAAGCTGAGTTCGGATCGGTCAATGCCCTGTGGGTGGCGGAGAGGGCCCAGGGGCTGTGTGGCCGGGTCCTGCTCCGACTTCTTGTGTTCTTTAGATTTGTGGTTGGGATCAGATCAGCCATGATCTTATTGAATGGCGGAGCAGGCTCGAGGGGCCGATTGGCCTACTCCTGCTCCAATTTCTTATGTTCTTATGTTCTCCATAGCTATCTTAAAACTAATGGAATTATGATCACTGGTCCCAACGTGATCCCTCACTAACACTTCTGTCACCTGCCCTTCCTTATTTCCCAAGAGGAGGTCAAGTTTTGCCCCCTCTCTAGTCGGGCCATCCACATACTGAATGAGAAATTCCTCCTGAATACACTCAACAAATTTGTCTCCATCCAAAACCCTAATGCTATGGCTGTCCCAGTCAATGTTGGGAAAGTTAAAGTCCCCTACTATTACCACCCTATTTTTCTTGCAGCTGTCTGTAATCTCCTTACATATTTGCTCCTCAATTTCCCGTTGACTATTTGGGGGTCTGTAGTACAATCCTATCAAAGTGATCTCTCCCTTCTTATTTTTCAGTTCTACCCATTTCGACTCCGTGGGCGAACCCTCGGATATATCCTCTCTCACTACTGCCGTGATGTTCTCCCTAATCAAGAACGCAACTCCCCCTCCTCTCTTACCTCCTGCTCTATCTTTCCTACAGCATCTGTACCCTGGAATATTTAGCTGCCAGTCCTGCCCCTCCCTTAGCCATGTTTCAGTAATAGCTATAACATCCCAGTCCCATGTACCCATCCATGCCCTGAGTTCATCTGCCTTGCCCATCAGACTTCTTGCATTTAAATAAATGCAGTTTAGTCTGGACTTCCCTTGGTCTTTGCCGTGCTTTCTCAGACCATTTGTCCGGTCATGTTTTGTACACTCTCCCTTCCTGCCTTTTGTTTCTGTCACCACTTTACTTCCCACTGACTTCCTGCATCGATTCCCATCCCCCTGCCACTTTAGATTAAACCCTCCCTAACAGCACTAGCAAACACTCCCACTAGGACATTGGTTCCAGTCCTGCCCAGATGCAGACCGTCCAATTTGTATTGGTCCCACCTCCCCCACAACCGGTTCCAATGTCCCAGGAATTTGAATCCCTCCATCTTGCACCATCTCTCAAGCCACGTATTCATCCTATCTATCCTGTCATTCCTACTCTGACTAGCCCGTGGCACTGGTAGCAATCCTGAGATTACTACCTTTGAGGTCCTACTTTTTAGTTTAACTCCTAACTCGGTAAATTCAGCTTGTAGGACCTCATCCCGTTTTTTACCTATATGCACCACGATAACTGGCCCGGATCAGACTTGTACTGTACCCGGCTGGAAGATCTCTGATAGCCTCGTGCTGCTCAGGGATCACCCTGGACCAGGAGAAGGCATTTGACAGTATATCCCACACGTGGGCGTGCTCTCCAAAATGTGTTTTGGGGATGGAATCCGCGATTGGATCTGGCTGCACTACGCAGACATCCAGAGCACAGTCCGAACCAACGCGTAAGTGTCGGAGAGCCCTCCATCAGATATGGAGTCAGGCAGGTCTGTCCTCTCTCCGCGGCCTTGATCGTATGTTGCATCGAGCAGTTTGCTGCGTTGATCAGGTAGGATGCAGACATCAGGGGGTCACTACCCGAGGCAGCGGATGCTCTCAGGTTAAGGCCTCCCAATAAATGGACGACGTCACCGACGTTTGCTCCGATCAGCAGTAAGTTCACTGTCCTCAGCACCACCGTGAGCTTCCCTCGAGGCTGCGGCGGGCAGGAGATCGTCGTCCATCTCCTGGTGGGCTGCTCTTTGGTGCAGAAGGTGTGGAAACAGATGCATTTGTATCTGTCCCGGTTCATCCCCAACGCCTCAGTAACACAGGATGCTGTGCTCTACCGGCAGTTCCCCAGGACCCACACCAAGACAGATATATCAACTGCTGCTGGAAGACCATCAACTCGGTGAAGGAGGCCCTTTGGTCCGCCCGAAACCTTATGGTCTTCCAGCTGATGGAGCTGTCCATGATCGAGTGTTGCCAACTGACATACTCCAAGATCAAGGAGTACGTGCTGAGGGATGTAATGAAGCGAGGTGCGGCCTATGCAAAGGGTCTATGGGGAAAGGCTGCCGTGTCAGGTCATTTCACATTGTTTTGCACAGAATGTACTAGAAGAATAAAATCTTGGGGCACAAATACGCAAATCACGAAAAGTAGCGACACAGGTTAAAAAAGGCAAATCACGCACTGGGCTTCAAATCTAGAGGGATAGAATTTACAACTAATGAAGTTATGTAAAACTTGTGTGGAGCCTAGGTTAGGCCACACTTGTGGTATTGCGCACAGTTCAGGTCTCCATATTAAAAACATATATAAAGGCATTGGAGAGAGTGCAAAAAGGATTCGCAATGTTGATTCCAGAACTGAGAGGGTATTCTTATCAGGAAAGGGTGAACAGGCTGGATCTCTTTTCTGTAGAAAAGAGAAAGGTGAGGGGTGACCTGATGGAGGCCTTTAAGACAATGATGGGGTTTGATAGGGTAGACGTAGAGAAAATGTTTCCACTTGCGAGAGTCCAAGATTAGAGGTCATAAATATAAGATAGTCACTAATAAATCCAATAGGGAATTCAGGAGAAAGATCTTTACCAAAGAGTGGTAAGAATGTGGAATACGCTGCCATAAGGAGTAGTTGCGGCAAATAACACAGAGGCATTTAAGGGGAAGCTCGATAAGCACAAGATGGAGAAAGGAATAGGGTATCCTGATAGGGTTAGATGAAGTGAGAGGGAGGGGGCTCGTGTGCAGCAACATAACTGGCATAAACCAGTTGGGCCGAATTGCCTGTTTCAGTGCTGGAGTTTCGATGTAAGTCAATGTACTATTTTGAGGGTGGTGGATGAGCAGAGGGACATGGTGGCGCATATTCACAAAACTTTGAAGGTGGCAGGGCAAGTTGATAAGGCGGTTAAGCAAGCGGATGGGATACAGGGGTTTGTAAATAGGGGCATTGAATGCACAAATAGGGAAGTCATGTTAAACCTTTACAAAAGACTGGTTAGGCCTCAGCTGGACTATTGTGTACAACACTGGGTATCACACTTTCAGAAGGATGTTAAGGCCTTGGAGAGGGTTCAGTGCAGACTTACCAGGGTGAAACCAGCGATGAGGGACTTCAGTTATGTGGAGGGATTGGAGAAGCTGGGATTGTTCGCCTTAGATCAGAGAAGGTTAAGGAGAGGTGTTCACAATAATGATGTGTTTTTATAGAGAAAATATGGGAAATTGTTTACTCTGGCAACTGGATTGAAAACCAGAAGTCATAGGTTTAAAATAAAATAAAGACGGGGATGTGAGGAGAATAGTTTTCACACACAGTGTTGTTAAGCATTGCCTGAAAGGATGGGGTCCCTTTTAGAGGCTGCCTTCGTGTCAGAGACTCCAAATTCATATCATAACTGGGAAACTGCAGGAACAGAGTGAAACGGGTCTGTTTTTGTCCCGGGATTCAATGTATAATATGGAGAAATGTGTAAAATGTATAAATGAATCAGCAGGAGTGAACATGGTCAATACAATTAGATGAAAACTGTAAATGAAGCCGCTCATTGTTGGACCAGTCCTTTCTGAGCACAGATTTTTACTTTATTCCTGAGAGAGGTCTCATTAAGACAAGGTTCTGAACTTTGAGAAGTTTGTGATATATCCACGTCATCATTTACATCGGAGTCAAAGCTGCTGAAGAAATGTGTTTGTTCAGATGACTGTAACTAATAGCAATGATCAGGGGTATAACCGTGTCAGTGGAGATTTACCCCCTGTATAAATCAGGGATCGCTGTAATGAATCCACACAGACTGCCTGCCGGAGCTGCGGTTTCCAGGACAACAGAAGTCATTGCTTCTCACAGAAATGGGATATTCAATAATGTATCAGATAGAATGTATTTATTATCCAATTCTTGCAGCCGTTGGGGTTCCAGGTAAGCCATTATCTCAGCTGTTCATGGTGTAAATCGATATTAACTCCGCTGCTGTACTTGGCACTATTTTTCGCCCATCATGTATTACGCAGTGGACTGTTCCGTTCTATCAGTCTGCTCTTTTTGTCTTGCAGCAGCTGCATTGTATGCGGTATGATCTTGTACATCTAACCTTGTCATTGTTACTGAAATATTCTCTGCACTGAATGTATTGGAACCCAATTGGGCTAATAGCTGGTATCAGACCACCGGGAGCTGTTAACCGTTTCATGTTGTGGAACTCACCTCGCCTGGAATATTTTTTCATCAATGTGTTTTCAGTGATTGGTCATGAGACAGCTCACGGTCTCGGTGTTACAAGGTGGCAGCTCAATGTCCTCCCTCCCAGATAACATGGTTCAGTTTAACTGGGATTTCAATGTATTTATTGGTTATCACTGTTATGAAAGATTATTTCATTGTGTGTGTATCTGACGCCGCTTCAGATGTCTGGTTATTGAACTGAGTTTGATGCTGATTCTTTCACATCTCATTCTCTGATTAACTGTGGATGAATTCACTGTAAAATGCAATATTTTGAGGTTATGTTGTAATCAGTTTGCACTTTATCTGTTGTAATCATGAGCCCTTCTAATTATCTGTAGTTTATAAGTAGCAGCGGTGATGTTGGTGTTTTGTTGATTGAACAATGCCGCCATCTAACGCTGTACTTTTTAGGAATTTCAATCACGGAGAGTTGTTTCTGGAAGTGGCATTCGATTCTGTTTATTCCATGCATTATGGATGAAGTGAAGAGTGTAGGTGAACAGGTGGAGACTTAGACGATCTGTAGAAACATTCATGGAGGCGTCACCATTCAACAAACTGACACTAAGAATAGAATCGTTGGAACACGGGGCTGGTAAAGAGAAAGCAGGCGCAGGATGTTAGTATTTACTCCAATGGGAAAAGGGGCATTGAGAAAGAAAGTAGACACATTGCAGAGAGATAGAGAGGAGCGAAATAGAACGATACTGAGAAGGGAAACGAGGGAGGGGGAGAAGTAATGAGAGGAAGAGAGAGAGAGAGAGAGGCAGGGGGAGAGAGAGAGAGAGCGGTGGAGGTGAGAATAATTCATCGAAATAAATTGCTGAAACTTCCAGTACAATTCTGATGCGGAAATTTGACTTGAGAGTGTTATTAGGATATTGTCAGCTTGTGAGAGTTTTATTGTAGCCTCGCCGAGTGTGTTCATCGCTATCAGGTCCTCGGTCTGTTTATGTGAATGTTCATTTTACTTGTTTACTGATTGAATACATAAAATAATTCAACTGTATTTGAAGAATACAATCAGTGATTTCTTGATCGCATTGAATTATTAGGATACTCTATTCTAGAAGCTGTGTGTCAGATTAATTCAATTAAGAATTAGGCAAATTCAATTCATGCATTTTGATTTAGTTTTCATTGAAAGTGCAAAGTAAACTTATTGAACCAACGATTTGTTCCGTGACATCAATAACCACAGACATTAAAGTTGAATTTATTAGTTGCATTGTGTTGCTAGGACCTATAGATTAGACTTCCTCTGACAATCTGCTGCCGTCTCTCCCAGTGAATCCCAGCATTTACACTCACTGCATTGCATCCTCTGTCTCCTCATTCGTTGCTTCAGTTACACACTTCCCAAACCATCTGCTCCTGACTCTCCTCCAGCTCCTACATGTCATTTTTCTTGTCTCCCTCCCAATCTCACTCACTGTCTCGGCCTCCAGCTGCCTCTTCCAATCCGATCCGAAGTTTCAAACACGCTGCCGCCGATCCCAATATTTCCCTTTTTGTGCGGGCCCCTGTCGGCCCACTTAACCCAGAGCAACAAACCAGCTCCACCTCCCCCTGTCCCCTAATCTTTCCGGCTCTCGCCCACTTTCTCGTCCATCTGGAGCCTAAGTCTGGATTTAAACCGTTGGATTACTGGTCCGTAAAACGCCTTCTCCTTCCCCACCAACACTGCGCCCTCATTCGGCACTTCCAGTGGATCCGGTGCTCACTTTATTCACTATTTATATCAATTTCCCAATTCATTACTGATAATTTTATTTAAAATCATTTCTCTGCCCAGATTCGTGAATCAGTTTCCACCGTTTGATGCAGCAATAAAGCTGAAATTTCACCCGAGATTCTGTCAAACTGCTGCTTTCGCTCCAGGTCTGATGTCTCTGACTCCTTTTCTCTCTCTTACAGTTAACTTGGTGGCGATTGTGATCCTATCCCGAGGAAAGTGCGGTCTCTCCAAATGTATCACTCGCTACCTGGTGGGAATGGCAGTGGCCGATCTCCTGGTCGTTATTACTGATGTCATGTTGTGGCGCATTGTTGATATTTATTTCCCAGTTTCATTCTTGACCATCACCCCCGTGTGCCGTCTCATTGACGTCCTGAAATTAGCAGCTACAACGGCCTCTGTCTGTTTCACAGTGGTTTTCACCTTTGATCGATTTGCAGCCATTAGTTGTCAGAAGCTGAAAACAAAATATTGCACCGAGAAAACTGCGGCTGCTGTTATCGGGGTGGTGAGTGCGCTGAGCTGTTTACTAAACATTCCCTGGTACTTTGTACTTGACCCGGAATATGAAATGGACAATATACCCCGGGGTTGTGTCTTGAAAGCGATGTTTTTCACTTCGCCCGCGTGGGCAGCGTTTGAATTGTTTTATCTTGTGTTAACTCCTTGTCTCCCATGCATTCTGATTTTGCTGTTCAATGTTCTCACCGCCAGGCACATTTTAGCGGCCAGTAGAGTCCGCAGGGGACTCCGGGGCCGCAGCAATGGAGAGAATCACAAGGATCCAGAGATGGAGAACCGAAGGAAATCCATCATTTTACTCTTCAGTATATCAGGCAGTTTTATATTGTTATGGAGCACACTCGTTTTCTTTGTTATCTCTCTGCAGACAACAAATGTCCAGTACTATCCTGCCAGTGACATTGAGTCAGCCGGATTCATGCTTCAACTTCTCAGTTCCTGCACAAACACGTGTATTTATGCTGTGACCCAGACTAAATTCAGAGAGGAGCTGAAGAACGGGGTGAAATACCCACTCAATCTAATTGTTACATTAATCAAATCATAGAAACATCTGAAGACTTTTCATCCAAAATTAAATAAAGAGTCAACTAGAGTAGATTTTCAAGTTTGGCGCTGGCGTAAGTCGGGCGGTAGTAAATTGGGCGCCCGTTATTCACCGCGCCTGATTTTACCATCCATTGACATCAATGAGTTCACTAAAGTAACTGATATCAATCCAATGCTTTAATAAAATTTGGAAATCCCAGACAGGAATTATATTTTACCCGATAAATGCAATATTGTGAAATGATAAAAGATGTGATTCTAACATGAAATGGTTTGCTGTTATTAGTTTGGAAATAATATGATTTCAATATTAAATGTTTGATCCTGAAATGAAAACAATCAAATCCTCCTTTTCGGTTGATGTTTATTTCCCATCACACACACAGCCCGGTGGGATGGACTGAGGGTGAGCTGTCAGGGTCAGACAGAGTCCTGTTCATTGGGGCCTTTGTTTTGACCAGAACAGAATACTAATGGACCAACACGCGGACCGTTCCTAACTGGTAAAATATTAATGTAATTTCAAACTCCAGTGGGGAGTTCTGGAGATCGTTTGCTCTCTGAGCTGCTGTGCAGCAATGTTTACTTACTGCAGGGAGATTAATGGGACATGAGGCTGGACCTGGTTACACAGGAGGAAACCTCCTGATACATTTCGGAGACGATCAGGGGTCGGGAGATTTCGCTCGACCGCAGCAGGCCAAGGGAAAGCTCTCCTGCTCCTCTTTGCCCCAGAAATTATCAGTTATTAAGAAACGGCTCAGTGTTCTGGACCACTCAATGCCCATCGACAGGGCGGCTCCTCCACCCATTTGTAACCAACATTTAATGGTGTCCCGTGTACGTCATAATACTCTGATTTACATATTACACGTGGCCTGACCGGAAACAAGTGGGTGTTGCTCCGTCTGCTCTTCTCAGGACCCTACCCACGATGGTGGAGGCAGCAGCGCCAGTGTTAAAGGGGCGGTAAGTGACCTGACACCATTTACCAGTCTCTCCCACCCCATTTCCACCAGGCGGAGATACTTAAAATCGGCCACACCGTTCCTGACCTCCGCCCTAGTATCAATCTTCGAAGTCCACAAGCTGGTCCATTGTCTCAAATTGCCTGTATTCACAATACGTGGAGGGATAATTTCACCATCGCTGGGGGCTGAACTGGTGGAGCGGATCACCCGCCCCTTATAGAAATGGCCCGATTTTAATTTCTGCTCCATCAGTTTACCGACCAAGCAGTGAAGGTGAAATTACCCCCTCCGTCTCTGACCCCAAGGTTCGACAGGTGTGTGAAAGACATCGGACAGTGTTTGCCAAACATTGACATGAATGCGGTCGAATGGATCCGTGTACTCGGGTAAAAGGTGATAACCCCCCTCCACAGAATCCCGATACCATGGAGTCGAAGAGGGGTTCACCCCCAACAGTTCAGTAACACATTACGCTATGCTCTACGGACTGTTCCCCGGGACACACACTGAGACATATCAACTGCTGATGGAAGACCATCAACTCGGTGAAGGGGGCCGTTTGGTCATCCCGAAACCTGCTGGTCTTCCATCTGAAGGATCTGTCCATGACTCAGTGTTGCGGACTGGTACACTTCAAGGTCCAGGAGTACGTGCTGTGGGACGCACTGAAGCAAAGTGCGACCTATGCAAAGGGTCTATGGGGAATGGTTACTGTGTAAGGCCATTTCACTTTGCATTGTACTGCATGTATTGGAAGATATATACCCTGTTTTGAATTGTAATAATGGAATCGTAGTGTGCACGATCTGTATTGTATTGTTTTGAATTGGTTAAGTGATATTTACATTGAACTGTGTGTGTCCATTAATTTATTGAAATAAAGTATATTTCGAAATCTAAAAAATGTTAAAGTCTCACAGTGTCTGTTATTATTGGACAGTGAACAGTGGAAACAGAGCTGGACAGTAAAGATGTGGGGAGTTATACAAAGAGCATTTATTGCAGGCATCAGGTGAGAAATAGGAGTAATTTCTTAATGGTGAGAAACTAGTGACTGCAGAGGAGTAAAGGTATTTGGATGTCCAGGTACACCAATCAATAAATGTTTGTGCACATGTATAAATAATAATGATCCCAATTTCAAGACTGTCACAGATTTATGTGAGTTTGGACATTTCTGTTTTAAATGCAGATTATTGCATTTGCGGTTTTTTCCCTTTTTTGTACATTTCTTGTCTTTAATTCATTCTTGCAGATTTTGCATTTTAAACAAAATCTCCAAACCCTGTGCGCTGTGAATGCTGACTCCAGGCCCTTTGATTGACAGCTCTCACCTCCAACCCAGACCCCCGCCTCCTCCTGGGCTGACTCCTCCCATCACGTGACACGCGAAAGCGACATGAAACGTCCCGAGCGCCCCCACCCGAGGGACGCCGCGCATGCGCCGCGCGGTCCCTGTGCCACATTCCCACAGCAACAGGCCGGCGCCGGGAGGATGATGATGGCGGCCTCGGGCTGGGCTTGGCGGGCGGGGGCGAGACCGACAGAGGGAGGGCCCGCACACGGAGGGCGGTCCGAGCTGAAGCTCATCTGATTCCATGCCCGAGCGGCGTTAATGGGGCCGCGACCCCGGGATGGGGGGACCGAGACCCCAGGAACGGAGGGCCAGAGACCCCGGGACGGAGGGACCGCGACCCATGGGACGGAGGGACCCAATCTCCAGCCGATGTAGCAGCAAAAAGCGCGACTTGGAACATCAAGGCAGGAAACGGGAGGGGGAGGGTCTGATGGCGGAGAGTTGGGGAGACGGGAGAATGGAATGATGGGGGCTGGGGAGGGTCTGAGGGAGGGGACGTTGGGAGAAGGGGAGGGGAGTGACTGAAGTGGGAGACGGGGAAGGACGGGAGGGTGAAGGTTTGAGGGGGAGAGATGGCGAGACGGGAATGGGAGCACTGAGTGGTGTAACTGCGGGAAGGAATGAAGGAGAGGGGGAGGGCCTGATGGCGGGAGGTAGGGAGACAGGAAGGGGAGGGACTGAAGTGGGAGAGGGGAGAAGGGACTGATGGGGATGGGGAGGGACTGAGTGCAGAGAGATTGGGAGATGCGGAGGGAGGGACTGAGCGGGGAGACGGGAGAAGGGACTAATGGTTGACACGGGAGAAGGGACTGATGGGGGAGTGAGATGGTCTGAGGGTGGAGATGTGGAGAGACGTGGAGGGGAGGGACTGAAGGGGGAGACTCGAGAAGGGACTGACGGAGGGAGGGTCTAAGGGTGGCGAAGTGGGGAGACGGGGAGGGGAGGGACAGAAACGAGAGAAGGGAGACGGGAGAACGGCCTGCTGGGGGAAGGGGAGGGTCTGATGGCGGAGAGGTGGGGAGATGGGAAGGGGATGGATTAAAGGGGGAGATGGGAGAAGGCATTAACAGTGAAGGGGGGCTTTTGATGGCGGAGAGTTGGGCGACGGGGAGTGGAGGAACTGAGGGGTAGACGGACGGAGGGGCTGATGTGGGATCGGTGGGGAAACTGGGAGGGGAGGGACTGATTGCGGAGACGGGTGGAGGGACTGAGGGGGGAGAGTGGAGAGGGAATGATGGGTGATGGAGAGGGACTGAGTGGGAAGAGGTGGAGAAATGGGAAAGGGAGGGACTGAGGGGTGGGGAGGATCTCTGGGTGAGACGGGGAGGGACAGGATGGTGAAGCTCTGAGGGTGAGAGGTAGGGAGATGGGAATGGGAGAGACTGAGGAGGGTAACTGGGGGAAGGACTGTCGGGGAAGGGGACCGTCTTACGGAGCAGATGTGGGGAGACGGGTGGAGTTACTTGGGGCCTCCTGCGGGCCCTGTGAATATTGACTCTCGCAGCGCCCGGTGTCCAGCTGGTGTTATAACTGGAGATCCATGTGTTGAAGGATAGAATACTAATATCTGGTCTTCAGTTGCCTCCAAGTCTTTATTCACAGAGAACCAACACAATCCACCCTCTGGATAAGCTGTCATTTTTATTGATACAAGAGAGTCCCCAATTGATCCGCACCAGCTGAATACAATTAACACTAATTGACATAAATCACATGGATACAATTAACAGCTGGGCTCGGGGGAAGGGGAGGATGGAGCGGTCACTCTGCCGTCTCCCAGTCAAATGGGCAGTGAGTCGGAGCCCAAAAGTGACCGAAAATCAAACAGCACAGGAAGAGGCCACTCAGCCCATCGCGCCTGTGCCGGCTCTGTGAAAGGGCGAGCAGATTATTCCAACTCCACTGCTCTTTCCCCACAGTCTCGCAAATTTCCCCCTGCAAGGATTGATCCAATTCCCTTTTGAAAGTTATTATTGAATCTGCTTCCACCACCCTCGTCTCCTCACCTCCGCGCCTGGCTCTTTTGCCGATTATTTTAAATCTGTTTCCTCTGATTACGGACCCTGGGAGTAACCCCAGCTTCTCCGGTCTCTCCGCAAACCGACGTCCCTCATCCCTGGTACCATTCTGGTAAATCTGCTCTGCACCCTCTCCAATGCCTTGACATCCGTCACAAAGTACAGTGCCCAGAATTGGACAGAATTATTCCAGCTGGGGCTTAACCAGTGATTTATAAAGATTTCGCATAACTTCCTTGCTTTTGTACTCTGTGCCTCTATTTATAAAGCCACTGATCCCGTGTACTTATTTAACAGCCATAGCATCGCCCGGCCATCATAAAGTCTCTCTATTCCTGCACCCCATTGAAAATTGTACAACAAAAAAAAAACGTAATTGTTTCTTTTTATTAAGTGAGTTGCGCTGGGTATCTGGAGGCTGTAATTCGGTGCGTTGGAAGCAGTGGGAGGATAAGTCTGCAGATTGATTTTGGGCGATGGAGATGATGGCGAACGCGGATTCAGACAAGGGAGGGAGGTGGTCTTTGAGACCGTCCGTGCTCTGTTGTAAGATCTCTGTGTGTGTGTCTTGTTCCCGCAGTTCCCATTTGTACCTGTAACCTGACTGGGGGAGTCTGTGAACTCGCCTGTCGCTGTGACCCTGACTGTTCCCCCTCGGACATCAATGTCTTCTCCACATGTCTGCCGGGCAGTGAACCGTATGTTTCTGTTCGTGTGTTACTACATTGGCTCCCGCTCCGGCAATGCCTCGATTTTCAAAACCTCACATCGTGTTCAAATCCCTTCCTGGTCTCGCCCCCTCCCTAATTCTGTCACATTCTCCAGCCCAACGGCCCTCCGAGATCCCTGTGCTCCTCCAATTCTGGTCTCTTGCACATCCCTAGTTTTGATTGCTGCACCTTTGGCGAGTGTGCCTTCAGTTGTCTTTGCCCTAAGCTCTGGAATTCCATCTCTAAATCTATACAACCTCTCCCTTTCCTCCTTTAAGATGCTCCTGACAACAGACTTTCTTTGCTCAGTTAACTGATCTCACCTGGTGTGGAACTGAGCCCCAGAAAGTTTCAATACAGAATAACTGAAACCAGGGAGTGAGTTCCAGACTGGAATGTAATCGAGGGCTTCGGGTCGTTTATATATGGAAGAGCAGGTATCCAGGAGTGAGTTACAGGCTGGAATCTAATCGAAGGGTTCAGATGGTTTATATATAGAATAACGGATACTCGGGAGATTTACAGGCTGGAATCTAATCGAGGTGTTCGGGGGGCGGGGTTAAAAATAGAATAACGGATACCCGGGAGTGAGTTAGAGGCTGGAATCTTATCGAGCTGTTTGCGGGTGGGGGGTGGGGGGTTATAAATAGCATAACGGATACCTGGGAGTGGGTTGCAGGATGAAATCGAATTGAACGAAGCTCAGGGGAGTTCTCTGCGGCCAAATGGTTTCTGGAAGACTATGAACACTCTCCCCTATCATGAGCTCGACCCACCCATTTTAATCTCCCCACGCAGTCCATGTACACTCTCCCCCATCATGAATTCTATCCACCCATTTAATCTCCTCCCACAGCCCATGAACACTCTCCGCCTTCATGGATTTAACAACCCATTTCATCTCCTCCCACACCGCATGTACACTCTCCCCTATCATAGACTCTACCCACCCATTTCATCTCCTCCCACACCCCATGTAAACTGTAACCTATCATAGACTCGACCCACCCATTTCATCTCCTCCCACACCGCATGTACACTCTCCCCTATCATAGACTCTACCCACCCATTTAATCTCCTCCCACACCGCATGTAAACTGTAACCTATCATAGACTCTACCCACCCATTTCATCTCCTCCCACACCCCATGTAAACTGTAACCTATCATAGACTCGACCCACCCATTTCATCTCCTCCCACACCGCATGTACACTCTCCCCTATCATAGACTCTACCCACCCATTTAATCTCCTCCCACACCGCATGTACACTCTCCCCTATCATAGACTCTAGCCACCCATTTAATCTCCTCCCACACCCCATGTACACTCTCCCCTATCATAGACTCTACCCACCCATTTAATCTCCTCCCACACCGCATGTACACTCTCCCCTATCATAGACTCTACCCACCCATTTCATCTCCTCCCACACCCCATGTAAACTGTAACCTATCATAGACTCTACACACACATTTCATCTCCTCCCACACCCCATGTACACTCTCCCCTATCATAGACTCTACCCACCCATTTCATCTCCTCCCACACCCCATGTACACTCTCCCCAATCATAGACTCTACCCACCCATTTAATCTCCTCCCACGCCCCATGTAAACTGTAACCTATCATAGACTCTACCCACCCATTTAATCTCCTCCCACACCCCATGTAAACTGTAACCTATCATAGACTCTACCCACCCATTTCATCTCCTCCCACACCGCATGTAAACTCTCCCCTATCATAGACTCTACCGACCCATTTCATCTCCTCCCACACCCCATGTACACTCTCCCCTATCATAGAATCTACCCACCCATTTAATCTCCTCCCACACCCCATGTACACTCTCCCCTATCATAGACTCTACCCACCCATTTCATCTCCTCCCACACCCCATGTAAACTGTAACCTATCATAGACTCGACCCACCCATTTCATCTCCTCCCACACCGCATGTACACTCTCCCCTATCATAGACTCTACCCACCCATTTAATCTCCTCCCACACCGCATGTACACTCTCCCCTATCATAGACTCTAGCCACCCATTTAATCTCCTCCCACACCCCATGTACACTCTCCCCTATCATAGACTCTACCCACCCATTTAATCTCCTCCCACACCGCATGTACACTCTCCCCTATCATAGACTCTACCCACCCATTTCATCTCCTCCCACACCCCATGTAAACTGTAACCTATCATAGACTCTACACACACATTTCATCTCCTCCCACACCCCATGTACACTCTCCCCTATCATAGACTCTACCCACCCATTTCATCTCCTCCCACACCCCATGTACACTCTCCCCAATCATAGACTCTACCCACCCATTTAATCTCCTCCCACGCCCCATGTAAACTGTAACCTATCATAGACTCTACCCACCCATTTAATCTCCTCCCACACCCCATGTAAACTGTAACCTATCATAGACTCTACCCACCCATTTCATCTCCTCCCACACCGCATGTAAACTCTCCCCTATCATAGACTCTACCGACCCATTTCATCTCCTCCCACACCCCATGTACACTCTCCCCTATCATAGACTCTACCCACCCATTTAATCTCCTCCCACACCCCATGTACACTCTCCCCTATCATAGACTCTACCCACCCATTTCATCTCCTCCCACACCGCATGTACACTCTCCCCTATCATAGACTCTACCCACCCATTTAATCTCCTCCCACACCCCATGTACACTCTCCCCTATCATAGACTCTACCCACCCATTTCATCTCCTCCCACACCCCATGTAAACTGTAACCTATCATAGACTCTACCCACCCATTTCATCTCCTCCCACACCCCATGTACACTCTCCCCTATCATAGACTCTACCCACCCATTTAATCTCCTCCCACACCCCATGTACACTCTCCCCTATCATAGACTCTCCCCCACCCATTTAATCTCCTCCCACACCTCATGTACACTCTCCCCTATCATAGACTCTACCGACCCATTTAATCTCCTCCCACAGCCCATGGACACTCTCCCCTATCATGGAATCTACCCACCTATTTAATCTCCTCCCACAGCCCATGTGCACTCTACAGTTCCGGTCTGCATATTATCAAAAATAAAGAGAGGCACTGGACAAGTTGCAAAAAAGATTGACAAGGATGATGCCACAACTGAGAGGTGATAAGTGTCAGGAAAGATTGAGCAAGCTAGAGCATTTTTTTCCAGAAAAAAGACTGAGTGAAGACTTGATATAGGCTTTTAAGATTAGGAAAGCGTTTATTAGGGTGGAATTAGAAAAGATGTTCCCACTTGCAGGGAGACAAGAGCTTTACTCAGAGAGTGGTTAGAATGTGCAACTCGCTTTCATGAGGAGTTGTTGAGGTGAATAGCATAGATGGATTTAATGGGAATTTAGATAAACACATGAGGGAGAATTAAATAGAAGAATATGCTGATAAGGTTAGATGAAATAGGGCGGGAGGAGGCTTGTGCGGAGCTTAAACACCGGCATTGACCTGTTGGGCCGAATGGCCTGTTTCTGTGCTGTGCATTCTATGCAATACTCTATCAGGGACTCTACTCACCCATTTAATTTCCTCCCACCACCCATGTACACTCTCCCCTATCATCGACTCTACCGACCTATTAACCTCCTCCCACATCCCATGTGCAGTCTCCCCTATCATGGACTCTACCCACTGTTGGGACTGGAAAAGTAGGCTTGTGAACAGAAATCCAAAACCTCCAGCCTCCCCTCACCTAACCATTTATATATATATATATATATATATATATAAAAGAATGATTAGCCACTCCTTTCCCCAAATACATAAGTAGTTAAATCGCACACGCAGCATTTAGGTAGCAGCAAATCGTGATGGGATACCCAACCATTATGATAGCAGTTCGTAACCCACACTGTAAAAGCTGACAAAGGCAGGTTTGTTGGATTTATGGCCACCCCCTCTCTTATCTCCAGAACACATTAAGGAATGTTTAACAAGGGCGAGGCTGACATTGTTTATCCTAACCAGCTTACTTCGGATGATTAAGGGAGGAGCGGTGCAGATCTCCAAGGTCACCCCAGCACAAAAGGGAGTGAGGGATTAACGGATCAAGGGTTTGGGAAGACCCTCCGTGTCGTCTCAATGTCTGGGACTTATGTGATTACTGATAAGGGTCCTCCTCAGGAATGTGAGATGTTTAATGTTATGGGATGACCCAAGGCAGCCCCAGACAAGTGAGTGGCAGACGATACCACCCTTTGAAACCCACTGTAGTTACGTAAACATGTACCCTCATCTTTCACAGCAGGTGGGTGTTGCTTATTGAAGGTATAAAGATGCTTGCAGTGCTGATGTTCCTTTGAGAGTTTGGTGCGAGCTTCAGGAAGCTTACCACTCTCCCTTTGTGTGCAAAGCTTTCGAATAAACTTTAACTTGGTCAGCAGTTCCGTCTCCATCTGGTTTTGCTCCAAAAATTCGAGTCTAACAGTTGGTGTCAGAAGTGGCATACTGCGCTGCAGATCGGCTAACGGATCCTGTATTGGAGGGGACGTGGTAGTATCGTGAGACAGGTTAGCCCTGTGCTCGAGACAGGGGGTGCCCCTGTATAAAGCCCTCGAGGGTGAGGCCGGTACCTATGGTAGGGGCTCGGCTCATCATTGGAGACAGGATTGGCAATGGCACTTGCCACAGTATTAAAATTATCCATGCAGTAAAATTCCTCACGGAGACGACGGATTGACGGAATTGACTAGACCTGTAGGTACATAAGATAGAATATAAGTGTTTGTTTACTTATAGTACAAGTTTATGCTGTTATTCCGATACAGTATAAGATTGGATTTTGAGAGTCACATGGTGATCAACATGGACAAGGGTGGTGGTTTATCTCAAACACCGAGCCTGAGCCTGAATTAAGAGGGCGTAGTCCCACGTGACGGCCAGGATTAAGTCGGCGTTGGGAACGACAACCATCACAGGATTGTGATCCCGTGACTAGTGAGTGTGTATAAATTAGAGTATAAGGTGATCCGTTTGTGCCGATTAAAGTGTAAGATTAGAGTAAAATAAATTAAAGTATAAGATAGAGCATAAGGATATACATAATGATTGACATGAGTAACGAGGGGTAACCCCTTCCTCCGGACGTCCCGCCTATGCCCACCAGCGTTGCTGTTGTAAAACGAGTCCAAGAGGCTACTTTAAAATATCAAAGTGAAATGATCAGGAACGGATGGAAGGAGACGAGTCCAGTAGTTGATCAAATTAAGTGGTGGGCGGGGCAAAAGGCTGCTAAACAAGCTAATTATGGTACTGTTCTGCTCGCTAGTTGGGCAGGTCAGACAGGACCTTTAATCGTGGACAAATGGGGGAGACTGTATCATCTGCAGGACTTTTTGAGACCTGTACAAGAGGCTAAATCTCGAGTTAGCAGTCTTTTGGATCTGGAAGCGCCAGCAACGGAGGAGTTAGACGATTTACAGGATTGGGGGGGGGGGAATTGTTAAGGCAATGGAGGCTCAGCAGCACAAAATGCCGCAGCCGGAGTGCCTGCCCGAATACAACCGTATCTGCCCTTCGACACCGGTACAACCTGGAAATGGGGAGCCGAAATCCATGACCCCTGTCCGAGTAAACCCAGCCGGAGGGGCAGCAAATGGGGAAATGGGAGGCAGGGGGACACTGGGGAGATCTCAGCCTTTTACACCACAGGAGAGATCCAGCGTGATCCTTCTCATTCCCGACTTGAAGCGACATAACCCCAATGTTGACGTCTGGGCAAAGATACGCAGCGCAGCGCGACATTTTAATCTGTCCATGCAGGACATAAAAGATATCATTGAGGTTAAGTGCCCCTCCGCTGTCTATGGGGCGTTGCCCCCTTGGAGTTTGCAGGTCCCAGCCACTATGGTAGAGTATAACACCCAATTTGACGGTCTAAGGACCCGGGTTCAAACTGGATTGGGAAACGGCACTGCTACCTGGAAAGGACTCACGGCCCTACGACAAAACCCGGGGGAAGACCCCAATGCGTATATTGACCGGGTAATTGAATGGTGTGAACATTGGGGACAGACCAACGGCATCCCCGCTAACCGCAACGATCCAACATTTATAGATAGCTTAATTCGGGGACTGGATAAACCATACCAAACAGCGCTTCGGATGGGGGCCAGTCCACAGGCCACTGAGGCAGGGCTTCGGAAATGGACGAGTCGGCTTTTCGGGTTCCATTTGACACACACCCACACTCACCGCCAGGGCCACACCCCATCCGTCCTGCCGTGGACCCCACACCACACTAGCCCAAAAATTAAAAGAGAACCAGTAGCAGTAGCCCGAGAGGATCGTGCCTGCTATAATTGCCAGGAAACAGGCCATTTATATCGAGATTGCCCCGTGAAAAGGAAACCATGCACCAATTGTTGGCGCCCGGGGCATAGCCAAACCATGTGTTACAGAAAGGAGGGGCAAGGGAGGACAGGGGCCCCGGGGGACCATCAGGGGTCGCAGAGACCACCAAAGGGGGGTTTATCCGACCGTGAATTGGAGGGACTGCGAACTCTCCTCCACCCATCTTCCCCTCATCAAGGTCTCCGTCGGATAACCGGGGGCCACCCGCCCGTGTCTAAACGTCCTGTTAGGAGGCCCGAAGTATTGTGCTCTTTCGACACGGGAGCCTCGGTGTCGATAACCGACTCAGATTTTCCTACCGTAAACAAAAAAATACATATCAGCGGGGTTAGTGGGGAGAGCGTAATCATTCACCGGAGCATCACAATTCCCATACAGCTATCCCCCGGAGGATGAACCTGGTGGGTCACGCTCTGGGTAGGTCCCAATAACGAGGGTCTGATTCTGGGAATGGACATCTTGCACCAGATAGAGGCGAACCTGCTTCTAAGTGACCATTCAATGCAAATAAGGGGGCCGGGAGGGGGGAGGTTTCCCTTTTCAGCAGATTCTACCCAACAGTGTAGGGTACAGGTCCTCCGATCGATTGAGCGTGCTTGAGCGGAGGACGGGCTCCGGGGGAAAGTTTGCGCAGTTCACCCTCTCACATGGGCCACCCACAAGCTAGATTGCGGTCGGGCACAGATGGACCCTGTCAGGTCCACGGACCCTACCACGAGGCTCACCGGCAGTATCCCCTTCGGCTGGAGGCCCAACGTGCCGTTAAGTCAATAGTGGGAGATTTGTTGGAAACCGGACCAACTTCCCCGGATGGCCTGTGCAAAAGCCAGATGGGTCCTCGAGGCTGATCATAGACTCTACGGCCCTGAACAAAGTCACAGACAAACTCCATGCTCTCGTAGCAAACCCCGCTACCAAACCCTGGCCTCCACCCAGGTCTGTCCATATTTACGGCACTGGACATCCAAAACGGGTTCTGGACCTGTCCTCTGGACGTTGGGTCCCGGGAACGTTTTGCCTTCACTGTGCGGTCCATTCAATATACCTGGACGCGGCTGCCCCAGGGATTCCACAATTCCCCCATTATTTTTCACGAGAGTCTGGAAAAGGCTCTCCAACCGGCAATAGTGGATGTCCGCATGCAAACCTCTGCTGGTCTCCAGTATGCAGACGACATTCTCATCGGAAGCCCTTCACCCTCAGATCATTTAGACGCCCTAACATGTGCCTTGGAGACGCTAATCGTAGGAGCTTTTAAACTGAATCCGACTAAGGCCCAAGTGGGGCTCCCACGGTTTATCTATCTGGGTCAGATCATCTAACCAGAAGGGAGAATGTTAACCCCCGAGAGAGTCCAAGCACTTTTACAAATACCACGACCGGCAACCGTCTCCGGCCTGCGGAGTGTAATGGGTTTGTTCAATTACTGCCGCATGTACATAGCCGATTTCACCGAATTGACAAGTCCCTTAAACAACCTCCTAAAGGGAGGGCCCCCGGGAGAGGCGAGACTGGATTGGACACCTGAGGCAGTCGAAGCCATTGAAATGGTCAAAATCACTTTGGCTAATGCACCTTCCCTGGGTCTCCCGGACCCTGCAAAACCCTTCCTTTTGTGGATTTGGGTGGGCAATCGGGCGTATAGTGCGGTGGTGGGACAATTTCGGGACGTTCGCATCCGGTCGATGGGGTACTAATCCTGCACAATACCATCCTCCATGGCAGGACAGTCTCCATGTCCAGCCGCCAGCGACTGGGCGGCATGGGCTGTAGAAGCAATAGAGCCCATCGTAGATCCCGGTAAAGTTATCCGACACACCCGGCACAGCCTCGTTAAACTTCTCACAGGCAGCCGAAAACCAATTTCCAATCAGAGCCGTGCGAAATGGGAGGCGTGTTTGTTAGGTCAGGGTATCCGGGTCGAGGTGATAACTGACACTCGAATGAACCTGGCGCCTTTCCTGATTGATGAAGTGCCCCTCATGAATGTACGACTATTTCACGCTGCGAGAGTCAGGGACCTCTCCTGACGGAACCCACAGTCGGGGCCTGTTTAGAAATGGATGTAGACGGGTCCAGCTTTTACCACGAGGGCCAACGGGTCAGCGGATGGCAAGTGGTAGGTCCGTCAGGACAGACCCTTGTTCAAGGGACCTTGGGACCGGGGTGGGGGGGCGGTGGGGGGGCAACTTGCAGAGATCACCGCGCTCACCAAAGCCCTCCAATTGGCGGAAGGGACAACGGCGAACATATACACCGACAGCCAGTATGCTTACTCTGTCGTCCATGATTACTCGCGCCTCTGGCAGCGACGAGGCTATTTGACCACCTTAGGCCACACAATTAAGCACGCCCCTGCGATCGCCGAGCTTATTCGAGCAGCGGTTGGTCCCACCTTGGGGGCTGTCATTAAGGTTCGCGCCCATCAGACGGGGGAGACCCCGGAAATCAGAGGGAACCGGGCTGCGGATTGGCCGCTAAGCAGGCTGTCTTCACCCTTCCTGTGACGGCTCCTAATTCTGCAGAGGGAAAGCACAAGGGAAAATATTCCCAAGCTAGCGAGGTAACAAGGGAGTCCCTTCTAACCGCGTACCTTTCTGAGTCTCCCGAGAATATCCACCTCTGGGTACCAGAGTGAGCACATCAAGAAACCCAGGGGTTTTGGCTTCATGAGACCCGGTATGTGGTCCCTGCAGCGCTTAGACGAGCCCTGATACAATCATACCATGAACCCGCACACCTGGGAGGGTACAAATTATACTACCTCACAGCTAACACCTGGTAGTGGCCCAGCATGGCCAGGGAAATCCACGAAGATAGATGAGGGCTGTGCAGTAGACGTGGTCGACATGGACTTTAGCAAAGCCTTTGACAAAGTACCGCATGGTAGGTTGTTACATCAGGTTAAATCTCACGGGATCAAAGGTGAGGTAGCCAATTGGATACAATATTGGCTTGACGACAGAAGACAGTTGCAGAGGGTTGTGTTTCAAACTGGAGGCCTGTGACCAGCGGTGTGCCTCAAGGATCGATGCTGGGTCCGCTGTTATTTGTTATTTATATTAATGATTTGGATGAGAATTTAGGAGGCATGGTTAGTAAGTTTGCAGATGACACCAAGATTGGTGGCATTGTGGACAGTGAAGAAGGTTATCTAGGATTGCAACGGGATCTTGATAAATTGGGCCAGTGGGCCGATGAATGGCAGATGGAGTTTAATTTAGATAAATGTGAGGTGATGCATTTTGGGAGATCGAATCGGGCCAGGACCTACTCCGTTAATGGTAGGGTGTTGGGGAGAGTTCCAGAACAAAGAGATCTAGGAGTACAGGTTCATAGCTCCTTGAAAGTGGAGTCACAGGTGGATAGGGTGGTGAAGAAGGCATTCAGCATGCTTGGTTTCATTGGCCAGAACATTGAATACAGGAGTTGGGATGTCTTGTTGAAGTTGTACAAGACATTAGTAAGGCCACACTTGGAATACTGTGTACAGTTCTGGTCACCCTGTTATAGAAAGGATATTATTAAACTAGAAAGGGTGCAGAAAAGATTTATGGGATGCTACCGGGACTTGATGGTTTGACTTATAGGGAGAGGTTGGATAGACTGAGACATATTTCCCTGGAGAGTAGGAGGATTAGTGGTGATCTTATAGAAGTCTATAAAATAATGAGGGGCATAGATAAGGTAGATAGTCAAAATCTTTTCCCAAAGGTAGGGGAGTCTATAACGAGGGGGCATAGATTTACGGTGAGAGGGGAGAGATACAAACGGGTCCAGAGGGGCATTTTTTTCACTCAAAGGGTGATGAGTGTCTGGAACGAGCTGCCAGAGGCAGTAGTAGAGGCGGGTACAATTTTGTCTTTTAAAAAGCATTTGGACAGTTACATGGGTAAGATGCGTATGGAGGGATATGGGCCAAGTGCAGGTAATTGGGACTAGCTTAGTGATATAAACTGGGCGACATGGACATGTTGGGCCGAAGGGCTTGTTTCCATGTTGTAAACTTCTATGATTCGATGATTCCAGTATGGGCGCTTATGTTTGCCCTTTCTCCAAACGGGAATTGGGGGTCACGTACAGAAATAGACAGTTTCCTACCAGTAAATGGAATTAGGGGTTCCGGGGAGCGGGCAGGAAATTGGACATGAATTTAGATTTGAGGTTAGGATCAGGCCAGCCATGATCTTATTGAATGGCGGAGCAGGCTCGAGGGGCCGATTGGCCTCATTCTGCTCCTATTTCTTATGTTCTTATCACAGCGGTTCCATATCCCCTACCATCCTCAATCGTCTGGAATGGTAGAGCGAATGAACCATCACGAAAGCCATTCTGCAGACCGGTAAATGGTGGCACAACGTCCTCCCCGCTGTTCTTTGTGGATTACGGGCCACGCCAGCCAAAAGCACCGGCTTTGCACCATTCGAACTAATGACTGGACGGGCCATGGTGTTACCCCAAGACGGTTACCCCGATATCTCCACCATCACGGAAGCCAGTCTTCGGCCAATTCGATTCACTCCACGTGATATCAAGATACGGCTGAGTGCACTGGATACAGCAAAGGCTATGGGCCCCGACAACATCCCAGCTGTCGTGCTGAAGACTTGTGCTCCAGAACTAGCTGCGCATCTAGCCAAGCTGTTCCAGTACAGCTACAACACTGGCATCTACCCGACAATGTGGAAAATTGCCCAGGTATGTCCTGTCCACAAAAAGCAGGACAAATCCAATCCGGCCAATTACCGCCCCATCAGTCTACTCTCAATCATCAGCAAGGTGATGGAAGGTGTCGTCGACAGTGCTATCAAGCGGCACTTACTCACCAATAACCTGCTCACCGATGCTCAGTTTGGGTTCCGCCAGGACCACTCGGCGCGAGACCTCATTACAGCCTTGGTCCAAACATGGACAAAAGAGCTGAATTCCAGAGGTGAGGTGAGAGTGAATGCCCTTTACATCAAGGCAGCATTTGACAGAGTGTGGCACCAAGGAGCCCCAGTAAAATTGAAGTCAATGGGAATCAGGGGGAAAACTCTCCAGTGGCTGGAGTCATACCTAGCACAAAGAAAGATGGTAGTGGTTGTTGGAGGCCAATCATCTAAGCCCCAGGACATTGCTGCAGGGGTTCCTCAGGGCAGCGTCCTCGGCCTAACCATCTTCAGCTGCTTCATCAATGACCTTCCCTCCATCATAAGGTCAGAAATGGGGATGTTTGCTGATGACTGCACAGTGTTCAGTTCCATTCGCAACCCCTCAAATAATGAAGCAGTCCGAGCCCGCATGCAGCAAGACCTGGACAACATCCAGACTTGGGCTCATAAGTGGCAAGTAACATTCGCGCCAGATAAGTGCCAGGCAATGACCATCTCCAACAAGAGAGAGTCTAACCATCTCCCCTTGACATTCAACGGCATTACCATCGCCGAATCCCCCACCATCAACATCCTGGGGGTCACCATTGACCAGAAACTTAACTGGACCAGCCATATAAATACTGTGGCTACGAGAGCAGGTCAGAGGCTGGGTATTCTGCGGCGAGTGACTCACCTCCTGACTCCCCAAAGCCTTTCCACCATCAACAAGGCACAATTCAGGAGTGTGATGGAATACTCTCCACTTGCCTGGAAGAGTGCAGCTCCAACAACACTCAAGAAGCTCGACACCATTCAAGATAAAGCAGCCCGCTTGATTGGCACCCCATCCACCATCCTAAACATTCACTCCCTTCACCAGCGGCGCACTGTGGCTGCAGTGTGCACCATCCACAGGATCCACTGCAGCAACTCGCCAAGGCTTCTTCGACAGCACCTCCCAAACCCGCGACCTCTACCACCTAGAAGGACAAGAGCAGCAGGCGCATGGGAACAACACCACCTGCACGTTCCCCTCCAAGTCACACACCATCCCGACTTGGAAATATATCGCCGTTCCTTCATTGTCACTGGGTCAAAATCCTGGAACTCCCTTCCTAACAGCGCTGTGGGAGAACCGTCACCACACGGACTGCAGCGGTTCAAGAAGGCGGCTCACCACCACCTTCTCGAGGGCAATTAGGGATGGGCAATAAATGCTGGCCTAGCCAGCGACGCCCACATCCCGTGAACGAATAAAAAAAAAACCCAAGACGCACCCCGACAGGGCACAGGGGACACTTCCCAGTTCCAAAACACCCTGCTGACATACCAGCGTCTGCACAGTGAGCTCAACCAGGTTAATCATTTCCGGGTTCAGCATTTACAGGAGGCACAGGATGCTAAGAAATTGGAAGGGGTTTGGAAAGCACCCCCATGTGTGGGACAATGAGTGATGGTTCAGCGACCGGTTCGAGGTAATTTTGAGCCACGATGGGATGGGCCGTACCAGGTCCTTCTCAGTCCGGGAACCTCGGTGTGCTTGCAAGGGAAATTGGATGTAAGATGGAGACACCGGAGCCAAACCATGCCGGTGATGGCACCCGGGAAGGGAGTTGCACTAATTCTTAAAAGAAACCCTTTGTTCAGTACCCTACCTCTCTCTCTAGAGGTCAGCGTCTCCCTCCTCAAGCTGATTGCTGCAGCGTGAACGGATCGGACTGGATTGGAACATGACGTGTGGCGGTGTTAACAGATGCGTAATATATCATTAAGAACAATGCGAATCAGCTCTCTTGTTTTTGTTTCAGGACCAAGGTCAGAAGATCGAGTCAATTGTTTCGGTTGTTATGTATCTCTCTCTCTCTGCCTTACAGGTATACAGGCCAACCCCAGTACTGTCACCGGTACTGGATATATTGACTCTCCAACGCTCCGTGCGATTGATTACCCAGGCTGGAATATTTCCTTTCTTTTCCCTCCTTTTCCTCCTCCTCTCTGTTTCCCCTCCCCTTTTCCCAGGTCTATCGGACCCCTCTTCGCTTACCACGGCCCAGCACTGGTCCCTGAACCCGGGGCACTAGCGACTTTGACACCATGAATTGGCCTGTATCAGGAATGATAGGATTGTTGGGACTGCTGGTTTATGGGCGGGTAGCTACTGACTCGGAGTAAGAATGGTGCGGGGACGAGCTTGGGACACACACGTGCTATCTGGATGATAACCGAGGGGGGCAGGGTTGGGGGGTGGTGGGGTATGTGTTAGTTACGATACCGGGGAGCGGAAGGCCATGTGCTGCCAGAACAACCAAGGGATTTGGCATCCCTCATGTACACCCAGCAGGGTTAAGTGTTTACAATACGGAAAGAGAGAGCCAATTGACGGCCCTACCCCACCGATAGTTCACTGCTATTGGGGGCATGATCCGCCCCAAGTAATTGCAGTCACCCAGGCATTCGATCCATTGATCTGTCCGGCTATGGAAGAGGGGCCCGCCAGCGGGCTGGTATTCACTTTGGCTGAAAATGTGTTGTTTGACAACATACGACATGAAATCGTTTCAGTAGTCCTTAACCTGACTGACGCCGCCCGACCCGTATGGTGTTCGGTACAGACCCAACAAATGTATCAACGCCTCATAACACAGGTGCTGAGACAAGGTGCGGTCCGCAGTGGTAGCGGATATAACAAAAAGAGCAGTGGCGACAAAGGAGGGATTTGCTTAATGACGCAGCCACAATCTTTCATACGGGCGTGTCAGTTGTTAACACTATCGATCTGGCCACGGTAGATCAGAAGATTCGTAGCCTCAGCTCGCAACTAAAAGCTATTCTCAGACAACAAAATAGCGACGGGTGTCGGAGTCCAGCGAAAATTAGATTTTAACCATATACCTCCAGGATATAGCTACCGTGTTAGAAACACACGCCCAGACAATAAATAAAATAGTTAAAGAATAATATAACGCCTCACAGCAGGCAGCGGCAAACGATGCTTGTCGCACCTATGGTAACTGGATGGTTGAGCAGACTCGAGAGAACCGAGAACAGATATAGGGTGGGGAGGTACCCTTGTGGATCACCAACCAGCAGTTGAAGGGGACATTGGTCCGCGGGCATGTTGGAAAGGGTACAACCACACGCCTTCTGACTGGCCTCAATATGACTACCTGTCAATTTCGGGCCATGATAAGGGTATATCCCACCAAGTGGAGTGCAATCCGGATGGGGGCGGGCTCCTGGGTCTGGTTCTGGTCATCCCAGTCCTGACCCCGGAGACTCGGGGGCGAGAGATGTATCGGGTGCAGAATATTAGTGTAATAAAAGACGGCATGCATGTATCTCACCGCAATGTGTTACCTTATGCAGTGATGACAAACGAAAATTTGGCAGGAACCAAATTGGAAGGATGTGTCTCTCGACATGCCATCATAGTCTGTCCACATACGATCAGCCAAAGCCCACAAGCCCAATGCGGATTTAACAACACTGACCTGGAAATTAACTGCACCATGGAGGCACTGGACGCCGCCACAAAATCCACTCAAGTGGCTTACGCCGGAAAAGGCAAATATTGTGTGACGACTCATTTAAGCTTGTTCGAGTGTGCCTACTTAACGTGTGCCATCCCCAGTCCAGAGTTTTCCTTCACCCCTGAAATTCCCGTCCGAATTGGACATGAGGACCTGGTGGACATACTCCAGTACAACACTACCTTTCTTCAAGTGTCCGAAGACATTTGGAACGACGTATGGAACTACATCAACACGTTTGGATATCCAATACCTCCATTGCCCGAACACCTGAGACAGTTACGAGAGAAGGTTAAACATTCCCAGCAGGTGTATTATACCATGCAACAGCGGAGCAAGGAGTTGAGGAAAGACATCGACGCGATCAGGGTGACCACGTGGTGGGATGACTTTTGGGACTGGGGGCTAAATGTACAGATTCACCCATGGATTCGACTAATTTCCCATGTTTTGGTTATGGTGCAGTTAATACTGATCTCTATTCTGCTATGAATGGCATGTAAGAAATGTAAGCGGGCTGAGGCAAAACATCTTGCGAGACAGGTGGTTAAAACAGTCTGCGCATGCGCCCCTCCCCCACCCTTGTTTCAGACGATTTCAGCCGCTTGTGGGAAAAATCAAGTGTGTCGGTGACGAGGGCAGCAGGAGATTGAATCGGGAATGGTTTTAATGTAAATGACTAATTACCCTCTTTTGATGCATACCCGGCGCATCGACAGGCGGCCGCCTCGACAGGATTCATACCGGATCATATGTGACCAATAGAGGATCCCCCTGGAATAGCCAGTGGGCTGGGGAGGGGAGAGGGGGAGTAAATTAGGCTGATTATTATACAAAACCTCAGTCACTTGCGTTCTTGCTTTTCCCTGAATAATCCTATTTCCAAACCCAATGTAAAGGTGTTTTTCGGGGTTGGAGCGGGGACTGTTGGACTGGAAAAATAGGCTTGTGAACAGAAATCCAAAACCTCCAGCCTCCCCTTACCAAACCTGATATATATATATATTAAAGAATGATTAGCCACTCCTATCCTCACATATATAAGTAGTTAAATCGCACATGCAGCATTTTGGTAGCAGCAAAGCATGATGGGATACTTGACCATTATGATAGCAGTTCGTAACCCACACTGTAAAAGCTGACAAAGGCAGATTTGTTGGATTTATGGCCACCACATCGCTTATCTCCAGAACACATTAAGGAATGTTTACCCAAGGCCGAGGCTGACATTGTTTATCCTAACTAGCTTAGTTCGGATGATTAAGGGAGGAGCGGTGCAGATCTCCAAGGTCACCCCAGCACAAAAGGGAGGAAGGGATGAGCTGATCAGGACTTTGTGAAGACCCTCTGTGTAGTCTCAATGTCTGGGACTTAAGTGTTTACTGATAAGGGTCCTCCTCAGGAATGTGAGATGTTTAATGTCATGGGACGACACAAGGTAGCCCCTGAGAAGTGAGTGGCAGACGATACCACCCAATGAAACCCACTATAGTTACGTAAACATGTACCTCCACCTTTCACAGCAGGTGGGTGTCGCTTCTGGAAGGTATAAACATGCTTGCAGTACTGATGTTCCTTGGAGAGTTAGGTGCGAGTTTGAGGAAGATTGCCACTCTCCCTTTGTGCACAAGGTTTTCGAATAAACTTTAACTTTGTCAGCATTCCGTCTCCGTCTGGTTTTGCTCCAAAAATTCGAGTCCAAGACTGAGGAATGAATTTACATTTGATTGTTAAATTGGACATCATAACCAATACACTGGGCAATTAATTTTCAGTTGTTTGTTAATATAGTCATGAAAACCAATACACTGGGGAATCAATTTACAGTTTATTGTTAATATTATCATGACAACCAATACAATAAGGAATGAATTAAAAGTTTATTGTTAATAAAGTCATGATAACTAATGCACTTGGAAATGAATTTACAATTCATTGTTAAATTGGACATGATAACCAATGCACTGGGCAAGGAACTCAGAGTTGATTGTTAACATAGTCATGGTAACCAATACACTGAGGAATTAATTTCCTGTTGATTGTTAATATAGTCATGATAACCAATGCACTGGGGACTGAATGTACAGTTGTTTGTTAATATGTTCACGATAACCAATACACTGGGGAATGAATTAACAGTTGTTTGTTAATATAGTCATGATAACTAATACACTTGGGAATGAATTTACAGCTGTTTGTTGAATTGGACATCATAATCAAGACACTGGGCAATGAATTTACAGTTGATTATTAATATAGTCATGAAAACAAATACACTGGGGAATGAATTTACAGTTGTTTGTTCACAGAGTCATGATAACCAATACACTGGGGAATGAATTTACAGTTGATTATTAACATAGTCATGATAACCAATACACAGACGAATGAATTTACAGTTGATTGATAAAATAGTCATGATAACCAATCCACTGGGGAATGAATTTACAGTTGTTTGTTTATATGTTCATGATAACCAATACACTGGGGAATGAATTTACAGTCATTAGTCAATACAGTCATGATAACCAATACACTGGGGAATGAATTAACAGTTGTTTGTTAATATACTAATGATTACAAATACATTCGGGAATGAATTTACAGTTGTTTGTTCATGTATTCATGACAGATGGTACACTTGGGAATGGATGTACAGGTGTTTGTTAATATAGTCATGATAAGCAATACACTGGGGAATGAATTTACAATTGTTTGTTAAATTGGTCATAAAAACCAATAGACTGGGGAAAGAATTTAATTTTTAAAAAATATAGTCATCATAACGAATACACTGGGGAATTAATTTACAGTTATTTGTTAATGTAGTCATGATAACCATACACTGGGGAATTAATTTACAGTTGTTTGATAATATAGTCATGATAACCATACACTAGGGTATGAATTTACATTTGATTGATTACATCGTCTTGATTACCAGTACACTGGTCAAAGAATTTACAGCTGTTTGTTGAATTGGACATGATAGCGAATACACTGGTGAATAAATTTACAGTTCATTGTTAATATAGTAATGATAACCAATACACTGGGCAAAGAATTTACAGTTGATTGTTAACATAGTCATGATAACTAATATACTGGGGAATGAATTTACAGTTGTTTGTTAATATAGTCATGATATCAATACACTGGAGAATGAATTTACAGTTGTTTGTTGATGTAGTCATGATAACCGATTTACTGGGGAATGAATTTAGAGTAGTTTGTTAATATAGTCATGACAATCAATACACTTTCAAAGAATTTACAGTTTTTTTGAATACATTCATGATAACCAATACACTGGGGAATGGATTTACAGTTGATTGTTAAGATAATCATGATAACCATGAAATGAGGAATGAATTTACAGTTGTTTGTTAATATAGTCATGATAACCGTACACTGGGAAATGAATTCACAGTTGTTTGTTAATACAGTCATGATAACTAATACACTGGGGAATGAATTTACAGTTGTTTGTTCATATAGTCATGATAACCAATACACTGGGGGATGGATTTACAGTTGATTGTTCGGATAATCATGAAAACCAATACACTGGGGAATGAATTTACAGTTGTTTGTTCACAGAGTTATGATAACCAATACACTGGGGAATGAATTTACAGTTGATTATTAACATAGTCATGATAACCAATACACAGACGAATGAATTTACAGTTGATTGATAAAATAGTCATGATAACCAATCCACTGGGGAATGAATTTACAGTTGTTTGTTTATATGTTCATGATAACCAATACACTGGGGAATGAATTTACAGTCATTAGTCAATACAGTCATGATAACCAATACACTGGGGAATGAATTAACAGTTGTTTGTTAATATACTAATGATTACAAATACATTCGGGAATGAATTTACAGTTGTTTGTTCATGTATTCATGACAGATGGTACACTGGGGAATGGATGTACAGGTGTTTGTTAATATAGTCATGATAAGCAATATACTGGGGAATGAATTTACAATTGTTTGTTAAATTGGTCATAAAAACCAATAGACTGGGGAAAGAATTTAATTTTTAAAAAATATAGTCATCATAACGAATACACTGGGGAATTAATTTACAGTTATTTGTTAATGTAGTCATGATAACCATACACTGGGGAATTAATTTACAGTTGTTTGATAATATAGTCATGATAACCATACACTAGGGTATGAATTTACATTTGATTGATTACATAGTCTTGATTACCAGTACACTGGTCAAAGAATTTACAGCTGTTTGTTGAATTGGACATGATAGCGAATACACTGGTGAATAAATTTACAGTTCATTGTTAATATAGTAATGATAACCAATACACTGGGTAAAGAATTTACAGTTGATTGTTAACATAGTCATGATAACTAATATACTGGGGAATGAATTTACAGTTGTTTGTTAATATAGTCATGATATCAATACACTGGAGAATGTATTTACAGTTGTTTGTTGATGTAGTCATGATAACCGATTTACTGGGGAATGAATTTAGAGTAGTTTGTTAATATAGTCATGACAATCAATACACTTTCAAAGAATTTACAGTTTTTTTGAATACATTCATGATAACCAATACACTGGGGAATGGATTTACAGTTGATTGTTAAGATAATCATGATAACCATGAAATGAGGAATGAATTTACAGTTGTTTGTTAATATAGTCATGATAACCGTACACTGGGAAATGAATTCACAGTTGTTTGTTAATACAGTCATGATAACTAATACACTGGGGAATGAATTTACAGTTGTTTGTTCATATAGTCATGATAACCAATACACTGGGGGATGGATTTACAGTTGTTTGATAATATAGTCATTATAACTAATACAATGGGGAATGAATTTAAAGTTGTTTGTTAATATAGTCATCATAACGAATACACTGGGGAATGAATTTACCGATGTTTGATGATATAGTCATGATAACTAATCTACTGGGGAAAGAATATACATTTGTTTGTTATTATAGTCATGATAACCATACACTGAGGAAAGAATTTACAGTTATTTGATAATATAGTCATAATAACCATGCACTGGGGAATGAATTTACAGTTGTTTGTTGAATTGGACATGATAGAAAATACACTGGTGAATGAATTGACAGTTGATTGTTAATATTGTCATGACAACCAATACAGTGGGGAATAAATTTACAGTTGTTTGTTGACATAGTCATAATAACCAATACACTGGGCAAAGATTTTACAGTTGATTGTTAATTAAAGTCATGATGACTAAAACAATGGTGAATGAATTTATAGTTGTTTGTCAATATAGTCATGATAACCAATACACTGGTGAATGGATTTACAGTTGTTTGTTGATATTGTCATGTTAACCAAAACGATCGGGAATGAATTTACAGTTGTTTGTTAATATAGTAATGACATTAATAAACTGCAGAATGAATTTACAGTTGTTTGTTTATATAGGCATGATAACCAATACAATAGGAAATGAATTTACAGTTGTTTGTTCATATCGTCATGAACATCAATACACTGGAGAATGAATTTACAGTTTTTAAAAAAACATTCATGATAACCAATACACTGGGGAATGGATTTACAATTGATTGTTAAGAAATTCATGATAACCATAAAATGGGGAATGATTTACAGTTGTTCGTTAATATAGTCATCATAACGAATACACTTGGCAATGAATTTACAGTTGCTTGTTAATATAGTCATGATAATAAATATTCTGGAGAATGAATTTACAGTTGCTTGTTAATATAGTCATGATAACCACAAAAGGGGGAATGAATTCACAGTTGTTTGCTGATGTATTCATGATAATCAATACTCTGGAGAATGAATTTACAGTTGTTTGATAATATAGTCATGATAACTAATACACTGGTGAATTAATTTACAGTGGTTTGTTAATACAGTCATGCTAACCAATACACTGGGGAATGGATTTACAGTTGTTTGTTAAATTGGACATGATAACCAATACACTGGGGAGTGAATTTACAGTTGATTGTTAATATAGTCATGATAACCAATACAATGGAAATGGAATTATCGTTGTTTGTCCATGTAGTCATGATAACCCATACACTGTGGAATGAATTTACAGTTGTTTATTATTATAGTCATGACAACAAATACAATGGAAATTAATTTACAGTTGATTGTTAATATAGTCATGATAACTAATACATTTGGAAATGAATTTACTTTGATTGTTGAAATAGACATGAAATCTAACACATTGAGGAATGAATTTACAGATGTTTGTTCAGAGACTTATGAAAACCAATACACTGGGAAATGAATCTACAGTTGTTTGTTGCTGAAGTCACGAGGACCAATACACTGGAGAATGAATTTACAGTTGATTGTTAATATAGCCATGATAACCAATACACCGAGCAATGTATTTATTGTTTATTGTTAAGATAGTCATGATAACCAATACAATGGGGAATGAATTTCCAGTTGTTTGTTGATATATTCATGATAACCAATACACTGGGGAATGAATTAACAATTGTTTGCGAAATTGGACATGACAACAAATACACTGGGGAATTAATTTGGTGTTGTTTGTTGATATCGTCATGACAACTAATACACTGGGTAATGAATTTACATTTGTTTGCCAATGTATTTATGATAGCCAACACATTGGGGAATGAATTTACAGTTGTTTGTCAATGTATTTATGATAGCCAACACATTGGGGAATGAATTTACAGTTGTTTGTTAATATAGTCATGATAACCAATACACCGGGGAATGAATTTAAAATTGTTTGTGAAATTGGACATGAAAATCAATACACTGGGGAACGAATTTAATGTTTTTTTAACATAATAATGATAACCAATACACTGGGGAATGGATTGACCGTTGATTGTTAAGATAGCCATGATAACCAATACACTGGGGAATTAATTTACAGTTGTTTGTTGAAAAAGTCATGATAACCAATGGACTGGGGAAAGTATTTACAGTTGATTGTTAACATAGTCATGTTCACCAAGAAAATAGGGAATGAATTTACGGTTGTTTGTTTATATGTTCATGATAACCAATGCACTGGGGAAAGAATTTACAATTGTTTGTTGAGATAGTCATGATAACCAAAACACTGGATAGTGAATTTACAGTTGTATGTTAATATAGTCGTGATAACCTACACTGGGGAATAAATTTACAGTTGTTTGCGAATATAGTCATAATGACCAATACACTGGGGAATGAATTTACAGTTTGCTAATATAGTCATGATGACCAATACACTGAGGAGTGAATTTACATTTGTTTGTTCATATCGTCATGATAGCAAATACACAGGGAAATGAATTTACAGTTGATTGTTAACAAAGTGATGTAACCAATACACTAGGGAATGAATTTATAGTCGTTTTTTAACATAGTCATGCTAACCAATACACTGGGGGATGAATTTACATTTGGTTGTTAATATTGTCATGATAGCCAATACACTGGGGAATGGATTTTCAGTTGTGTATTAATGTCGTGATGATAAACAAAACACTGGGGAATAGATTTACAATTGTGTTTTATTTTAGTCATGATAACCAATATACCGGGGAATGAATTTGCAGTTCTTTGTTAACATATTCATGGTAACCAATAGACTGGGGAATGAATTTTCAGTTGATTGTCACTATAGTCATGATAAGCAATACACTGGGGAATGAATATACAGTTGTTTGTTAAAAAAAGTCATGATAACCAATAAACTTGTGAATGAATTTGCAGTTGATTGCCAATGTTGCCATGATAAGCAATACACTGGGGAATGAATTTAAACTTGTTTGTTAAATTGGACATTATAACTAATACACTGAGGAATGAATTAATAGTTGATTGTTAATATGTTCATGATAACCAAATCACTGGGGAATAAATTTGCAGTTGTTTGTTCATATCGTCATGATAACCAATACACCAGAGGATTGAATTTACAGATGATTTTTAAATTGGGCATGGTAACCATTACACTGGGGAATGAATTTAAAGTTGTTTGTTGATATAGTCATCATAAGCAATACACTGGGGAATGAATTTACAGTTTTTTGTTAATATAGTCATCATAAGCAATACACTGGGGAATGAATTTACAGTTGTTTGTTAATATAGTCATGATTACCAATTCACCGGGGATTGCATTTACAGTTGATTGTTATTATAGTCGTGATAACTAATACACTGGGAATTAATTACAGTTGATTGTTAAATTGGACATTTCAACCAAAACACCGGGGAATGAATTTACATCTGTTTGTCAATATAGTCATGATAACCAAAACACTGAGCAATGAATTCACAGTTGTTTGTTCATATAGTAATGATAACCAATATGCTGGGGAATGAATTTACAGTTGTTTGTTAATAAAGTCATGATAACCAATACACTGGGGAATGGATTTACAATTATTTTTTAACACAGTCATGGCAAACAATACACTGGAGAATGAATTTACATTTGTTTTTTAATACAGTCATCAAAACCAATACACTGGGGAATGAACTTACCGTTGATTGTTAAGATTGCCATGATAACCAATACACTGGGCAATTAATTTACAGTTGTTTGTTGCTATAGTCATGATAACGAATACACTGGGGAAAGAATGTACAGTTGTTTGCTCATATAGTCATGGTAACCAATACAATGGGGAAAGAATGTACAGTTGTTTACTAATATAGTCATGAGAACTAATACAATGGGGAATGAATTTACAGTTGTTTGTAATTATATTCGTCATAACCAATACTCCGGGGAATGGATTTAAAGTTGTGTATTAATGTAATCATGATAACCAAAACACTGGGGAATGAATTTTCAGTTGTGTTTTAATGTAGTCATGATAACCAATACACTGGGGAATGGATTTACAGTTGTTTGTTTAAAAAGTCACGAGAACCAACACACTGGGGAATTAATTTATAGTTGTTTGTCAATGTAGTAATTATAACCAACACAATGGGGAATGAATTTGCAGTTGTTTGTTAAATTGCACAAGATAACCAGGGTACTGGGGAAAGAATTTTCTGTTGTTTGTTAAATTGGACATGATGGCGAACACACTGGGTAATGAATTTAGAGTTGATTGTCAACATAGTCATGATAACTAATACAATTGGGAATTAATTTACATTTGATTGTCAACACAGTCATGATAACCAATACATTGGGAATGAATTTACAGTTGATTGTTAATATAGTAACGATAACCAATACGCTGAGGAATGTATTTATTGTTGTTTGTTAACATAGTCATGATAACCAATGCACTGGGGAAATAATTTACAATTGTTTGTAAATATAATCATGATAAGCAATACACTGGGGAGTGAATTTACAGTTGTTTGCTCAAGTATTCGTGATATCCAATACACTGTGGAATGAATTTGCAGTTGTTTGGTAAATTTGACATGATAACCAATACACTGAGGAATGAATTTACCGTTGTTGTTATTCTGGTCATCATAACCAATACAATCAGGAATGAATTTACAGTTGTTTGTTAATATCGCCATGATAGCCAATACACTGGGAAAAGAATTTACAGTTGTTTGTTAAATTGGACATGATAACTCATACACTGGGGAATTAATTTACACTTAATTGTTAATATAGTCATGATAACCAATGCACTGCAGAATCAATTTACAGTTGATTGTTAAATTGAGCATGATAACCATTACTCTGGGTAAATAATTCAGTTATTTGTTAATATAGTGATGATAACCAATACACTGGGGAAAGAATTAACAGTTGATTGTTAAATTGGACGTGATAACGATTACACTGGGGAATGAATTTCCAGCTTTTTGTTAAATTGCACATGGTAACCAATGCACTGGGGAAAGAATTAGCAGTTGTTTGTTGAGATAGTCATGATAAAAACAACTGGGGAATAAATTTACAGTTGATTGTTATTCTAGTCATTATAACCAATACAATGGAGAATGAATTTTCAGTTGTTTGTCATATAGTCTTGATAACGAATACACTGGGGAATGAATTTACAGTTGTTTGTTAATATAGTCATGATAACCATCACACTGTTGACTGAATTTACAGTTGTTTGTCAATATAGTCATGATAACTAATACACTGGTGAATGAATTTACAGTTGTCTGTTGAAATAGTCATGATAACAAACACACTGGTGAATGAATTTACAATTTTTTGTCAATATCGTCATAATAACCAATTCACAGGTGAATGAATTTAATGTTGTTTGTTAAATTGGACATGATAACCAATATACTGGGGAATGAATTCACATTTTTTGTCAATATGATCATGCTAACCAATACACTGGGGGAATGAATTTCCAGCTGACCGTTAATATATTCAAGATAACCAATACACGGGTGAATGAATTTACAGTTGATTGTTCAATTGAGCATGATAACCATTACACTGGGAATAGAATTCACAGTTATTTGTTAATATAGTGATGATAACAAATACACTGGGGAATGAATTTACAGTTAATTGATAAATGGGACATGATAACTGATACACTGGGGAAAGAATTTACAGCAATTTGTTAATATCGTCATGATAACCAAAACACTGGTGAAACAATTTACAGCTGTTTGTTGATATCGTCATGATAACCAATGCAATGAGGAATGAATTTACAGTTGTTTGTTAAGACAGTCATGAAAACCAATACACTGGGGAATGAATTTGCAGTTATTTGTTAGTATAGTCATGATAACCAATACACTGGGGAATTAATTTTCAGTTGTTTGTTAATGTAGTCATGATAACGAATACACTGGGGAATGAATTTACAGTTGTTTGTTAATATAGTCATGATAACCAACACACTGTTGACTGAATTTACAGTTGTTTGTTAATATCGTCATGATAACAAACACATTGGTGAATGAATTTACATTTTTTTGACAATATCGTCATAATAACCAATACACGGGTGAATGAATTTAATGTTGTTTGTTAAATTGGACATGATAACCAATACACTGGGGAATGAATTTGCAGTTGTTTGTTAATATAGTCATGAAAACTAAAACACTGGGGAATGAATTTACAGTTGTTTGTTAATGCAGTCATGATAACCAATACACTGGGCAATTATTTTTCAGTTGATTGATAAGATATTCATGATAATTAAAACACTGGGGAATGAAATAACGGATGTTTGTTAACGTAGTCAATGATAACCAATACACTGGGGAATTAATTTAAAGTTGTTGGTTAACATAGTCATGATAACTAAAACACTGGGGAATGAATTTACAGTTGTTAGTTAATGTAGTTATGATGACCAATTCACCGGGGAATGAATTTACAGTTGTTTGTTAATAACTTCATGATAACCAATGCACTGGGGGATGAATTTAACGTAGTTTTTTAAAATAGTCATCATAACCAATACACTGGGGAATTAATTTAATGTTGTTTTTTTAATATAGTCCTGAGAACCAATACACTGGGGAATGAAATAACAGCTATTTGTTAATATAGTCATGATATCTAATACATGGAAAATGAATTTACAGATGATTGTTAAATTGGACATGATAACCATTGCACTGCGGAATAAATTTACTGTAGTTTGTTAAATTGGACATGATAACTAATAAACTGGGCAATGAATTTACAGCTGATTGTTAAATTGGACATTCTAACCAAAACACTGGGGAGTAAATTTACAGTTGTTTATTAATATAGTCATGAGAACCAATACACTAGGGAATGAATTCAGAGTTGAATGTTAAATTGAACATGATTACCAATACATTGGGGAATGAATTTACAGTTCTTTGTTAATATAGTCATGATAACCAACACACTGGGGAATGAATTTACAGTTGTTTGTTCATATAGTCATGATAAGCAATACAATGGGGAATGAATTTGCAGTTGTTTGTTAAGAGACCCATGATAAGCAACACAGTGGAGAATGCATTTACAGTGGTTTGGTAATGCAGTCATGATAACCATTACACTGGCGAATGAATTTAAAGTTGTTTGTTGATATAGTATTGATAACCAATAGACTGGGGAAATAATTTGCAGCTGTTTGTTAATATAGTCGTGATAACTAATACACTGGGCATGAATTTACAGTTGATTGTCAAATTGGATGTGATAACCATTGCACTGGGGAAAGAATTTACAGTTGTTTGTTCATGTCGTCATGATAAGCAATGCACTGGGGAATTAATTTACAGTTGTTTTTTTAATATAGTCATGATAACCAATACGCTGGGGAATGAATTTACGTTTTATCGTTAATATAGTCATGATAACCAATACACGGGAGAATGAATTTATTGTTGATTTTTATATTGGACATGATAACCATTACACTGGGGAATTAATCTACAGTTGTTTGTTAAATTGGACATGATAACTAATACACTGGGGAATGAATTTACGTTTGTTTGTCATGAAAACCAATTCACTGGGGAATGCATATACCGCTGTTTCTTTAGATAGTCATGATAACAAACACACTGGCGAATGAATGTACAGTTGTTTATTGATGTATTCATGATAGCCAATAGAATCGGTGATGCATTCATAGTTGATTGTAGAATTGGATATGATAACCAATCTACTGAGAATGTATTTACAGCTCTTTGTTAAGGCAGTGATGATAACTAATACACTGGGGAATGAATTTACAGTTGGGTTTTAATGTAGTCATGATAACGAATACACTGTGGAATGAATTCACAGTTGATTGTTCAAGTGGACATGATAACTGATACACTGAGGAATGAATTTACTTTTGATTGTTAATATAGTTCTGATAACCAATACACTGGGGAATGAATTTACAGTTGTTTGTAAATATAGTCATGATAACCAATACACTGGGGAATGAATTTAATGTTGTTTTTTTAATATAATCTTGATAACCAATACACTGGGGAATGAATTAACATCTATTTGTTAATATAGTCATAATAACCAATACACTGGGGAATTAATTTTCAGTTGGTTGTTCAAATCGTCATGATATCTAATACACTGGGGAATTAATTTACAGTTGTTTGCTCATATCGTCATGGTATCTAATACACTGGAAAATGAATTTATAGATGATTGTTAAATTGGACATGATAACTAATAAACTGGGGAATGAATTTACAGTTGTTTGTTAATATAGTCATGATAACCAACACACTGGGGAATGAATTTACAGTTTTTTGTTCATTTTGTCATGATAACCAACACATTGGGGAATGAATTTGCAGTTGTTTGTTAATATAGCCATGATAAGCAATACAGTGGAGAATGTATTTACAGTGATTTGTTGATGCAGTCATGATAACCATTACACTGGCGAATGAATTTAAAGTTGTTTGTTGATATAGTCATGATAACCAATACACAGGGGAATGAAGTTGCAGTTGTTTGTTGATATAGTCATGATAACTAATACACTGGGCGAATGAATTTACAGTTGTTTGTTAATATAGTCATGATAACCAATACACTGGGGGATGAATTCACAAGTTGTGTGTGAAGAAAGTCATGATAACCAATACACTGGGGAATGAATTTACAGTTGTGTTTTAATGTCGTCATGATAAGCAATACACTGTGGAATGAATTTACAGTTGAATGTTAAAGTGGACATGATAACTAATACACTGTGGAATTAATTCACGTTTGATTGTTAATATAGTCATGATAACCAATACACTGGCGAATGAATTTAAAGTTGTTTGTTGATATAGTCATCATAACAAAAACACTGCGGAACTAATTTACAGTTATTAGTCAATATCGTCATGATAACCAAAGCCCTGGTAATAAATTTATAATTGATTTTCTAAATTGGACATTATAACCAATACACTGGGGAATGAATTACAGTTGCTTGTTAATACATTTATCATATCAATACACTGGGGGAATGAATTTCCAGCTGACCGTTAATATATTCAAGATAACCAATACACGGGTGAATGAATTTACAGTTGATTGTTCAATTGAGCATGATAACCATTACACTGGGAATAGAATTCACAGTTATTTGTTAATATAGTGATGATAACCAATACACTGGGGAATTAATTTACAGTTAATTGATAAATGGGACATGATAACCAAAACACTGGGGAATGAATTTACAGTTGTTTGTTAATACAGTCATGAAAACCAATACACTGGGGAATGAATTTGCAGTTATTTGTTAGTGTAGTCATGATAACCAAGACACTGGGGAATTAATTTTCAGTTGTTTGTTAATGTAGTCATGATAACGAATACACTGGGGAATGAATTTACAGTTGTTTGTTAATATAGTCATGATAACCAACACACTGTTGACTGAATTTACAGTTGTTTGTTAATATCGTCATGATAACAAACACACTGGTGAATGAATTTACATTTTTTTGACAATATCGTCATAATAACCAATACACGGGTGAATGAATTTAATGTTGTTTGTTAAATTGGACATGATAACCAATACACTGGTGAATGGAATTACCGTTGTTTGTTGATATAGTCATCATAAGCAATACTCTGGGGAATGAATTTACAATTGTTTGTTAATGTAGTCTTGACAACTCATACCATGGGGAATGAATTTACAGTTAATTGTTAAATGGGGCATGATAACTAATACACTGGGGAAAGAATTTACAGCTATTTGTTAATATCGTCATGATAACCAAAACACGGGGGAGAGAATTTACAGCTGTTTGTTAATATCGTCATGATAAACAATACACTGGGTAAAGAACTAATATTTGATTGTAAAATTGGACATGATAACCAATACACTGGAGAATGAAATTACAGTTGATCATTAATATAAGCATGATAACCAATGCACCGGGGAAAGAATATAGAGTTGATTGTTAAATTGAGCATGATAACTATTGAACTGGGGAATGAATTTACAGTTATTTGTTAATATCGTCATGATAATCAATACACTGGGGAATGAATTTACCCTTGTTTGTTGATATGTTCATGATAACAATCACACTGGGGAATGAATTTACAGTTGATCGTTATTATAGTCATGATAACCAATACACTGGGGAATGAATTTACAGTTGTTTGTTAATATAGTCATGATACCCAATACACTGGCGAAGGAATTTACATTTGTTTGTTAAGATACTCATTATAACCAATGCACTGCGAAATGAATTCGTAATTGATTGTTAAATTGGACATGATAACCAATACACTGGGGAATGAATTTGCAGTTGTTTGTTAATATAGTCATTAAAACTAAAACACTGGGGAATGAATTTACAGTAGTTTGTTAATGCAGTCATGATAACCAATACACTGGGCAATGATTTTTCAGTTGATTGATAAGATAGTCATGATAACTAAAACACTGGGGAATGAAATAACAGATGTTTGTTAACGTAGTCAATGATAACCAATACACTGGGGAATTAATTTAAAGTTGTTTGTTAACATAGTCATGATAACTAAAACACTGGGGAATGAATTTACAGTTGTTTGTTAATGTAGTCATGATGACCAATTCACCAGGGAATGAATTTACAGTTGTTTGTTAATAACTTCATGATAACCAATGCACTGGGGGATGAATTTAATGTAGTTTTTTAAAATAGTCATCATAACCAATGCACTGGGGAATTAATTTAATGTTGTTTTTTTAATATAGTCCTGAGAACCAATACACTGGGGAATGAAATAACAGCTATTTGTTAATATAGTCATGATATCTAATACATGGAAAATGAATTTACAGATGATTGTTAAATTGGACATGATAACCATTGCACTGCGGAATAAATTGACTGTAGTTTGTTAAATTGGACATGATAACTAATAAACTGGGCAATGAAATTACAGCTGATTGTTAAATTGGACATTCTAACCAAAATACTGGGCAATGAATTTACAGTTGTTTATTAATATAGTCATGAGAACCAATACACTGGGGAATGAATTCAGAGTTGAATGTTAAATTGAACATGATTACCAATACATTGGGGAATGAATTTACAGTTCTTTGTTAATATAGTCATGATAACCAACACACTGGGGAATGAATTTACAGTTGTTTGTTCATATAGTCATGATAAGCAATACAATGGGGAATGCATTTGCAGTTGTTTGTTAAGAGAGCCATGATAAGCAATACAGTGGAGAATGCATTTACAGTGGTTTGGTAATGCAGTCATGATAACCATTACACTGGCGAATGAATTTAAAGTTGTTTGTTGATATAGTATTGATAACCAATAAACTGGGGAAATAATTTGCAGCTGTTTGTTAATATAGTCGTGATAACTAATACACTGGGAATGAATTTACAGTTGATTGTCAAATTGGACGTGACCACCATTGCACTGGGGAATGAATTTACAGTTGTTTTTTTTTAATATAGTCATGATAACCAATACGCTGGGGAATGAATTTACATTTTATCGTTCATATAGTCATGATAACCAATACACGGGAGAATGAATTTACTGTTGATTTTTAAATTGGACATGATAACCATTACACTGGGGAATTAATCTACAGTTGTTTGTTAAATGGGACATGATAACTAATACACTGGGGAATGAATTTACGTTTGTTTGTCATGAAAACCAATTCACTGGGGAGTGCATATACCGCTGTTTCTTTCGATAGTCATGATAACAAACACACTGGCGAATGAATGTACAGTTGTTTATTGATGTATTCATGATAGCCAATAGACTGGGTGATGCATTCATAGTTGATTGTATAATTGGATATGATAACCAATCGACTGAGAATGTATTTACAGCTCTTTGTTAAGACAGTGATGATAACTAATACACTGGGGAATGAATTTTCATTTGTTTGTTAATGTAGTCATGCTAACCAATACACTGGGGAATGAATTTACAGTTGGGTTTTAATGTAGTCATGATAACGAATACACTGTGGAATGAATTCACAGTTGATTGTGAAAGTGGACATGACAACTGATACATTGGGGAATGAATTTACTTTTGATTGTTAATATAGTTCTGATAACCAATATACTGGGGAATGAATTTACACTTGTTTGTTCATATAGTCAATGAGAACCAATACACTGGGGAATGTATTTACAGTTGTTTGTTGATACAATCATGACAACCAATGCACTGGGGAATGGATTAAAGTTGGGTTTTAATGTAATCATGATAAGGAATACACTGTGGAATGAATTCACAGTTGATTGTTAAAGCGGACATGATAACCATTACAATAGGGAATGAATTTACAGTTGTTTGTCAATCTTGTCATGATAACCAATCCACTGGTAATGAATTCAAAATTGATTGTTGTATTGGACATGATAACCATACATTGGGGAATAAATTTACAGTTGTTTGTAAATATAGTCATGATAACCAATACACTGGGGAATGAATTTACATTTTATCGATAAGATAGTCATGATAACCAATACACGGGTGAATGAATTTACTGTTGATTTTTAAATTGGACATGATAACCATTACACTGGGGAATGAATTTACAGTTGTTTGTTCATATAGTCATGATAACCAACACACTGGGGAATGAATATAAAGTTCTTTGTTAAATTGGACATGATAACCATTAAAATGGGGAATGAATTTACAGTTGTTTGTTAATATAGTCATAAAAACCAATACACTTGGGAATGAATTTACACTTGTTTGTTGATGAAGTCATGATCACCAATACACTGGGGAATGAATTTGCATTTGTTTGTTAATATCGTCATGATAACCAATACAATGTGAATGAATTTACAGTTGTTTGTTAACATAGTCTTGATAACCAATACACTGGGAAATGGATTTACCGTTGTTTGTTGACATAGTCATGAAGACAAACACACTGGGGGATGAATTTATACTGGATCATTCACATTGTCAAGATAACCAATACGCGGTTGAATGAATTTCGAGTTGATTGTTAAATTGAGCATGATAACTATTACACTGGGGAATGAATTTAAATTGTTTGGTAATATCGTCATGATAACGAATGCACTGGGGAATGAATTGAACGTTGTTTTTTTGATATAGTCATGATAACCAATACACTGGGGAATGAATTAACATCTATTTGTTAATATAGTCATAATAACCAATACACTGGGGAATTAATTTTCAGTTGGTTGTTCAAATCGTCATGATATCTAATACACTGGGGAATGAATTTACAGTTGTTTGCTCATATCGTCATGGTATCTAATACACTGGAAAATGAATTTATAGATGATTGTTAAATTGGACCTGATAACCATTGCACTGCGGAATAAATTTACTGTAGTCTGTTAAATTGTACATGATAACTAATAAACTGGGGAATGAATTTACAGTTGTTTGTTAATATCGTCATGATAACCAACACACTGGGGAATACATTTACAGTTGTTTGTTCATTTTGTCATGATAACCAACACATTGGGGAATGAATTTGCAGTTGTTTGTTAATATAGCCATGATAAGCAATACAGTGGAGAATGTATTTACAGTGATTTGTTGATGCAGTCATGATAACCATTACACTGGCGAATGAATTTAAAGTTGTTTGTTGATATAGTCATGATAACCAATACACAGGGGAATGAATTTGCAGCTGTTTGTTAATATAGTCATGATAACAAATGCACAACGGAATGAATTTACAGATGTTTATTAATATAGTCGTGATAACTAATACACTGGGGAATCAATTTACAGTTGTTTATTGTTGTACTGATGTTAACCAATAGACTGGGGAATGAATTTTCAATTAATTATTAAGTTGGACATGATAACCAATACACTGGGGAATGAATTTACAGCAGTTTGTTCATATAGTCATGATAACCAATACATTGTGGAATGGATTTACATTTGTTTTTTTAATATCGTCATGATAACCAATACACTGGGGAATGGATTTACCGTTGATTGTTGATAACGTCATGACAACAAACACACTGGGGAATGAATTTACACTTGATCATTAATATGGTCAAGATAACCAATACACGGGTGAATGAATTCCGAGTTGATTGTTAAATTGAGCATGATTACTATTACACCAGGGAATGAATTTACATTTGTTTGTTAATATTGTCATGATAACGAAAGCACTGGGGAATCAATTTACCGTTGTTTGTTGCTGTTCTCATGATAACCAATACACTGGTGATCGAATTTTATATTGTTTGTTAATATAGTCATGATAACCAATACACTGGGGAATGAATTTACAGCTGTTTGTTGAGATAGTCATGATAAACGATACAGTGGGGAATAAATTTACAGTTGTTTGTAGATATAGCCATGATATACAATACACTGGGGAATTAATTTATAGTTGTTTGTTGATATAGTCATGATAACCAATACACTGGGGAATGAATTTACATTTCTCTGTGAACATAGTCATGATAACCACAAAACTGGGTAATGAATTCATAGTTGATTGTTAAATTGGACATCATTACCAATACACTGGGGAATGAATTTACAGTTGTTTGTTAATATAGTCATGATAACCAACACACTGGGGAATGAATTTAAAGTAGTTTGTTGACATAGTCATGATAACCAATACACTGCAGAATCAATTTGCAGCTGTTTCTAAGAATCGTCATGATAACGAATACACTGGGAAGGAATTTCCAGTTGATTGTTAAATTGGACGTGATAACCATTACACTGGGGAAAGAATTTACAGTTTGTTGTTAATATAGTCATGATAACCAATTCATTGGGGAATGAATTTACACTTGTTTGTTAATATGCTCATGATAACCAAAACACTGGGGAATGAATTTAAAGTTGTTTGTTAAATTGGACATGATAACCAATACATTTGGGAATGAATTTAATACTGTTTGTTAATATAGTCATTATAACGAATATACTGCGGAATGAATTTACACTTGTTTGTTGATGTACTCATGATAACCAATACACTGGGGAATGAATTTTATATTGTTTGTTCATGTTGTCATGATAACCAATACACTAGGGAATGAATTTACGTTTGCTTGTTAATATAGTCATGATAACTAATACACTGGGAATGAATTTTCAATTGATTGTTAAGTTGGACATGATAACCAATACAATGTGGAATGAAATTACAGTTGTTTATTAATATAGTCATGATAACCAATACACTGGGTAATAAATTCTGAGTTGATTGTTAAATTGGACATGATTACCAATACACGGGGGAATGAATTTGCAGTTCTTTGTTAATATCGTCATGATAAACAATGCACTGGAGAATGCATTTCAAGTTGTTTATTAATGCAGTCATGATAACCAATACACTGGCGAATGAATTTAAAGTTGTTTGTTAATATAGTCATGATCACCAATACACTGGGGAATTAATTTACATTTGTTTGTTTTTAATATCGTGATAACTAATACACTGGGACGTGATAACCATTACACTGGGGAATGAAATGACAGTTTGTAGTTAATATCGTCTTGATAACTAATACACTGGGGAAAGGATTTACCGTTGTTTGTTCATATAGTCATGACAACAAACACATTGGGGAATGAATTTACACTTGATCATTAATATAGTCAAGATAACCAATACACGGGTGAATGAATTTCGAGTTGATTGTTAAATTGAGCATGATAACTATTACACTGCGCAATGAATTTACAGTTGTTTGTTAACATAGTCATGATAACGAATGCACTGGGGAATGAATTTACAGACGTTAGTTCATACAGTCATGATACCCAATACACTGGGGAATGAATTTAAAGTTGTTTTTTAATATAGTGATGCTGACCAATACGCTGGGGAATGAATTTAGAGTTGTTTGTTGATGTAGCATGATAACCAATGCACTGGGAATGAATTAACAGTTGTTTGTTAATATAGTCATGATAACTAATGCACTGTGGAATCAATTTACAGTTTTTATTAATGTACTCATGATGACCAATACACTGGGGAATGAATTTTATTTTGTTGGTTAATATAGTCATGATAACCAATACACTGGGGAATAAATTTCAGTTGTTTTTTGATATAGTCGTTATAACCAATACACTGCGGAATGGATTTACAGTTGTTTGTTAATATAGTCAAAATGACCAATTAACTGGAGACTGAATTTTCATTTGTTTGTTCATTTAGTCTATGATAACCAATGCACCGGGGAATGAATTTTCAGTTGTTTGTTCATATAGTCAATGATAACCAAAACACTGGGGAATGAATTTACAGTTGACCATTAATATAGTCGTGATAACCAATACACGGGTGAATGAATTTCGAGTTGATTGTTAAATTGAATATGATAACTATAACACTGGGGAATGAATTTACAGTTGTTTGTTCATATAGTCATTATAATCAATAAACTTGGCAATGAATTTACAGTGGATTGTTAAGTTGGACATGATAACCAAGGCCCTGGGGAATGAATTTACAGCTGTTTGTTAATATAGTCATTATCACCAGTGCACTGGGGAATGAATTTAAAGCTGTTTGTTAATATAGTCATGATAACCAATACAGTGGGGAATAATTTTACAGTTGTGTGTTGATATAGTCGTTAAAATCAATACACTGGGTAATGGATTTACAGTTGATTGTTAATATAGTCAAGATGGACAACAAACTGGAGAATGAATTTTCATTTGTTTGTTCATGTCGTCAATGATAACCAATACACTGGGGAATGAATTTACAGTTGTTTGTTCAGATAGTCAATGATAACCAATACATTGGGAATGAATTTACAGTTGTTTGTTCATATAGTCAATGACAACAAACACATTGGGTAATGAATTTACAGTTGATCATCAAAAAAGACATGATAACCAATACACGGGTGAATGAATTTCGAGTTGATTGTTAAATTGAGCATGATAACTATTACACTGGGGAATGAATTTTCAGTTGTTTGTTGAGAAGATCATGACAACAAACACACTGTTGAATGAATTTACAATTGTTTATTAATATAGTCAGTCATGATAACCAATACACTGGGGAATGAATTTACATTTGTTTGTTAAATTGGACATGATAACCAATACACAGGGGAGTGAATTTAATATTGTTTGTTAATGTAGTCATCATAACTAATACACTGCGGAATGAATTTAAACTTGCATGTTGAAGAAGGCATGATATGCAATGCACTGGGGAATGAATTTACAGTTGCTTGTTGATATAGTCATGATAACTAAAACAATGGTGAATGAATTTACAGTTGTTTGTTGCTGTACTCATAATAACCAAAACATTGGTGAACGAATTTTATATTTTTTCTTAATATAGTCATGATAACCAATACACTGGGGAATGAATTTACAGCTGTTTGTTGAGATAGTCATGATAAACGATACAGTGGGGAAAACATTTACAGTTGTTTGTAGATATAGTCATGATATACAATACACTGGGGAATTAATTTACAGTTGTTTGTTGATATAGTCATGATAGCCAATACATTGGGAATGAATTTACATTTCTCTGTGAACATAGTCATGATAACCACAAAACTGGGTAATGAATTCATAGTTGATTGTTAAATTGGACATCATTACCAATACACTGGGGAATGAATTTACAGTTGTTTGTAGATATAGTCATGCTAACTAATAAACTTGGAATGAATTTACATTTGTTTGTTAACATAGTCCTGATAACCGATACACTGGGTAATAAATTCAGAGTTGATTGTTAAATTGGACATGATAACTAATACACTGGGGAATGAATTTACAGCTGTTTGTTCATCCAGTCATGATAACCAATACACTGTGAATGAATTTACAGTTGTTTGTTAACATAGTCATGATAACTAAAACACTGGGGAATGGATTTACAGTTGTTTGTTAATATAGTCATGAAGACAAACACACTGGGGAATGAATTTACACTGGATCAATCACATAGTCAAGATAACCAATACACGGTTGAATGAATTTCGAGTTGATTGTTAAATTGAGCATGATAACTATTACACTGGGGAATGAATTTAAATTGTTTGGTAATATCGTCATGATAACGAATGCACTGGGGAATGAATTTAACGTTGTATTTTTTAATATAGTCATGATAACCAATACACTGGGGAATGAATTTAATTTTGTTTTTTAATATATTCATGATAACCATTACACTGGGGAATGAATATACATCTATTTGTTAATATAGTCATAATAACCAATACACTGGGGAAAGAATTTACAGTTGTTTGTTCATATCGTCATGGTATCTAATACACTGGAAAATGAATTTACAGATGATTGTTAAATTGGACATGATAACCATTGCACTGCGGAATAAATTTACTGTAGTTTGTTAAATTGGACATGATAACGAATAAACTGGGCAATGAATTTACAGCTGATTGTTAAATTGGACATTCTAACCAAAACACTGGGGAATAAATTTACAGTTGTTTATTAATATAGTCATGAGAACCAATACACTGGGGAATTAATTCAGAGTTCAATGTTAAATTGGACATGATTACCAATACACTGGGGAATGAATTTACAGTTCTTTGTTAATATAGTCATGAAAACCAACACACTGGGGAAAGAATTTACAATTGTTTGTTCATTTTGTCATGATACCCAACACACTGCGGAATGAATTTACAGTTGTTTGTTGATATCGCCATGATAAGCAATACAGTGGAGAATGTATTTACAGTGGTTTGTTGATGCAGTCGTGATAACCATTACACTGGCGAATGAATTTAAAGTTGTTTGTTGATATAGTCATGATAACCAATAGACAGGGGTATGAATTTGCAGCTGTTTGTTAACATAGTCATGATAACAAATACACAACGGAATGAATTTACAGTTGTTTGTTAATATAGTCGTGATAACTAATACACTGGGAATGAATTTATAGTTGATTGTTAAATTGCACGTGATAACCATTGCACTGTGGAAAGAATTTACAGTTTATTGTTAACATAGTCATGATAACGAATACACTGGGGAATGAATTCACAGTTGTTTGTTAAATTAGTCATGATAACCAATACAATGGAATATGAATTTACAGTTGTTTGTTAATATTGTCATGATAACTAATACACTGTGGAATGAATTCACAATTTTTTGTTGATGAAGTCATGGTGACCAATACACTGGGAATGAATTTACAGTCGTTTGTTGATATTGCATGTAACCAATGCACGGTGAATGAATTTACAGTTGTTTGTTAATGTAGTCATGATAACTAATACAATGGGGAATCAATTTACAGTTGTTTATTGTTGTACTGATGTTAACCAACACACTGGGGAATGAATTTTCAGTTAATTGTTAAGTTGGACATGATAACCAAGACACTGGGGAATGAATTTACAGCTGTTTGTTGATATGGTCATGATCACCAATACACTGGGGAATGAATTTACATTTCTCTGTGAACATAGTCATGATAACCACAAAACTGGGTAATGAATTCATAGTTGATTGTTAAATTGGACATCATTACCAATACACTGGGGAATCAATTTACAGTTGTTTGTTAATATAGTCATGATAACCAACACACTGGGGAATGAATTTAAAGTAGTTTGTTGACATAGTCATGATAACCAATACACTGCAGAATCAATTTGCAGCTGTTTCTAAGAATCGTCATGATAACGAATACACTGGGAAGGAATTTCCAGTTGATTGTTAAATTGGACGTGATAACCATTACACTGGGGAAAGAATTTACAGTTTGTTGTTAATATAGTCATGATAACCAATTCATTGGGGAATGAATTTACACTTGTTTGTTAATATGCTCATGATAACCAAAACACTGGGGAATGAATTTAAAGTTGTTTGTTAAATTGGACATGATAACCAATACATTTGGGAATGAATTTAATACTGTTTGTTAATATAGTCATTATAACGAATATACTGCGGAATGAATTTACACTTGTTTGTTGATGTACTCATGATAACCAATACACTGGGGAATGAATTTTATATTGTTTGTTCATGTTGTCATGATAACCAATACACTAGGGAATGAATTTACGTTTGCTTGTTAATATAGTCATGATAACTAATACACTGGGAATGAATTTTCAATTGATTGTTAAGTTGGACATGATAACCAATACAATGTGGAATGAAATTACAGTTGTTTATTAATATAGTCATGATAACCAATACACTGGGTAATAAATTCTGAGTTGATTGTTAAATTGGACATGATTACCAATACACGGGGGAATGAATTTGCAGTTCTTTGTTAATATCGTCATGATAAACAATGCACTGGAGAATGCATTTCAAGTTGTTTATTAATGCAGTCATGATAACCAATACACTGGCGAATGAATTTAAAGTTGTTTGTTAATATAGTCATGATCACCAATACACTGGGGAATTAATTTACATTTGTTTGTTTTTAATATCGTGATAACTAATACACTGGGACGTGATAACCATTACACTGGGGAATGAAATGACAGTTTGTAGTTAATATCGTCTTGATAACTAATACACTGGGGAAAGGATTTACCGTTGTTTGTTCATATAGTCATGACAACAAACACATTGGGGAATGAATTTACACTTGATCATTAATATAGTCAAGATAACCAATACACGGGTGAATGAATTTCGAGTTGATTGTTAAATTGAGCATGATAACTATTACACTGCGCAATGAATTTACAGTTGTTTGTTAACATAGTCATGATAACGAATGCACTGGGGAATGAATTTACAGACGTTTGTTCATACAGTCATGATACCCAATACACTGGGGAATGAATTTAAAGTTGTTTTTTAATATAGTGATGCTGACCAATACGCTGGGGAATGAATTTAGAGTTGTTTGTTGATGTAGCATGATAACCAATGCACTGGGAATGAATTAACAGTTGTTTGTTAATATAGTCATGATAACTAATGCACTGTGGAATCAATTTACAGTTTTTATTAATGTACTCATGATGACCAATACACTGGGGAATGAATTTTATTTTGTTGGTTAATATAGTCATGATAACCAATACACTGGGGAATAAATTTCAGTTGTTTTTTGATATAGTCGTTATAACCAATACACTGCGGAATGGATTTACAGTTGTTTGTTAATATAGTCAAAATGACCAATTAACTGGAGACTGAATTTTCATTTGTTTGTTCATTTAGTCTATGATAACCAATGCACCGGGGAATGAATTTTCAGTTGTTTGTTCATATAGTCAATGATAACCAAAACACTGGGGAATGAATTTACAGTTGACCATTAATATAGTCGTGATAACCAATACACGGGTGAATGAATTTCGAGTTGATTGTTAAATTGAATATGATAACTATAACACTGGGGAATGAATTTACAGTTGTTTGTTCATATAGTCATTATAATCAATAAACTTGGCAATGAATTTACAGTGGATTGTTAAGTTGGACATGATAACCAAGGCCCTGGGGAATGAATTTACAGCTGTTTGTTAATATAGTCATTATCACCAGTGCACTGGGGAATGAATTTAAAGCTGTTTGTTAATATAGTCATGATAACCAATACAGTGGGGAATAATTTTACAGTTGTGTGTTGATATAGTCGTTAAAATCAATACACTGGGTAATGGATTTACAGTTGATTGTTAATATAGTCAAGATGGACAACAAACTGGAGAATGAATTTTCATTTGTTTGTTCATGTCGTCAATGATAACCAATACACTGGGGAATGAATTTACAGTTGTTTGTTCAGATAGTCAATGATAACCAATACATTGGGAATGAATTTACAGTTGTTTGTTCATATAGTCAATGACAACAAACACATTGGGTAATGAATTTACAGTTGATCATCAAAAAAGACATGATAACCAATACACGGGTGAATGAATTTCGAGTTGATTGTTAAATTGAGCATGATAACTATTACACTGGGGAATGAATTTTCAGTTGCTTGTTGAGAAGATCATGACAACAAACACACTGTTGAATGAATTTACAATTGTTTATTAATATAGTCAGTCATGATAACCAATACACTGGGGAATGAATTTACATTTGTTTGTTAAATTGGACATGATAACCAATACACTGGGGAGTGAATTTAATATTGTTTGTTAATGTAGTCATCATAACTAATACACTGCGGAATGAATTTAAACTTGCATGTTGAAGAAGGCATGATATGCAATGCACTGGGGAATGAATTTACAGTTGCTTGTTGATATAGTCATGATAACTAAAACAATGGTGAATGAATTTACAGTTGTTTGTTGCTGTACTCATAATAACCAAAACATTGGTGAACGAATTTTATATTTTTTCTTAATATAGTCATGATAACCAATACACTGGGGAATGAATTTACAGCTGTTTGTTGAGATAGTCATGATAAACGATACAGTGGGGAAAACATTTACAGTTGTTTGTAGATATAGTCATGATATACAATACACTGGGGAATTAATTTACAGTTGTTTGTTGATATAGTCATGATAGCCAATACATTGGGAATGAATTTACATTTCTCTGTGAACATAGTCATGATAACCACAAAACTGGGTAATGAATTCATAGTTGATTGTTAAATTGGACATCATTACCAATACACTGGGGAATGAATTTACAGTTGTTTGTAGATATAGTCATGCTAACTAATAAACTTGGAATGAATTTACATTTGTTTGTTAACATAGTCCTGATAACCGATACACTGGGTAATAAATTCAGAGTTGATTGTTAAATTGGACATGATAACTAATACACTGGGGAATGAATTTACAGCTGTTTGTTCATCCAGTCATGATAACCAATACACTGTGAATGAATTTACAGTTGTTTGTTAACATAGTCATGATAACTAAAACACTGGGGAATGGATTTACAGTTGTTTGTTAATATAGTCATGAAGACAAACACACTGGGGAATGAATTTACACTGGATCAATCACATAGTCAAGATAACCAATACACGGTTGAATGAATTTCGAGTTGATTGTTAAATTGAGCATGATAACTATTACACTGGGGAATGAATTTAAATTGTTTGGTAATATCGTCATGATAACGAATGCACTGGGGAATGAATTTAACGTTGTATTTTTTAATATAGTCATGATAACCAATACACTGGGGAATGAATTTAATTTTGTTTTTTAATATATTCATGATAACCATTACACTGGGGAATGAATATACATCTATTTGTTAATATAGTCATAATAACCAATACACTGGGGAAAGAATTTACAGTTGTTTGTTCATATCGTCATGGTATCTAATACACTGGAAAATGAATTTACAGATGATTGTTAAATTGGACATGATAACCATTGCACTGCGGAATAAATTTACTGTAGTTTGTTAAATTGGACATGATAACGAATAAACTGGGCAATGAATTTACAGCTGATTGTTAAATTGGACATTCTAACCAAAACACTGGGGAATAAATTTACAGTTGTTTATTAATATAGTCATGAGAACCAATACACTGGGGAATTAATTCAGAGTTCAATGTTAAATTGGACATGATTACCAATACACTGGGGAATGAATTTACAGTTCTTTGTTAATATAGTCATGAAAACCAACACACTGGGGAAAGAATTTACAATTGTTTGTTCATTTTGTCATGATACCCAACACACTGCGGAATGAATTTACAGTTGTTTGTTGATATCGCCATGATAAGCAATACAGTGGAGAATGTATTTACAGTGGTTTGTTGATGCAGTCGTGATAACCATTACACTGGCGAATGAATTTAAAGTTGTTTGTTGATATAGTCATGATAACCAATAGACAGGGGTATGAATTTGCAGCTGTTTGTTAACATAGTCATGATAACAAATACACAACGGAATGAATTTACAGTTGTTTGTTAATATAGTCGTGATAACTAATACACTGGGAATGAATTTATAGTTGATTGTTAAATTGCACGTGATAACCATTGCACTGTGGAAAGAATTTACAGTTTATTGTTAACATAGTCATGATAACGAATACACTGGGGAATGAATTCACAGTTGTTTGTTAAATTAGTCATGATAACCAATACAATGGAATATGAATTTACAGTTGTTTGTTAATATTGTCATGATAACTAATACACTGTGGAATGAATTCACAATTTTTTGTTGATGAAGTCATGGTGACCAATACACTGGGAATGAATTTACAGTCGTTTGTTGATATTGCATGTAACCAATGCACGGTGAATGAATTTACAGTTGTTTGTTAATGTAGTCATGATAACTAATACAATGGGGAATCAATTTACAGTTGTTTATTGTTGTACTGATGTTAACCAACACACTGGGGAATGAATTTTCAGTTAATTGTTAAGTTGGACATGATAACCAAGACACTGGGGAATGAATTTACAGCTGTTTGTTGATATGGTCATGATCACCAATACACTGGGGAATGAATTTACATTTCTCTGTGAACATAGTCATGATAACCACAAAACTGGGTAATGAATTCATAGTTGATTGTTAAATTGGACATCATTACCAATACACTGGGGAATCAATTTACAGTTGTTTGTTAATATAGTCATGATAACCAACACACTGGGGAATGAATTTAAAGTAGTTTGTTGACATAGTCATGATAACCAATACACTGCAGAATCAATTTGCAGCTGTTTCTAAGAATCGTCATGATAACGAATACACTGGGAAGGAATTTCCAGTTGATTGTTAAATTGGACGTGATAACCATTACACTGGGGAAAGAATTTACAGTTTGTTGTTAATATAGTCATGATAACCAATTCATTGGGGAATGAATTTACACTTGTTTGTTAATATGCTCATGATAACCAAAACACTGGGGAATGAATTTAAAGTTGTTTGTTAAATTGGACATGATAACCAATACATTTGGGAATGAATTTAATACTGTTTGTTAATATAGTCATTATAACGAATATACTGCGGAATGAATTTACACTTGTTTGTTGATGTACTCATGATAACCAATACACTGGGGAATGAATTTTATATTGTTTGTTCATGTTGTCATGATAACCAATACACTAGGGAATGAATTTACGTTTGCTTGTTAATATAGTCATGATAACTAATACACTGGGAATGAATTTTCAATTGATTGTTAAGTTGGACATGATAACCAATACAATGTGGAATGAAATTACAGTTGTTTATTAATATAGTCATGATAACCAATACACTGGGTAATAAATTCTGAGTTGATTGTTAAATTGGACATGATTACCAATACACGGGGGAATGAATTTGCAGTTCTTTGTTAATATCGTCATGATAAACAATGCACTGGAGAATGCATTTCAAGTTGTTTATTAATGCAGTCATGATAACCAATACACTGGCGAATGAATTTAAAGTTGTTTGTTAATATAGTCATGATCACCAATACACTGGGGAATTAATTTACATTTGTTTGTTTTTAATATCGTGATAACTAATACACTGGGACGTGATAACCATTACACTGGGGAATGAAATGACAGTTTGTAGTTAATATCGTCTTGATAACTAATACACTGGGGAAAGGATTTACCGTTGTTTGTTCATATAGTCATGACAACAAACACATTGGGGAATGAATTTACACTTGATCATTAATATAGTCAAGATAACCAATACACGGGTGAATGAATTTCGAGTTGATTGTTAAATTGAGCATGATAACTATTACACTGCGCAATGAATTTACAGTTGTTTGTTAACATAGTCATGATAACGAATGCACTGGGGAATGAATTTACAGACGTTTGTTCATACAGTCATGATACCCAATACACTGGGGAATGAATTTAAAGTTGTTTTTTAATATAGTGATGCTGACCAATACGCTGGGGAATGAATTTAGAGTTGTTTGTTGATGTAGCATGATAACCAATGCACTGGGAATGAATTAACAGTTGTTTGTTAATATAGTCATGATAACTAATGCACTGTGGAATCAATTTACAGTTTTTATTAATGTACTCATGATGACCAATACACTGGGGAATGAATTTTATTTTGTTGGTTAATATAGTCATGATAACCAATACACTGGGGAATAAATTTCAGTTGTTTTTTGATATAGTCGTTATAACCAATACACTGCGGAATGGATTTACAGTTGTTTGTTAATATAGTCAAAATGACCAATTAACTGGAGACTGAATTTTCATTTGTTTGTTCATTTAGTCTATGATAACCAATGCACCGGGGAATGAATTTTCAGTTGTTTGTTCATATAGTCAATGATAACCAAAACACTGGGGAATGAATTTACAGTTGACCATTAATATAGTCGTGATAACCAATACACGGGTGAATGAATTTCGAGTTGATTGTTAAATTGAATATGATAACTATAACACTGGGGAATGAATTTACAGTTGTTTGTTCATATAGTCATTATAATCAATAAACTTGGCAATGAATTTACAGTGGATTGTTAAGTTGGACATGATAACCAAGGCCCTGGGGAATGAATTTACAGCTGTTTGTTAATATAGTCATTATCACCAGTGCACTGGGGAATGAATTTAAAGCTGTTTGTTAATATAGTCATGATAACCAATACAGTGGGGAATAATTTTACAGTTGTGTGTTGATATAGTCGTTAAAATCAATACACTGGGTAATGGATTTACAGTTGATTGTTAATATAGTCAAGATGGACAACAAACTGGAGAATGAATTTTCATTTGTTTGTTCATGTCGTCAATGATAACCAATACACTGGGGAATGAATTTACAGTTGTTTGTTCAGATAGTCAATGATAACCAATACATTGGGAATGAATTTACAGTTGTTTGTTCATATAGTCAATGACAACAAACACATTGGGTAATGAATTTACAGTTGATCATCAAAAAAGACATGATAACCAATACACGGGTGAATGAATTTCGAGTTGATTGTTAAATTGAGCATGATAACTATTACACTGGGGAATGAATTTTCAGTTGCTTGTTGAGAAGATCATGACAACAAACACACTGTTGAATGAATTTACAATTGTTTATTAATATAGTCAGTCATGATAACCAATACACTGGGGAATGAATTTACATTTGTTTGTTAAATTGGACATGATAACCAATACACTGGGGAGTGAATTTAATATTGTTTGTTAATGTAGTCATCATAACTAATACACTGCGGAATGAATTTAAACTTGCATGTTGAAGAAGGCATGATATGCAATGCACTGGGGAATGAATTTACAGTTGCTTGTTGATATAGTCATGATAACTAAAACAATGGTGAATGAATTTACAGTTGTTTGTTGCTGTACTCATAATAACCAAAACATTGGTGAACGAATTTTATATTTTTTCTTAATATAGTCATGATAACCAATACACTGGGGAATGAATTTACAGCTGTTTGTTGAGATAGTCATGATAAACGATACAGTGGGGAAAACATTTACAGTTGTTTGTAGATATAGTCATGATATACAATACACTGGGGAATTAATTTACAGTTGTTTGTTGATATAGTCATGATAGCCAATACATTGGGAATGAATTTACATTTCTCTGTGAACATAGTCATGATAACCACAAAACTGGGTAATGAATTCATAGTTGATTGTTAAATTGGACATCATTACCAATACACTGGGGAATGAATTTACAGTTGTTTGTAGATATAGTCATGCTAACTAATAAACTTGGAATGAATTTACATTTGTTTGTTAACATAGTCCTGATAACCGATACACTGGGTAATAAATTCAGAGTTGATTGTTAAATTGGACATGATAACTAATACACTGGGGAATGAATTTACAGCTGTTTGTTCATCCAGTCATGATAACCAATACACTGTGAATGAATTTACAGTTGTTTGTTAACATAGTCATGATAACTAAAACACTGGGGAATGGATTTACAGTTGTTTGTTAATATAGTCATGAAGACAAACACACTGGGGAATGAATTTACACTGGATCAATCACATAGTCAAGATAACCAATACACGGTTGAATGAATTTCGAGTTGATTGTTAAATTGAGCATGATAACTATTACACTGGGGAATGAATTTAAATTGTTTGGTAATATCGTCATGATAACGAATGCACTGGGGAATGAATTTAACGTTGTATTTTTTAATATAGTCATGATAACCAATACACTGGGGAATGAATTTAATTTTGTTTTTTAATATATTCATGATAACCATTACACTGGGGAATGAATATACATCTATTTGTTAATATAGTCATAATAACCAATACACTGGGGAAAGAATTTACAGTTGTTTGTTCATATCGTCATGGTATCTAATACACTGGAAAATGAATTTACAGATGATTGTTAAATTGGACATGATAACCATTGCACTGCGGAATAAATTTACTGTAGTTTGTTAAATTGGACATGATAACGAATAAACTGGGCAATGAATTTACAGCTGATTGTTAAATTGGACATTCTAACCAAAACACTGGGGAATAAATTTACAGTTGTTTATTAATATAGTCATGAGAACCAATACACTGGGGAATTAATTCAGAGTTCAATGTTAAATTGGACATGATTACCAATACACTGGGGAATGAATTTACAGTTCTTTGTTAATATAGTCATGAAAACCAACACACTGGGGAAAGAATTTACAATTGTTTGTTCATTTTGTCATGATACCCAACACACTGCGGAATGAATTTACAGTTGTTTGTTGATATCGCCATGATAAGCAATACAGTGGAGAATGTATTTACAGTGGTTTGTTGATGCAGTCGTGATAACCATTACACTGGCGAATGAATTTAAAGTTGTTTGTTGATATAGTCATGATAACCAATAGACAGGGGTATGAATTTGCAGCTGTTTGTTAACATAGTCATGATAACAAATACACAACGGAATGAATTTACAGTTGTTTGTTAATATAGTCGTGATAACTAATACACTGGGAATGAATTTATAGTTGATTGTTAAATTGCACGTGATAACCATTGCACTGTGGAAAGAATTTACAGTTTATTGTTAACATAGTCATGATAACGAATACACTGGGGAATGAATTCACAGTTGTTTGTTAAATTAGTCATGATAACCAATACAATGGAATATGAATTTACAGTTGTTTGTTAATATTGTCATGATAACTAATACACTGTGGAATGAATTCACAATTTTTTGTTGATGAAGTCATGGTGACCAATACACTGGGAATGAATTTACAGTCGTTTGTTGATATTGCATGTAACCAATGCACGGTGAATGAATTTACAGTTGTTTGTTAATGTAGTCATGATAACTAATACAATGGGGAATCAATTTACAGTTGTTTATTGTTGTACTGATGTTAACCAACACACTGGGGAATGAATTTTCAGTTAATTGTTAAGTTGGACATGATAACCAAGACACTGGGGAATGAATTTACAGCTGTTTGTTGATATGGTCATGATCACCAATACACTGGGGAATGAATTTACATTTCTCTGTGAACATAGTCATGATAACCACAAAACTGGGTAATGAATTCATAGTTGATTGTTAAATTGGACATCATTACCAATACACTGGGGAATCAATTTACAGTTGTTTGTTAATATAGTCATGATAACCAACACACTGGGGAATGAATTTAAAGTAGTTTGTTGACATAGTCATGATAACCAATACACTGCAGAATCAATTTGCAGCTGTTTCTAAGAATCGTCATGATAACGAATACACTGGGAAGGAATTTCCAGTTGATTGTTAAATTGGACGTGATAACCATTACACTGGGGAAAGAATTTACAGTTTGTTGTTAATATAGTCATGATAACCAATTCATTGGGGAATGAATTTACACTTGTTTGTTAATATGCTCATGATAACCAAAACACTGGGGAATGAATTTAAAGTTGTTTGTTAAATTGGACATGATAACCAATACATTTGGGAATGAATTTAATACTGTTTGTTAATATAGTCATTATAACGAATATACTGCGGAATGAATTTACACTTGTTTGTTGATGTACTCATGATAACCAATACACTGGGGAATGAATTTTATATTGTTTGTTCATGTTGTCATGATAACCAATACACTAGGGAATGAATTTACGTTTGCTTGTTAATATAGTCATGATAACTAATACACTGGGAATGAATTTTCAATTGATTGTTAAGTTGGACATGATAACCAATACAATGTGGAATGAAATTACAGTTGTTTATTAATATAGTCATGATAACCAATACACTGGGTAATAAATTCTGAGTTGATTGTTAAATTGGACATGATTACCAATACACGGGGGAATGAATTTGCAGTTCTTTGTTAATATCGTCATGATAAACAATGCACTGGAGAATGCATTTCAAGTTGTTTATTAATGCAGTCATGATAACCAATACACTGGCGAATGAATTTAAAGTTGTTTGTTAATATAGTCATGATCACCAATACACTGGGGAATTAATTTACATTTGTTTGTTTTTAATATCGTGATAACTAATACACTGGGACGTGATAACCATTACACTGGGGAATGAAATGACAGTTTGTAGTTAATATCGTCTTGATAACTAATACACTGGGGAAAGGATTTACCGTTGTTTGTTCATATAGTCATGACAACAAACACATTGGGGAATGAATTTACACTTGATCATTAATATAGTCAAGATAACCAATACACGGGTGAATGAATTTCGAGTTGATTGTTAAATTGAGCATGATAACTATTACACTGCGCAATGAATTTACAGTTGTTTGTTAACATAGTCATGATAACGAATGCACTGGGGAATGAATTTACAGACGTTTGTTCATACAGTCATGATACCCAATACACTGGGGAATGAATTTAAAGTTGTTTTTTAATATAGTGATGCTGACCAATACGCTGGGGAATGAATTTAGAGTTGTTTGTTGATGTAGCATGATAACCAATGCACTGGGAATGAATTAACAGTTGTTTGTTAATATAGTCATGATAACTAATGCACTGTGGAATCAATTTACAGTTTTTATTAATGTACTCATGATGACCAATACACTGGGGAATGAATTTTATTTTGTTGGTTAATATAGTCATGATAACCAATACACTGGGGAATAAATTTCAGTTGTTTTTTGATATAGTCGTTATAACCAATACACTGCGGAATGGATTTACAGTTGTTTGTTAATATAGTCAAAATGACCAATTAACTGGAGACTGAATTTTCATTTGTTTGTTCATTTAGTCTATGATAACCAATGCACCGGGGAATGAATTTTCAGTTGTTTGTTCATATAGTCAATGATAACCAAAACACTGGGGAATGAATTTACAGTTGACCATTAATATAGTCGTGATAACCAATACACGGGTGAATGAATTTCGAGTTGATTGTTAAATTGAATATGATAACTATAACACTGGGGAATGAATTTACAGTTGTTTGTTCATATAGTCATTATAATCAATAAACTTGGCAATGAATTTACAGTGGATTGTTAAGTTGGACATGATAACCAAGGCCCTGGGGAATGAATTTACAGCTGTTTGTTAATATAGTCATTATCACCAGTGCACTGGGGAATGAATTTAAAGCTGTTTGTTAATATAGTCATGATAACCAATACAGTGGGGAATAATTTTACAGTTGTGTGTTGATATAGTCGTTAAAATTAATACACTGGGTAATGGATTTACAGTTGATTGTTAATATAGTCAAGATGGACAACAAACTGGAGAATGAATTTTCATTTGTTTGTTCATGTCGTCAATGATAACCAATACACTGGGGAATGAATTTACAGTTGTTTGTTCAGATAGTCAATGATAACCAATACATTGGGAATGAATTTACAGTTGTTTGTTCATATAGTCAATGACAACAAACACATTGGGTAATGAATTTACAGTTGATCATCAAAAAAGACATGATAACCAATACACGGGTGAATGAATTTCGAGTTGATTGTTAAATTGAGCATGATAACTATTACACTGGGGAATGAATTTTCAGTTGTTTGTTGAGAAGATCATGACAACAAACACACTGTTGAATGAATTTACAATTGTTTATTAATATAGTCAGTCATGATAACCAATACACTGGGGAATGAATTTACATTTGTTTGTTAAATTGGACATGATAACCAATACACTGGGGAGTGAATTTAATATTGTTTGTTAATGTAGTCATCATAACTAATACACTGCGGAATGAATTTAAACTTGCATGTTGAAGAAGGCATGATATGCAATGCACTGGGGAATGAATTTACAGTTGCTTGTTGATATAGTCATGATAACTAAAACAATGGTGAATGAATTTACAGTTGTTTGTTGCTGTACTCATAATAACCAAAACATTGGTGAACGAATTTTATATTTTTTCTTAATATAGTCATGATAACCAATACACTGGGGAATGAATTTACAGCTGTTTGTTGAGATAGTCATGATAAACGATACAGTGGGGAAAACATTTACAGTTGTTTGTAGATATAGTCATGATATACAATACACTGGGGAATTAATTTACAGTTGTTTGTTGATATAGTCATGATAACCAATACATTGGGAATGAATTTACATTTCTCTGTGAACATAGTCATGATAACCACAAAACTGGGTAATGAATTCATAGTTGATTGTTAAATTGGACATCATTACCAATACACTGGGGAATGAATTTACAGTTGTTTGTAGATATAGTCATGCTAACTAATAAACTTGGAATGAATTTACATTTGTTTGTTAACATAGTCATGATAACCGATACACTGGGTAATAAATTCAGAGTTGATTGTTAAATTGGACATGATAACTAATACACTGGGGAATGAATTTACAGCTGTTTGTTCATCCAGTCATGATAACCAATACACTGTGAATGAATTTACAGTTGTTTGTTAACATAGTCATGATAACTAAAACACTGGGGAATGGATTTACAGTTGTTTGTTAATATAGTCATGAAGACAAACACACTGGGGAATGAATTTACACTGGATCAATCACATAGTCAAGATAACCAATACACGGTTGAATGAATTTCGAGTTGATTGTTAAATTGAGCATGATAACTATTACACTGGGGAATGAATTTAAATTGTTTGGTAATATCGTCATGATAACGAATGCACTGGGGAATGAATTTAACGTTGTATTTTTTAATATAGTCATGATAACCAATACACTGGGGAATGAATTTAATTTTGTTTTTTAATATATTCATGATAACCATTACACTGGGGAATGAATATACATCTATTTGTTAATATAGTCATAATAACCAATACACTGGGGAAAGAATTTACAGTTGTTTGTTCATATCGTCATGGTATCTAATACACTGGAAAATGAATTTACAGATGATTGTTAAATTGGACATGATAACCATTGCACTGCGGAATAAATTTACTGTAGTTTGTTAAATTGGACATGATAACGAATAAACTGGGCAATGAATTTACAGCTGATTGTTAAATTGGACATTCTAACCAAAACACTGGGGAATAAATTTACAGTTGTTTATTAATATAGTCATGAGAACCAATACACTGGGGAATTAATTCAGAGTTCAATGTTAAATTGGACATGATTACCAATACACTGGGGAATGAATTTACAGTTCTTTGTTAATATAGTCATGAAAACCAACACACTGGGGAAAGAATTTACAATTGTTTGTTCATTTTGTCATGATACCCAACACACTGCGGAATGAATTTACAGTTGTTTGTTGATATCGCCATGATAAGCAATACAGTGGAGAATGTATTTACAGTGGTTTGTTGATGCAGTCGTGATAACCATTACACTGGCGAATGAATTTAAAGTTGTTTGTTGATATAGTCATGATAACCAATAGACAGGGGTATGAATTTGCAGCTGTTTGTTAACATAGTCATGATAACAAATACACAACGGAATGAATTTACAGTTGTTTGTTAATATAGTCGTGATAACTAATACACTGGGAATGAATTTATAGTTGATTGTTAAATTGCACGTGATAACCATTGCACTGTGGAAAGAATTTACAGTTTATTGTTAACATAGTCATGATAACGAATACACTGGGGAATGAATTCACAGTTGTTTGTTAAATTAGTCATGATAACCAATACAATGGAATATGAATTTACAGTTGTTTGTTAATATTGTCATGATAACTAATACACTGTGGAATGAATTCACAATTTTTTGTTGATGAAGTCATGGTGACCAATACACTGGGAATGAATTTACAGTCGTTTGTTGATATTGCATGTAACCAATGCACGGTGAATGAATTTACAGTTGTTTGTTAATGTAGTCATGATAACTAATACAATGGGGAATCAATTTACAGTTGTTTATTGTTGTACTGATGTTAACCAACACACTGGGGAATGAATTTTCAGTTAATTGTTAAGTTGGACATGATAACCAAGACACTGGGGAATGAATTTACAGCTGTTTGTTGATATGGTCATGATCACCAATACACTGGGGAATGAATTTACATTTCTCTGTGAACATAGTCATGATAACCACAAAACTGGGTAATGAATTCATAGTTGATTGTTAAATTGGACATCATTACCAATACACTGGGGAATGAATTTACAGTTGTTTGTTAATATAGTCATGATAACCAATACACTGGGGAATGAATTTAAAGTAGTTTGTTGACATAGTCATGATAACCAATACACTGCGTAATCAATTTTCAGCTGTTTCTAAGATCGTCATGATAACGAATACACTGGGAAGGAATTTCCAGTTTATTGTTATATTGGACGTGATAACCATTACACTGGGGAATGAATTTAAAGTTTTTTGTTAAATTGGACATGATAACCAAAACATTTGGGAATGAATTTAATACTGTTTGTTAATATAGTCATTATAACGAATATACTGCGGAATGAATTTACACTTGTTTGTTGATGTACTCATGACAATCAATACACTGGGGAATGAATTTTATATTGTTTGTTCATGTTGTCATGATAACCAATACACTAGGGAATGAATTTACGTTTGCTTGTTAATATAGTCATGATAACTAATACACTGGGAATGAATTTTCAATTGATTGTTAAGTTGGACATGATAACCAATAGAATGTGGAATGAATTTACAGTTGTTTATTAATATAGTCATGATAACCAATACACTGGGTAATGAATTCATAGTTGATTGTTACATTGGACATGATAAACAAAACACTGGGGAATGAATTAACAGTTGTTTGTTGATGTAGTCATGACAACCAATATACTGAGGAATGAATTAACAGTAGTTTGTTGATATCGTCATGATAACCAATACACTGGGAAATGAATTTGCAGCTGTTTGTTAAGATAGTCATGATAACTAATATACTGGGAATAAATTTCCAGTTGATTGTTAAATTGGACGTGATAACCATGACACTGGGGAAAGAATTTAAAGTTGTTTGTTAATATAGTCATTAGAACTAATACACTGCGGAATTAATTTACACTAGCATGTTAATGATGTCCTGATAACCAATACAGTGGGGAATGAATTTACAGTTGTTTGTTCACATAGTCAATGATAACCAATACACTTGGGAATGAATTTACCGTTGTTTGTTGATATAGTCATGACAACCAATAAACTGGGGAATGAATTTGCAGTTGTTAGTTACAATCGTCAATGATAACCAATACACTGGGGAATGAATTTACAGTTGTTTGTTGATGTCGTCATGACAACATACACACTGGGGAATGAATTTACAGTTGTTTGTTCATACATTCATGATAACCAATACACTGGGGAATGAATTTACAGCTGTTTCTTAATATCGTCATGATATCTAATGCACTGGGTGAATGAATTTACAGATGATTGGTAAATTGGACATTATAAGCAATACACTGGGGAATGAATTTACAGTTGTTAATTCAAAAAGTCATGATAACCAATATACTTGGAATGAATTTACATTTGTTTGTTAACATAGTCATGATAGCCAATACACTGGGTAATAAATTCAGAGTTGATTGTTAAATTGGACATGATTACCAATACACGGGGGAATGAATTTGCAGTTCTTTGTTAATATCGTCATGATAAACAATGCACTGGAGAATGCATTTCAAGTTGTTTATTAATGCAGTCATGATAACAAATACACTGGCGAATGAATTTAAAGTTGTTTGTTAACATAGTCATGATCACCAATACACTGGGGAATTAATTTACATTTGTTTGTTGATATATTCGTGATAACTAATACACTGGGACGTGATAACCATTACACTGGAGAATGAAATGACAGTTTGTAGTTAATATCGTCTTGATAACTAATACACTGGGGAAAGGATTTACCGTTGTTTGTTCATATAGTCATGACAACAAACACACTGGGGAATGAATTTACACTTGATCATTAATATAGTCAAGATAACCAATACACGGGTGAATGAATTTCGAGTTGATTGTTAAATTGAGCATGATAACTATTACACTGCGCAATGAATTTACAGTTGTTTGTTAATATAGTCATGATAACGAATGCACTGGGGAATGAATTTACAGACGTTTGTTCATACAGTCATGATACCCAATACACTGGGGAATGAATTTAAAGTTGTTTTTTAATATAGTGATGCTAACCAATACGCTGGGGAATGAATTGAGAGTTGTTTGTTGATGTAGCATGATAACCAATGCACTGGGAATGAATTAACAGTTGTTTGTTAATATAGTCATGATAACTAATACACTGTGGAATCAATTTACAGTTTTTATTAATGTACTCATGATAACCAATACACTGGGGAATGAATTTTATTTTGTTGGTTAAATTGGACATGATAACCAATACATTTGGGAATGAATTTAATACTGTTTGTTAATATAGTCATTATAACGAATATACTGCGGAATGAATTTACACTTGTTTGTTGATGTACTCATGATAACCAATACACTGGGGAATGAATTTTATATTGTTTGTTCATGTTGTCATGATAACCAATACACTAGGAAATGAATTTACGTTTGCATGTTATTATAGTTATGATAACTAATATACTGGGAATGAATTTTCAATTGATTGTTAAGTTGGACATGATAACCAATGCAATGTGGAATGAATTTACAGTTGTTTATTAATATAGTCAGGATAACCAATACACTTGGAATGAATTTACGTTAGTTTGTTAAAATAGTCATGACAACCAATACACTGGGTAATGAATTCATAGTTGATTGTTACATTGGACATGATTAAAAAAACACTGGGGAATGAATTAACAGTTGTTTGTTGATGTAGTCATGATAACCAATACACTGGGTAATTAATTTAAAGTAGTTTGTTGATATAGTCATGATAACCAATAGACTGGGAAATGAATTTGCAGCTGTTTGTTAAGATAGTCATGATAACTAATACACTGGGAATGAATTTCCAGTTGATTGTTAAATTGGACGTGATAACCATGACACTAGGGAAAGAATTTACAGTTTGTTATTAATATAGTCATGATAACCAATACACTGGGGAATGAATTTAAAGTTGTTTGTTAAATTGGACGTGATAACCATTACAAAGGGGAATGAATTTACAGTTGTTTGTTCATATAGTCATGATAACCAATACACTGGGGAATGAATTTAAAGTTGTTTGTTAAATTGGACATGATAACCAATACACTGGTGAATTATTTAAAATTGTTTGTTAATATAGTCATTAGAACTAATACACTGCGGAATTAATTTACACTAGCATGTTGATGAAGTCCTGATAACCAATACACTGGGGAATGAATTTACTGTTGTTTGTTCACATAGTCAATGATAACCAATACACTGGGGAATGAATTTACCGTTGGTTGTTGATATAGTCATGACAACCAATAAACTGGGGAATGAATTTGCAGTTGTTAGTTCCAATCGTCAATGATAACCAATACACTGGGGAATGAATTTACAGTTGTTTGTTAAAATAGTCATGATAACCAATACACTGGGGAATGAATTTACAGCTGTTTGTTAAAATAGTCATGATAACCAATCCACTGGGCAATGAATTTACATTTGTTTGTTAATGTAGTCATGATAACCTATACAATGGGGAATGAATTTAAAGTTGTTTGTTAATATAGTAATTATAACCAATATACTGGGGAATGAACTTCGAGTTGTTTGTTGATTTAGTCATGATAACAAAAACACTCCGGAATGAATTTATAGTTATTTGTCAATGCAGTCATGATAACCGATACACTGGTAATGAATTCCTCATTGATTGTTAAATTGGACATGATAACCAATGCACTGGGGAATGCATTTACAGTTGTTTGTTGATTTTGTCATGATAAGCAATGCACTGGGCATTGAAGTTGCAGTTGTTTGTTCATATCGTCATGATAACCAATAAACGGGTGAATGAATTTACAGTTGATTCTTAATTTGAGCGTGATTTCAATTACACTGGGAAAATAATTCACAGTTGTTTGTTGATATTTTCATGATTATCAATACACAGGGGATTGAATTGACAGTTGTTTGTTCAATTGGACATGATAACTAATACACTGGGGAATTAATTTGCAGTTGTTTGTCAATAAAGTCATGATAACCAATACAATGGGGAATGGATTTACAGTTGTTTGTCAATATAGTCATGACAACCAATACACTGGGGAATGAATTTACAGTTGGGTTTTAATGTACTCATGATAACGGATACACTGTGGAATGAATTCACAGTTGATTGTTAAAGTGGACATGATAACTGATACACTGGGGAATGAATTTACTTTTGATTGTCAATATAGTCCTGATAACCAATACATTGGGGAATGAATTTACAGTTGTTTGTTAAATTGGATTTGATAAATAATACACCGGGGAATGAATTTACGTTTGTTTGTCATGATAACCAATTCACTGGGGAGTGCATGTACCGCTCTTTCTTTAGATAGTCATGATAACAAACACACGGACGAATGAATGTATAGTTGTTTATTGATGTTTTCATGATAGCCAATAGACTGGGTGATGCATTCATAGTTGATTGTCGAATTGGATATGATAAGCAATCCACTGAGAATGTATTTACAGCTCTTTGTTAAGATAGTGATGATAACTAATACACTGGGGAATGAATTCACAGTTGATTGTTAAAGTGGACATGATAACCAATACAATGGGAATGAAATTACACTTGATTGTTAAATTGGACATGCTCACCATGACAATGGGGAATGAATTTACAGTTGTTTGTTAATATAGTCATGATAACCAATACACTGGGGAATGAATTTACAGTTGTTTGTCAATCTTGTCATGATAACCAATACACTGGTAAAGACTTAAAAAATGATTGTTAAATTGGACATGATACCAAATACACCGGGGGAATGAATTTACTGTTGTTTGTTAAATTGGACATGATAACATATACACTGAGAATGTATTTTCAGCTCTTTGTTAAGATAGTGATGATAACTAATACACTGGGGAATGAATTTACATTTGTTTGTTAATGTAGTCATGCTAACCAATACACTGGGGAATGAATTTACAGTTGTGTGTTAAGATAATCATTATAACTATAATACTGGAGAATGCATTTACAGTTGTTTGTTGATATAGTCATGATAACCAACACACGGGGGAATTAATTTACAGTTATGTTTTAACATAGTCCTGATAACCAATACACTGGGGAATGAATTTACAGTTGATTGTTAATATAGTCAAGATAATAGACACGCTGCTGAATAAATTTACAGTTATTTGACAATATAGTCATGATAACCAATACACTGGGTAAAGAATTTACAGTTGTGTTTTAATGTAGTCATGATAACGAATACACTGTGGAATGAATTCACAGTTGATTGTTAAAGTGGACATGATAACCAATACACTGGGGAATGAATTTACAGTTGTTTGTTAAATTGGACATGATAACTGATTCACTGGGGAAAGAATTTACGTTTGTTTGTCTTGATAACCAATTCACTGGGGAGTGCATATACCGCTGTTTCTTTGGATAGTCATGATAACAAACGCACTGGCGAATGAATGTACAGTTGTTTATTGATGTATTCATGATAGCCAATAGATTTGGTGATGCATTCATAGTTGATTGTAGAATTGGATATGATAACCAATCCACTGAGAATGCATATACAGCTCTTTGTTAAGATAGTGATGATAACTAATACACTGGGGAATGAATTTTCATTTGTTTGTTAATGTAGTCATGCTAACCAATACATTGGGAATGAATTTACAGTTGGATTTTAATGCAGTCATGATAACGAATACACTGTGGAATGAATTCACAGTTGATTGTTAAAGTGGACATGACAACTGATACATTGGGGAATGAATTTACATTTATTTGTCAATAAAGTCATGATAACCAATACAATGGGGAATGGATTTACAGTTGTTTGTTAATATAGTCAAAATGACCAATTAACTGGAGACTGAATTTTCATTTGTTTGTTCATTTAGTCTATGATAACCAATGCCCTGGGGAATGAATTTTCAGTTGTTTGTTCATATAGTCAATGATAACCAAAACACTGGGGAATGAATTTACAGTTGACCATTAATATAGTCGTGATAACCAATACACGGGTGAATGAATTTCGAGTTGATTATTAAATTGAATATGATAACTATAACACTGGGGAATGAATTTACAGTTGTTTGTTCATACAGTCATTATAACCAATAAACTTGGCAATGAATTTTCAGTGGATTGTTAAGTTGGACATGATAACCAAGGCCCTGGGGAATGAATTTACAGCTGTTTGTTGATATATTCATTATCACCAATGCACTGGGGAATGAATTTACAGCTGTTTGTTAATATTGTCATGATAACCAATACAGTTGGGAATAAATTTACAGTTGTGTGTTGATATAGTCGTTAAAATCAATACACTGGGTAATGGATACACAGTTGATTGTTAATATAGTCAAGATGGACAATAACGTGGAGAATGAATTTTCATTTGTTTGTTCATGTAGTCAATGATAACCAATACACTGGGGAATGAATTTACAGTTGTTTGTTCAGATAGTCAATGATAACCAATACATTGGGAATGAATTTACAGTTGTTTGTTCATATAGTCAATGACAACAAACACATTGGGTAATGAATTTACAGTTGATCATCAAAAAAGACATGATAACCAATACACGGGTGAATGAATTTCGAGTTGATTGTCAAATTGAGCATAATAACTATTACACTGGGGAATGAATTTTCAGTTGTTTGTTGAGAAGATCATGACAACAAACATACTGTTGAATGAATTTACAATTGTTTATTAATATAGTCAGTCATGATAACCAAAACACTGGGGAATGATTGTTTGTTAAATTGGACATGATAACCAATACACTGGGGAGTGAATTTAATATTGTTTGTTAATATAGTCATCATAACTAATGCACTGGGGAATGAATTCACAGTTGCTTGTTGATATAGTCATGATAACTAAAACACTGGTGAATGAATTTACAGTTGTTTGTTGCTGTACTCATAATAATCAAAACACTGGTGAACGAATTTTATATTGTTTGTTAATATAGTCATGATAACCAATACACTGGGGAATGAATTTACAGCTGTTTGTTGAGATAGTCATAATAAACGATACAGTGGGGAAAACATTTACAGTTGTTTGTAGATATAGTCATGATAACTAATACACTTGGAATGAATTTACATTTGTTTGTTAACATAGTCATGATAACAAATACACTGGGTAATAAATTCAGAGTTCATTGTTAAATTGGACATGATAGCTAATACACTGGGGAATTAATTTACAGCTGTTTGTTCATCCAGTCATGATAACCAATACACTGTGAATGAATTTACAGTTGTTTGTTAACATAGTCATGATAACTAAAACGCTGGGGAATGGATTTACAGTTGTTTGTTAATATAGTCATGAAGACAAACACACTGGGGAATGAATTTACACTGGATCAATCACATAGTCAAGATAACCAATACACGGTTGAATGAATTTCGAGTTGATTGTTAAATTGAGCATGATAACTATTACACTGGGGAAGGAATTTAAATTGTTTGGTAATATCGTCATGATAACGAATGCACTGGGGAATGAATTTAACCTTGTTTTTTTTTAATATAGTCATGATAACCAATACACTGGGGAATGAATATACATCAATTTATTAATATAGTCATAATAACCAATACACTGGGGAATGAATTTACAGTTGTTTGTTCATATCGTCATGGTATCTAATACACTGGAAAATGAATTTACAGATGATTGTTAAATTGGACATGATAACCATTGCACTGCGGAATAAATTTACTGTAGTTTGTTGAATTGGACATGATAACGAATAAACTGGGCAATGAATTTACAGCTGATTGTTAAATTGGACATTCTAACCAAAACACTGGGGAATGAATTTACAGTTGTTTATTAATATAGTCATGAGAACCAATACACTGGGGAATGAATTTACAGTTCTTTGTTAATATAGTCATGAAAACCAACACACTGGGGAATGAATTTACAATTGTTTGTTCATTTTGTCATGATAACCAACACACTGCGGAATGAATTTGCAGTTGTTTGTTGATATCGCCATGATAAGCAATACAGTGGTGAATGTATTTACATTGGTTTGTTGATGCAGTCGTGATAACCATTGCACTGGCGAATGAATTTAACGTTGTTTGTTGATATAATCATGATAACCAATAGACAGGGGAATGAATTTGCAGCTGTTTGTTAATATAGTCATGATAACAAATACACAACGGAATGAATTTACAGTTGTTTGTTAATATAGTCGTGATAACTAATACACTGGGAATGAATTTACAGTTGATTGTTAAATTGCACGTGATAACCATTGCACTGTGGAAAGAATTTACAGTTTGTTGTTAACATAGTCATGATAAAGAATACACTGGGGAATGAATTCACAGTTGTTTGTTAATTTAGTCATGATAACCAATACAATGGAATATGAATTTACAGTTGTTTGTTAATATTGTCATGATAACTAATACACTGTGGAATGAATTCACAATTTTTTGTTGATGAAGTCATGCTAACCAATACACTGGGAATGAATTGACAATCGTTTGTTGATATTGCATGTAACCAATGCACGGTGAATGAATTTACAGTTGTTTGTTAATATCGTCATGATAACTAATATACTGGGGAATCAATTTACATTTGTTTATTGTTGCACTGATGTTAACCAATACACTGGGGAATGAATTTTCAGTTCATTGTTAAATTGCACATGATAACCAATACACTGCCGAATGAATTTACAGCTGTTTGTTCATATCGTCATGATAACCAATACACTGGGGAATGGATTTACCGTTGATTGTTGACAGAGTCATGAGAACAAACACACTGGGGAATGAATTTACACTTGATCATTAATATGGTCAAGATAACCAATACACGGGTGAATGAATTCCGAGTTGATTGTTAAATTGAGCATGATTACTATTACACCAGGGAATGAATTTACATTTGTTTGTTAATATTGTCATGATAACGAAAGCACTGGGGAATGAATTTACCGTTGTTTGTTGCTGTACTCATGATAAACAAAACACTGGTGAACGAATTTTAAATTGTTTGTTAAAATAGTCATGATAACCAATACACTGCGGAATGAATTTACAGCTGTTTGTTGAGATAGTCATGATAAACGATACAGTGGGGAATAAATTTACAGTTGTTTGTAGATATAGTCATGATATACAATACACTGGGGAATGAATTTACAGTTGTTTGTTGATATGGTAATGATAACCAATACACTGGGGAATGAATTTACATTTCTCTGTGAACATAGTCATGATAACCACAAAACTGGGTAATGAATTCATAGTTGATTGTTAAATTGGACATGATAACCAATACATTTGGGAATGAATTTAAAACTGTTTGTTAATATAGTCATTATAACGAATATACTGCGGAATGAATTTACACTTGTTTGTTGATGTACTCATGATAACCAATACACTGGCGAATGAATTTTATATTGTTTGTTCATGTTGTCATGATAACCAATACACTAGGAAATGAATTTACGTTTGCTTGTTAATATAGTCATGATAACTAATATACTGGGAATGAATTTTCAATTGATTGTTAAGTTGGACATGATAACCAATGCAATGTGGAATGAATTTACAGTTGTTTATTAATATAGTCATGATAACCAATACACTTGGAATGAATTTACATTAGTTTGTTCAAATGGTCATGACAACCAATACGCTGGGTAATGAATTCATAGTTGATTGTTACATTGGATATGATTAACAAAACACTGGGGAATGAATTAACAGTTGTTTTTTGATGTAGTCATGATAACCAATACACTGGGGAATTAATTTACAGTTGTTTGTAGATATAGTCATGATATACAATACACTGGGGAATGAATTTACATTTCTCTGTGAACATAGTCATGATAACCACAAAACTGGGTAATGAATTCATAGTTGATTGTTAAATTGGACATCATTACCAATACACTGGGGAATCAATTTACAGTTGTTTGTTAATATAGTCATGATAACCAACACACTGGGGAATGAATTTAAAGTAGTTTGTTGACATAGTCATGATAACCAATACACTGCGGAATCAATTTGCAGCTGTTTCTAAGATCGTAATGATAACGAATACACTGGGAAGGAATTTCCAGATGATTGTTAAATTGGACGTGATAACCATTACACCGGGGAAAGAATTTACAGTTTATTGTTAATAGAGTCATGATAACCAATTCATTGGGGAATGAATTTACACTTGTTTGTTAATATGCTCATGATAACCAAAACACTGGGGAATGAATTTAAAGTTGTTTGTTAAATTGGACATGATAACCAATACATTTGGGAATGAATTTAATACTGTTTGTTAATATAGTCATTATAACGAATATACTGCGGAATGAATTTACACTTGTTTGTTGATGTACTCATGATAACCAATACACTGGGGAATGAATTTTATATTGTTTGTTCATGTTGTCATGATAACCAATACACTAGGAAATGAATTTACGTTTGCTTGTTAATATAGTCATGATAACTAATATACTGGGAATGAATTTTCAATTGATTGTTAAGTTGGACATGATAACCAATGCAATGTGGAATGAATTTACAGTTGTTTATTAATATAGTCATGATAACCAATACACTTGGAATGAATTTACATTAGTTTGTTCAAATAGTCATGACAACCAATACACTGGGTAATGAATTCATAGTTGATTGTTACATTGGACATGATTAACAAAACACTGGGGAATGAATTAACAGTAGTTTGTTGATATAGTCATGATAACCAATACATTGGGAAATTAATTTGCAGCTGTTTGTTAAGATAGTCATGATAACTAATACACTGGGAATGAATTTCCAGTTGATTGTTAAATTGGACGTGATAACCATGACACTGGGGAAAGAATTTACAGTTTGTTATTAATATAGTCATGATAACCAATACACTGGGGAATGAATTTAAAGTTGTTTGTTAAATTGGACGTGATAACCATTACAAAGGGGAATGAATTTACAATTGTTTGTTCATATAGTCATGATAACCAATACACTGCGGAATGAATTTGAAGTTGTTTGTTAAATTGGACATGATAACCAATACACTGGTGAATTAATTTAAAATTGTTTGTTAATATAGTCATTAGAACTAATACACTGCGGAATTAATTTACACTAGCATGTTGATGAAGTCCTGATAACCAATACACTGGGGAATGAATTTACCGTTGGTTGTTGATATAGTCATGACAACCAATAAACTGGGTAATGAATTTGCAGTTGTTAGTTCCAATCGTCAATGATAACCAATACACTGGGGAATGAATTTACAGTTGTTTGTTAAAATAGTCATGATAACCAATACACTGGGGGATGAATTTACAGCTGTTTGTTAAAATAGTCATGATAACCAATGCACTGGGCAATGAATTTACATTTGTTTGTTAATGTAGTCATGATAACCTATACAATGGGGAATGAATTTAAAGTTGTTTGATAATATAGTCATTATTACCAATACACTGGGGAATGAACTTAGAGTTGTTTGTTGATTTAGTCATGATAACAAAAACACTCCGGAATGAATTTGCAGTTATTTGTCAATGCAGTCATGATAACCGATACACTGGTAATGAATTCCTCATTGATTGTTAAATTGGACATGATAACCAATGCACTGGGGAATGCATTTACAGTTGTTTGTTGATATAGTCATGATAACCAAAGCACTGGGCAATGAAGTTGCAGTTGTTTGTTCATATAGTCATGTTAACCAATGAACGGGTGAATGAATTTACAGTTGATTGTTAATTTGAGCGTGATTTCAATTACACTGGGAAAAGAATTCACAGTTGTTTGTTGATATTTTCATGATTATCAATACACAGGGGATTGAATTTACAGTTGTTTGTTGAATTGGACATGATAACTAATACACTGGGGAATGAATTTGCTGTTGTTTGTCAATAAAGTAATGATAACCAATACAATGGGGAATGGATTTACAGTTGTTTTTCAATATAGTCATGACAACTGGGGAATTAATTTTTGGTTGGGTTTAAATGTAGTCATGATAACGAATACATTGTGGAATGAATTCACATTTGATTGTTGAAGTGGACATGATAACTGATGCACTGGGGAATGAATTTACTTTTGATTGTCAATATTGTCCTCATAACCAATACACTGGGGAATGAATTTACAGTTGTGTGTTAAATTGGACATGATAACCAATACACTGGGGAATGAATTTACGTTCGTTTGTCATGATAACCAATTCACTGGGGACTGCATAAACCGCTGTTTCTTTAGATAGTCATGATAACAAACACACTGGCAAATGAATGTACAGTTGTTTATTGATGTATTCATGACAGCCAATAGACTGGGTGATGCATTCATCGTTGATTGTGGAAATGGATATGATAACCAATCCACTGAGAATGTAATTACAGCTCTTTGTTAAGATAGTGATGATAACCAATACACTGGGGAATGAATTTACAGTTGTTTGTTCATATAGTCAATGAGAACCAATGCACTGAGGAATGAATTTACAGTTGTTTGTTCATATAATCATGACAACCAATACACTGGGGAATGGATTAAAGTTGGGTTTTAATGTAGTCATGATAACGAATACACTGTGGAATGAATTCACAGTTGATTGTTAAAGTGGACATGATAACAATTACAATGGGAATGAAATTACACTTGATTGTTAAATTGGACATGCTAACCATTACAATGGGGAATGAATTTACAGTTGTTTGTAAATATAGTAATGATAACCAATCCACTGGTAATGAATTCAAAATTGATTGTTGAATTGGACATGATATTCTTACACTGGGGAATGAATTTGCATTTTTTTGTCAATAGAGTCGTGATAACCAATACACTGGCGAATGAATTTACAGTTGATTTTTAAAGTGGACTGAAAACTGTTGCACTGGGGAATGAATTGAGAGGTGTTTCTCAATCTTGTCATGATAACCAATACACTGGTAAAGACATCAAAAATGATTGTTAAATTGGACATGATACCAAATACACCGGGGGAATGAATTTACTGATGTTTGTTAAATTGGACATGATAACTAATACACTGGAGAATGAATTTACGGTTGTTTGTTAATGTAGTCATGATAATCAATTCACTGGGGAGTGCATTTACTGCTGTTTCTTTAGATAATCATGATAACAAACACACTGGGGAATGAATGTACAGTTGTTTATTGACATATTCATGATAGCCAAAAGACTGGGTAATGAATTCATAGTTGATTGTTGAATTGGACATGATAACATATACACTGAGAATGTATTTACAGCTCTTTGTTAAGATAGTGATGATAACTAATACACTGGGGAATGAATTTACATTTGTTTGTTAATGTAGTCATGCTAACCAATACACTGGGGAATGAATTTACAGTTGTGTGTTAAGATAATCATTATAACTATAATGCTGGAGAATGCATTTACAGTTGTTTGTTAATATAGTCATGATAACCAACACACTGGGGAATTAATTTACAGTTATGTTTTAACATAGTCCTGATAACCAATACACTGGGGAATGAATTTACAGTTGATTGTTAAAGTGGACATGAAAACTGTTGCACTGGGGAATGAATTGACAGGTGTTTCTCAATCTTGTCATGATAACCAATACACTGGTAAAGACATAAAAAATGATTGTTAAATTGGACATGACACCAAATACACCGGGGGAATGAATTTACTGTTGTTTGTTAAATTGCACATGATAACTAATACACTGAGGAATGAATTTACGGTTGTTTGTAAATGTAGTCATGATAACCAATTCACTGGGGAGTGCATTTACTGCTGTTTCTTTAGATAGTCATGATAACAAACACACTGGGGAATGAATGTACAGTTGTTTATTGACATATTCATGATAGCCAAAAGACTGGGTAATGAATTCATAGTTGATTGTTGAATTGGACATGATAACATATACACTGAGAATGTATTTACAGCTCTTTGTTAAGATAGTGATGATAACTAATACACTGGGGAATAAATTTAAATTTGTTTGTTAATGTAGTCATGCTAACCAATACACTGGGGAATGAATTTACAGTTGTGTGTTAAGATAATCATTATAACTATAATACTGGAGAATGCATTCACAGTTGTTTGTTAATATAGTCATGATAACCAACACACGGGGGAATTAATTTACAGTTATGTTTTAACATAGTCCTGATAACCAATACACTGGGGAATGAATTTAGAGTTGATTGTTAATATAGTCAAGATAAGAGACACGCTGCTGAATGAATTTACAGTTATTTGTCAATATAGTCATGATAACCAATACACTGGGTAAATAATATACAGTTGTGTTTTAATGTAGTCATGATAACGAATACACTGTGGAATGAATTCACAGTTGATTGTTAAAGTGGACATGATAACCAATACACTGGGGAATGAATTTACAGTTGTTTGTTCAATTGGACATGATAACTAATTCACTGGGGAAAGAATTTACGTTTGTTTGTCATGATAACCAATACACTGGGGAATGAATTTACAGTTGATTGTTAAAGTGGACATGATAACCAATACACTGGGGAATGAATTTACAGTTGTTTGTTCAATTGGACATGATAACTAATTCACTGGGGAAAGAATTTACGTTTGTTTGTCATGATAACCAATTCACTGAGGAATGCATATACCGCTGTTTCTTTAGATAGTCATGATAACAAACACACTGGCGAATGAATGTACAGTTGTTTATTGATGTATTCATGATAGCCAATAGATTTGGTGATGCATTCATAGTTGATTGTAGAATTGGATATGATAACCAATCCACTGAGAATGTATATACAGCTCTTTGTTAAGATAGTGATGATAACTAATACACTGGGGAATGAATTTTCATTTGTTTGTTAATGTAGTCATGCTATCCAATACATTGGGAATGAATTTACAGTTGGGTTTTAATGCAGTCATGATAACGAATACACTGTGGAATGAATTCACAGTTGATTGTTCAAGTGGACATGACAACTGATACATTGGGGAATGAATTTACTTTTGATTGTTAATATAGTTCTGATAACCAATATACTGGGGAATGAATTTACACTTGTTTGTTCATATAGTCAATGAGAACCAATACACTGGGGAATGTATTTACAGTTGTTTGTTGATACAATCATGACAACCAATGCACTGGGGAATGGATTAAAGTTGGGTTTTAATGTAGTCATGATAACGAATACACTGTGGAATGAATTCACAGTTGATTGTTAAAGTGGACATGATAACCAATACAATGGGAATGAAATTACACTTGATTGTTAAATTGGACATGCTAACCGCTACAATGGGGAATGAATTTACAGTTGATTGTAAATATAGTCAAGATAACCAATACACTGGGGAATGAATTTACAGTTGTTTGTCAATCTTGTCATGATAACCAATCCACTGGTAATGAATTCAAAATTGATTGTTGAATTGGACAAGGTAACCATACATTGGGGAATGAATTTACAGTTGTTTGTAAATATAGTCATGATAACCAATACACTGGGTAATGAATTTACAGTTGTTTGTTATTATAGTCATGATAACCAATACACTGGGGAATGAATTTACAGCTGTTTGTTAATATAGTCATGATAACTAATACACTGGGGAATGAATTTCCAGTTGTTTGTCAATATTGTCATGATAACCAATCCACTGGTAATGAATTCAAAATTGATTGTTGAATTGGACATGATAACCATACATTGGTGAATGAATTTACAGTTGTTTGTTATTATAGTCATGATAACCAATACACTGGGGAATGAATTTACAGCTGTTTGTTAATATAATCATGATAACCATTACACTGAGGAATGAATTCACAGCTGTTTGTTATTTTAGTCATGATATCTAATACAATGATGGAAATAATTTACAGTTGATCGTTAATATAGTCATGATAACCAATACACGGGTGAATGAATTTACTGTTGATTTTTAAATTGGACATGATAACCATTACACTGGGGAATGAATTTACATTTGTTTGTTCATATAGTCATGATAACCAACACACTGGGGAATGAATATAAAGTTGTTTGTTAAATTGGACATGATAACCATTAAAATGGGGAATGAATTTACAGTTGTTTGTTGATATAGTCATCAAAACCAATACACTGGGGAATGAATTTACACTTGTTTGTTGATGAAGTCATGATCACCAATACATTCGGGAATGATTTTACATTTGTTTGTTAATATCGTTATGATAACCAATACACTGTGAATGAATTTACAGTTGTTTGTTAACATAGTCATGATAACCAATACACTAGGGAATGGATTTACCGTTGTTTGTTGACGTAGTCATGAAGACAAACACACTGGGGAATTAATTTACACTGGATCATTCACATAGTCAAGATAACCAATACACGGTTGAATGAATTTCGAGTTGATTGTTAAATTGAGCATGATAACTATTACACTGGGGAATGAATTTCAAGTTGTTTGGTAATATCGTCATGATAACCAAAACACTGGGGAATGAATTAACAGCTATTTGTTAATATGGTCATAATAACCAATACACTGGGGAATGAATTTACAGTTGTTTGTTCATATCGTCATGGTATCTAATACACTGGAAAATGAATTTACAGATGATTGTTAAATTGGACATGATAACCATTGCACTGAGGAATGAATTTACTGTAGTTTGTTAAATTGGACATGATAACTAATAAACTGGGCAATGAATTTACAGCTGATTGTTAAATTGGACATTCTAACCAAAACACTGGGGAATAAATTTACAGTTGTTTGTTAATATAGTCATGATAACCAACACACTGGGGAATGAATTTACAGTTGTGTTGTAACATAGTCCTGATAGCCCATACACTGGGGAATGAATTTACAGTTGATTGTTAATATAGTCAAGATAAGAGACACGCTGCTGAATGAATTTACATTTTTTTGTCAATGTAGTCATGCTAACCAATACACTGGGTAAAGAATTCACAGTTGTTTGTTGATATCGTCATGATATCCATTACACTGGGGAATTAATTTACAGTTGTTTGTTAATATAGTCATGAAAACCAATAGAGTGGGGAATGAATTTACCTTTGTTTGTTAATATATTCATCATAACCAATACACTGGGTAAAGAATTTACAGTTGTTTGTTGATATAGTCTTGATAACAAACACAGTGGGGAATGAATTTACAGTTGTTTGTTAAAATAGTCATGATAATCAATACGCTAGTAATGATTTCATAGTTAATTGTTCATTTGGACATGATAACCATTTGACTGGGGAACGAATTTACAGCTGTTTGTTAATATAGTCTTGATAACCAATACACTGGGGAATGAATCTTCTGTTGTTTGTTAAAAATTCCTGATTGCCAATCAGCTGAGGAATTAATTTAAAGTTGTTTGTTAAATTGGACATGTTAACCAACACACTGGGGAATGAAATTACAGTTGTTTGTTGATATAGTCATCAAAAGCCGTACACTGGGTAATGAATTTACAGTTGATAGTTAAAGTGGACATGATAACTAATACACTGGGAATTAATTTACATTTGATTGTGAATATAGTCATGATAATCATTGCACTGGGGAATGAATTTACATTTATTTGTTAACAGAGTCATGATAACCAATACACTGGGGAATGAATTTACAGTTGTTTGTTAATATCGTCATGATAACCAATACACGGGAGAATGAATTATTTTTTGAATGTTAAATTAGACATGATAACCAATACACTGGAGAATGCATTTACAGTTGTTTGTTAATGTTGTCATGATAACCAATACACTGGCGAATGAATTTCAAGTTGTTTGTTAGCATAGTCATGATAACCAATACACTGGGGAATGAATTTACAGCTCTTTGTTAATATAGTCATGATAACCAATACACCGGGGAATGAATTTACAGTTGTTTGTTAAATTGGACCTGATTACCAATACAATGGGGAGTGAATTTACATTTGATCGTAAATATAGTCATAATGAACATTACACGGGTGAATCCATTTACAGTTGATTGTTAAATTGGACTTGATAACCATTACACTGGGGAATGAATTTACAGTTGGTTGTTTATACAGTCATGATAACCATTAGACTGGGGAATGAATTTACAGTTGTTTGTTAAGTTGGACATGATAAGCAATACACTGGGGAATGAATTTACACTAGATTGTTAAATTGGATATGTTCACCACAACAATGGGGAATGAATTTACTGTTGTTTGTTTATATCGTCATTATAACCAATACACTGGGGAATGAATTTACAGCAGTTTGTTAATATAGTCATGATAACCAATGCACTGGGAAATAAATTTGCAGTTGTTTGTTAATATTGTCATTGTAGCCAATACACTGGTGAATAGATTTACAGTTGTTTGTTAATATAGTCATGATAACCAATTAACTGGAGAATGAAATTTCATTTTTTTGTTCTTATAGACAATGATAACAAATACACTGGGAATGGATTTAAAGTTCTTTTTTGCATAGTCATGATAAACGATACACTGTGGATTGAATTTACAGTTGATTGATAATGTGGACATGATAACTGATACAATGGGGGAATGAATTTACAGTTGAGTGTTAAAGTGGACATGATAACTAATACACTGGGGATTGAATTTACAGTTGTTTGTTGATATAGTCATGATAACAAACACACTGGGGAATGAATTTAAAGTTGTTTGTTATTGTAGTCATGATAACCAAAGCACCGTGGAATGAATTTACAGCTGTTTGTTAATATGGTCATGACAACCAATACACTGGGGAAAGAATTTACAGCTGTTTGTTAATGTAGTCATGATAACCAATTCACTGGGGAATGAATTTACAGCTGTTTGTTGATATACTCATGATGACCAATACACTGGGGGGTCGATGTACAGTTGTTTGTTAATATATTAATGATAACCAATACACCAGGGAAGGAATTTACTGGTTGTTTGTTAATATCGTCAATGTGAACCAATATACTGGGGAATGAATTTACAGCTGTTTGTTAAAATAGTCATGATAACCAATACACTGGAGAATGAATTTTCAGCTCTTTGTTAATATAGTCATGATAACCAATTTACTGGATAATGAATTTTCCTTTTGTTTGTTCATATAGTTACTGATAACTAATACACTGGGGAATGAATTTACAGTTGATAGTTCAAGTGGACATGTTATCTAATACACTCGGAATGAATTTTCAGTTGTTTTTTGTTATATTCATGATAACAAACACACTGGGGAATGAACTTACAGTTGGTTGTTCAAGTGAACATGATGACCAATGCACTGGGAAAAGAATTTACAGTTGTTCGTTGTTATTGTCATAACAATCACACTGGGGAATGAATATACACTTGTTTCTTAAGGCAGTCATGATACCCAATACACTGGGGAATGAATTTACAGTGGTTTGTTAATATAATCATGATAACCAATACACTGGAGAATGAATTTAAAGTAGTTTGTTATTGAAGTCATGATAACCAATGCACTGTGGAATGAATTTACAGCTGTTTCTTAATATAGTCATTATAACCATTACACTGGGGAATGAATTTACAGCTGTGTGTTAATATAATCATGATAACCATTACACTGGGAAATGAATTTACAGTTGTTTGTTAATTTAGTCATGATATCTAATACAATGGTGGAAATAATCTACAGTTGATCGGAAATATAGTCATGATAACCAATACACTGGGGAATGAATTTACATTTTATCGTTAATATATTCATGATAACCAATACATGGGTGAATGAATTTACTGTTGATTGTTAAATTGGACATGATAACCAATACACTGGGGAATGAATTTACACTTGTTTGTTAAATTGGATGTGTAACCATCACATTTTGGAATTAATTTACATTTGTTTGTTAACATAGTCATGATAACCAATACACTGGTGAATGAATTTACATTTATTTGTTAATATAGTCATGATAACTATTACACTGGGGATTGAATTTAAAGTTGTTTGTTCATGTAATCTTGATAACCAATGCACTGTGGGATGAATTTACAGCTGTTTGTTGATATAGTTATGATAACCAATACACCAGGGGAATGAATTTACTGTTGTTTGTTGATCTTGGCATGATAACCAATACACAGGGGAATGAATTTACTTATGTTTGTTAATATAATCATGATAACCAATACACTGGAGAATGCATTTAGAGTTGTTCGTTGTTATAGTCATAATAATCACACTGGGCAATGAATTTACAGTTGTTTATTGAGACAGTCATGATAGCCAATGCACTGGGGAATGAATTTACAGTTGTTTGTTAATATAATCATGATAACCAAAAACTGGAGAATGCATTTCCAGTTGTTTGTTAATTTATTCATGATAACCAATACACTGGCGAATGAATTTAAAGTAGTTTGTTATTGAAGTCATGATAACCAATGCACTGTGGAATGAATTTACAGCTGTTTGTTAATATATTCATGATAACTAATACACTGGGAATGAATTTACGGTTGATTGTTAAATTAGACGTGATAAGCAATACACTGGGGATTGAATTTACAGTTGTTTGTTAATGTAATCATGACAACCAATGCACTGTGGAATGAATTTACAGCTGTTTGTTATTATAGTCATGATAACAAATACACCAGGGAATGAATTTACAGTTGTTTGTTAATATAGTTATGATAACTAATACGCTGGGAATGAATTTTCGTTTGTTTGTTCATATAGTCACTGATAACCAATACACTAGGGAATGAATTTACAGTTGTTTGTTGATACAGTCATGATAACCAATACACTGGGGAATCAATTTACTCTTGTTTGTTGATGTAGTCATGATAACCAATATAGTGGCGAATGAATTTAAATGTGTTTGTTAATATTGTCATGATAACCAATACACTAGATAAAGAATTTACAGCTGTTTGTTCATATCGTCAGGATAACCAATTAACTGGAAAATGAATTTTCGTTTGTTAGTTCATATCGTCACTGAAAGCCAATACACTGGACAATGAATTTACAGTTGTTTGTTGATATAGGCATGATAACCAATACACTGGGGCATGAATTTCCTGTTGTTTGTTCATATTGTCAATGAGAACCAATACACTGGGGAATGAATTTACATTTGTTTGTTGATATAGTCATGATAACCAATACACTGGGGAATGAATTTATAGTTGGTTGTTCAGATAGTCAATGAGAACCAATACACTGGAGAATGAATTTCCCGTTGTTTGTTGATTTCGGCATGATAACCAATACACTGGGGAATGAATTTACAGTTGTTTGTTGATATAGTCATGATAACCAATACACTGGGGAATGAATTTCCCGTTGTTTGTTGATTTCGGCATGATAACCAATACACTGCGGAATGAATTTACAGTTGTTTGTTAGTATACTCATGGTAACTGATACACGGTGGAAACATTGCTGTTAATTGTTAAATTGTACTTGGTAACAGATATATAAAAACATAAGAAATAGGAGCAGGGGTTGGATGCACCCCTCGAGCCTACTGCACCAATCAATTGGATCAGGGCTGATCTTCGACCTCAACTCCAATTTCCCGCCCGATCCCCTTATCCATTGATTCCCCTCGAATTCAAAATCAATCGATCTCAGCCTTGAATATATTCAATGACTCAGCATCCACAGCCCTATGGGGTAGAGAATTCCAAATATTCACCAACCTCTGATTGAAGAAATTCCTCCTCATCTCAGTATTAAATGGCCAGCCCCTTATCCTCAGCTTCTGGCACTCTTCAGCTAGGGAAGCCACCTCTCAGCATCTGCCCTGTCAAGCCCCCTCAGAACCTTATAAGTTTAAAGGAGATCACCTCTCTTTGTCAGAACTCCAGAGAGTATAGACCCATTCTACTCAATTTCTCCTCGCAGGACAGCCCTGTTATCCCAGGAATCAAGATAATGAACTTCCGTTGCACTGCCTCTAAGGCAAGTGTATCCTTTCTTATATAAGGAGAACAAAACTGGACACAGTACTCCAGGCGAGGTCTCATTAAAGCACTGTAGAATTCTAGTAAGATTTCCTTGCTCTTGTACTTCAACCCCCTTGTCATACAGGATAGAATGCCAATCGCCTTTCGAATTGCTTGTTGTGCCTGCATGCTAATGTAATTACCCCCAACCTTATGAACCATGTTTCTTGTACCAGGAAACAAAAATCCCTCTGAGCACCAACATTTATTTTTTTCTCACCATTTAAAGAATATTCAATTTTTCTATTCTTCCAATCAAAGTGAATAATCTCACATTTCCCCACATTATACTCCAACTGCACCCTTCCTGAACATTTCTTTAAATGATCGCCATTGCTTATCGACCATCACATCTTTTAATCCAATTCGCCCATCATAACTATGTGATTGGCTTTGATTAGGTTTAAGACTCTAGTTTTGGACTCAAGTGCGTCACTCCCGAACTCAATGTGAAATTCTATGATGTTATGATCACTCTTCCCCAGAGAACCCCTTACTGTGCGATTATTAATTAACCCTGTGTCATTACACAGGACAAGATCTTAAATAGCCTGTTCCATGGTTGGTTCCATCGAGCATCGTTCTCGGAAACTCTCTCGAATGCATTCCACGAACTCGTCCTCTAAACTACTTTTGCCAATTTGATTTGCCCAGTCTCTATGAAGATTAAAGTCTCCCACAATTATTGCCGTCCCATTGTTCCAAGCCCCTCTTATTTTTTCATTAAAATCTTTCCAACAGTATAACCACTAGGAGGGGGCCTATAAACTACCCTCACTGTGTTTTCTGACCCTTGTTACATTTTATTTCCACCCATACTGATTCTGCTTTCTGATCTTCCAAGACAAGATCGTTCCTCACTACTGTCTTTATCCCAGCCTTTATTTTCAGGGCTACCACCGATCCTTTTACATTTTGTCTCTCTTCCAAAAATCTCCTACCCTGGAATACTTTGTTCCCACCCTTGGTCACCTTGCAACCACGTCGAAGTAATGATGACTAAATCAAACCCATTTTTCGCTATTTGTGCCATTAATTTATCTATCTTGTTACAACTACTTCATGCATTCCGATGAACCACCTTTAATTTTAACTTTTTACTCTTTTTCCCTGATTTGACCTTATTCACTGATGCACTATTACCATTAAACTCTCTGTCCCTCCCTGACACACTCTATCTTTACCCAAATCATGACATTGCTCTATGGCCTTGACTTTTCGCCATGAATAGAAGCCCCTGTCTCCCACACCACTCTTTGAGCCACGCTTTTAACTCTCTGATCTGTTTGACCCGATGCCAATTTGCTTGTGGCTCAGGTAGCAATCCAGAGCTGATTAGCTTTGAGGTTCTTCTTATTAATTTGGACCATAGCTCCTCAAATTCCCTCAGCAGAACCTCATTCATTAACCTACCTGTGTCGTTGGCTCATACGTGGACTACGACAACTGGATCCTCCCATCATGCTCCAAGAGCTGTGTGTTGTCAGTGTACATGTGGAATCGAACGTTGTGTTTTCGAATGATGTCGCCGAGCGGCAGCATGTAGATGAGAAATAGGAGGGGGCCAAGGATAGACCCTTGGGCGACTCCAGAGGTAACGGTGTGGGTGTGGGAAGAGAAGTCATTGCAGGTGATTCTCTGGCTATGACAGGATAGATAAGAATGGAACCAGGCAAGCGCAGTCCCACCCAGCTGGACGACAGAGGTGAGGCTTTGGAGGTAGGTGGTGTAGTCAATAGTGTGAAAAGCTGCTGACAGGTCGAGAAGGATGAGGAGGGATACTTTACCACGGTCACAGTCACATAGGATGTCATGTGTGAATTTGATAAGGTGCGTTTTAGTACTGTTCCAGTACCGTTTCAGAAAGAGAAAAATTGACTGGTACAAACTCAGGACGGCAGATTGGTCGTGTCTGATATGCAGATTGGAGGGTCTGCGCGTTAGTTTTGAGAAACCTTTACTCAATAGATAAAATAAAAGTGCAAAAGACAAGACTGAAGCATTTGCAGCCATCTTCAGCCAGAAGTGCCGAGTGGATGATCGATCTCGGCCTCCTCCCGATATCCCCACCATCCGAGAAGTCAGTCTTCAGCCAATTTGATTCACTCCACGTGAAATCAAGAAACGGCTGAATACACTGGATACAACAAAGACTATGGTCCACGACAACATTCCGGCTGTAGTGCTGAAGACATGTGCTCCAGAACTAGCCGCACCTCTAGGCAAACTGTTCCAGTACAGCTACAACACTGGCAGCTACCCGACAATGTGGAAAATTGCCCAGGTATGTCCTGTCCACAAAAAGCAGAACAAATCCAATCCAGACAATTACCGCCCCATCAATCCACTCTCAATCATCAGCAAAGTGATGGAAGGTGTTGTCGACAGTGCTATCAAGCGGCACTTACTCACCAATAACCTGCTCACCGATGCTCAGTTTGGGTTCCACCAGGACAACTCGGCTCCAGACCTCGTTACAGCCTTGGTCCAAACATGGACAAAAGAGCTGAATTCCAGAAGTGAGGTGAGAGAGAAGACCGTTGATATCAAGGCAGCAGTTGACCGAGTGTGACACCAAGTAACCCTAGTAAAATTGAAGTCAATGGGAATCAGGGGGGAAAATCTCCAGTGGCTGGAGTCATACCTAGCACAAAGGGAGATGGTAGTGATTGTTGGAGGCCAATCATCTCAGCCCCAGGACATTGCTGTAGGAGTTCCTCAGGGCAGTGTCCTAGGCCCAAGCATCTTCAGCTGCTTCACCAATGACCTTCCCTCCATCATGACATCACAAATGGGCATGTTCACTGACGATTGCACAATGTTTATTTCCATTCGCTACCCCACAGAAAATGAAGCAGTCCGTGCCGAATGCAGCAAGACCTGAATAACATCCAGGCTTGGGCTGATCAGTGGCAAGTGGCAAGTGACAGACAAGTGCCAGGCAATGACCATCTCCAACAAGAGAGAGGCTAACCACCTCCCCTTGACATTCAACGGCATTGCCACCGTCGAACCCCCCACCATCAACATTCTGGGGATCACCATTGACCAGAAACTTAACTGGACCAGCCGCATAGACACTGTGCCTACAAGAGCAGGTCAGAGGCTGTGTATTCTGTGGCGAGTGACTCACCTCCTGACTCCCAAAAACCTTTCCACTATCGAAAAGGCACAAGTCAGGAATGTGATGGAATACTCTCCACTTGCCTGGATGAGTGCAGCTCCAACAACACTCAAGAAGCTCGACACCATCCAAGATAAAGCAGCCCGCTTGATTAGCACCACATCCATCACCCTAAACATTCACTCCCTTCACCATCGGCGCACTGTGGCTGCAGTGTGTACCATCCACAGGATGCACTGCATCAATTCGCCAAGGCTTCTTCGACAGCACCTCCCAAACCCGCGACCTCTACCACCTAGAAGGACAAGAGCAGCAGGCACATCGGAACAACACCACCTGCACGTTCCCCTCCAAGTCACACACCATCCCGACTTGGAAATATATCGCCGTTCCTTCGTCGTCGCTGGGTGAAAAACCTGGAACTCCATTCCGAACAGCACTGTGGGCGAACATTCACCAAACGGACTGCAGCGGTTCAAGAAGGCGGCTCAGCACCAACTTCTAAATTTGGTTTGGGCAGTAAATGCTGGCCTTGCAAGCGACGCCCACATCCCATGAAGGAATAAAAAAAAACAGTTTTTAAACATAACGCCGGGATCTGCACATATGTCTTATCTGTGCAATTTCTGATCTCCATTCAGACCTGTATCTGTATTTCGCTTTGTATTCCCTGCCCTCTGTACAGTGTGTTTCTTTTCCCGTGAGGAGTGGTACTCTGTAATAAATGTCCCAGTGCTGTGTTGACACAAAATGGTGGCCCTGAATAATCACAAGATTGTGACTTGCACCTGTAAAAAAATCAGTGCCTTTACATTTAAACAAAATGTGTCTCTCAGTGTGTATCTCCTTCTCTGTACTTTACCGCCCTTGTATGTAACAGTGTCAGCTCCTGGACATGTACAGTACACAGTGGGTAAAAGGGAACGATTCACTGCTGTCTGGTACTGGACTGCCCATGTGTGTCCCAGTGTCAGCTCCTGTACATGTACAGCACACAGTGGGTAAAAGGGAACGATTCACTGCTGTCTAGTACTGTACTGCCCGTGTGTGTCCCAGTGTCAGCTCCTCTACATGTACAGCACACCGTGGGTAAAAGGGAACGATTCACTCCTATCTGGTACTGTACGACCCGTGTGTGTCTCAGTGTCAGCACCTGGACATGTACAGCACACCGTGGGTAAAAGGGAACGATTCATTCCTGTCTGACACTGTACGGTCCGTGTGTGCCTCAGTGTCAGCTCCTGTACATGTGCAGCACACAGTGGGTAACAGGGAACCATTCACTCCCACCCTGAACCGAAAACAATATGTCTGCCAGCAAAGCTCAGTGAGGGGCAAGGCTGCCATCTTACTTTGGGGCAAGGTGGCCATCTTACTGTGGGGCAAGGCGGCCATCTTACTGAGGGGCAAGGCGGCCATCTTACTGTGGGGCAAGGTGGCTATCCTGCTGAGGGGCCAAGGCCATAAAAATGCAAACATTTCCAGAGGAATAGAATTGAAAAGCAGAGATATTGTGTTAAACTTGTACAGGACCTTGGTTGGGCCAGACTATGAAAACTGTAATTAAATCAGATAATGCTGGAAACACTCAGCAGGTCAAGCAGCAACTGTGGAGAGAGAAACAGAGTTAACGTTTCAGGTCTGGTCTCCATATTATTAAAACGATAGAGAGGCACTGGAGAAGGTTCAAAAAATGATTTACTAGAATGATACCAGAACTGAGAGGTTAAAAATATCAGGAAAGACTGAACAGGCTGAGGATTTTTATTCCATAGAAAAGAAGGATGAGGGGGTGATCTAACAGAGGCCTTTACAATTAGGAAGGGGTTTGATATGTTAGAGGGAGGGAAGATGTTTCCAATTGTGGGGAGTCCAAAAGTTGGGGTGATCAATATGATATAGTAAATAATAAACTCAATCAGGAATTCAGGCGAAACTTTTTAAGCAAGAGAGTTGTTAGAATTTGGGAACTTGTTCATATCTGGAGTAATGGAGGCGAATAGCATAGATGCATTTAAGAGGAAGCTTGATAAGTACACGAGGGACAAAGTAACAGAATGATATTCTGAAAGTGTGAGATGAAGTAAGGAGGATGCTCGTGTGGAGCATATACTGAGATGAGGAGAAACTTCTTCACTCAGAGGGTAGTAGGTCTGTGGAATTTGCTGCCCCAGGAAGCTGTGGAAGCTACATCATTAAATAAATTTAAAACAGAAATAGACAGATTCCTAGAAGTAAAGGGAATTAGGGTTTACGAGGAGCGGGCAGGAAATTGGACATGAATTTAGATTTGAGGTTAGGATCAGATCAGCCATGATCTTATTGAATGGCGGAGCAGGCTCGAGGGGCCGATTGGCCTACTCCTGCTCCTATTTCTTATGTTCTTATGTTCTTATACACCGGCATGGACCAGTTGTGCCGAATGGCCTGTTTCTGATTAAGATTTAAGTCTCCTCTTTTCTATTCCCATGGAAATAACCCTGTTTTTTCAAGTCTTTCCAAATAAGTTTCCCTTCCCTGACCTCATTCGAGAGAATCTACACTCTGCTCACCCTATGGCTTTAACGTTGTTTCCATAATTGGGCACCAAAACTGCTCACTATATTCTGGAACTTTGGGATTTAACCAAAGAGAATAACGAATAAATCTTCATCCTAGTCATCAGTCCCAGAGAGCCGTAAAACGGGTTGTAATCAAAGACATATAACTAATAAATCTTCATCCGAATCAGTGTTGCTGGTCTCCTATTAGATAGAGGACTCCCTAAAGGTTCCCTCACGATTGTACAAACCGATTTCAATGCGATGCCTGAACATAAACCAAGTTATGTTGTTCGAACAAAACGATGTCCACTACTAGTTTCCAATGTTAATTTAGGTGAACAAGTCCGTCTAAAATATAAATCTCTTTCTGTTACAACAATATGATCCCAGAAACTACTTTTGCTCATACAGTGGACAAATAATGAACACAGTCCAATGAACGTTAACACAACCTGCATTCCCAGACCGCCTTTAATATAATAAACATTCCCAAGTGGATTCACGGAGGAGTAAAATGAATAAGAAGATATCAGGAGGACTGGCGAAAACCTTGGTCAAAGAGTGGGTTTAAGGAGGGTGTCAAATGAGGAGAAGTCAATGGAGAGTCAGAGGGGATACGATTGGTTTTCAAGAGTGGAATTTCGATGCCTGAAGGATAAAATTGGAACCCCGGCCAAAGCAGGTGATATTAGGAGGGATGAAAGAAGGAAATAACTTGTCTTGATCTAGCGCCTTTCAAGACCTCAGGACATCCCAAAACAGTCAATGAAGTACATTGTAACGTGTAGTCACTGTGGTAATGGTAAGAAACGCGACAGCCAATTTGCACAAAGCAAGATCCCACATACTGCAATGAGATAAATGGCCAGAAAATCGGCTTTAGTAACGTTGGTTCAGGGATAAATATTGGCCAGCACACTTGGAAAGAACTCCCCTGCTTTTTTTCGAATATTGCAGTGGTATCTTTTATATCTATCTGAGAGGGCAGATTGTACCCTCGGTTTAACATAGCCTATCGTTGGCACCTCCGACAGTACAGCGCTCCCAGAGTACTGCCCCTCCAACAGTACTGCGTTCCCTCAGCACGGACTATCCAACAGAGTGCCAGTCCCTCAGGACTGACCCTCCGACAATGCAACACTCCCTCAGTACTGACCCTCCGACAGTGCAACACTTCCTCAGTTCTGACCATCCGACAGTAATGCACTCCCTCAGTACTGACCCTCCGACAGTATTGCACTCCCTCAGTTCTGACCATCCGACAGTATTGCACTCCCTCAGTACTGACCCTCCGACAGTGCAACACTCCCTCAGCACTGACCCTCCGACAATGCAGCACTCACTCAGTACTGATCATCCGACAGTGCAACACTTCCTCAGTACTGACCATCCGACAGTGCAACACTTCCTCAGTACTGAGCATCCGACAGTAATGAACTCCCTCAGTACTGACTCTCCGACAATACTGCGCTCCCTCAATACTGACCCTCCGACAGTTCACCACTCCCTCAGTAATGACCCTCCGACAGTTCATCACTCCCTCAGTACTGACACTCCGACAGTGCAACACTCCCTCAGTACTGACCCTCCGACAGTGCAACACTTCGTCAGTTCTGACCATCCGACAGTAATGCACTCCCTCAGTACTGACCCTCCGACAGTATTGGACTCCCTCAGTACTGACCATCCGACAGTATTGCACTCCCTCAGTACTGACCATCCGACAATACTGCGCTCCCTCAATACTGACCCTCCGAAAGTTCACCACTCCCTCAGTACTGACCCTCCGACAATATTGCACTCCCTCAGTACTGACCCTCCGACAATATTGCACTCCCTCAGTACTGACCCTCCGACAGTGCAACACTCCCTCAGTACTGACCCTCTAACAGTGCAACACTCCCTCAGCACTGACCCTCCGACAATGCAGCACTCACTCAGTTCTGACCCTCCGACAGTATTGCACTCCGTCAGTACTGACCATCCGACAGTGCAGCACTCCCTCAGTACTGACCATCCGACAGTGCAACACTTCCTCAGTACTGACCATCCGACAGTAATGCACTCCCTCAGTTCTGACCCTCCGACAGTATTGCACTCCGTCAGTACTGACCATCCGACAGTGCAGCACTCACTCAGTACTGACCATCCGACAGTAATGAACTTCCTCAGTACTGACTCTCCGACAATACTGCGCTCCCTCAATACTGACCCTCCGACAGTTCACCACTTCCTCAGTAATGACCCTCCGACAGTTCACCACTCCCTCAGTACTGACACTCCGACAGTGCAACACTCCCTCAGTACTGACCCTCCGACAGTGCATCACCCCCTCAGTTCTGACCCTCCGATAGTACTGTGCTCCCGAAGCACTGACCTTCCGACAGTCGTGCGCTCGCTTAGTACTGACCATCCGAGTGTACTGTGCTCCCTCATTACTGACCCTCCGACAGTATTGCACTCCCTCAGTACTGAGCGTCTGACAGTATTGCACTCCCTTAATTCTGACCCTCTGACGGTATTGCACTCCATCAGTAGTGACCCTCCGACACTACAGTGCTCTCTCAGTACTGACCCTCCGACAGTACAGTACTCCCTCAGTACTGACCCTCCGACAGTACAGTACTCCCTCAGTACTGACCCTCCGACAGTACAGTACTCCCTCAGTACTGACCCTCCGACAGTACAGTACTCCCTCAGTACTGACCCTCCGACAGTACAGTACTCCCTCAGTACTGACCCTCCGACAGTACAGCACACCCGCAGAACTGCACTGCAGTGTCAGCCTGGATGATGTGTTCTAGTCTCTGCAATTGAGTACTGACCTTCCAACAGTACAGTACTCCCTCAGTACTGACCCTCCGACAGTACAGTACTCCCTCAGTACTGACCCTCCGACAGTACAGTACTCCCTCAGTACTGACCCTCCGACAGTACAGTACTCCCTCAGTACTGACCCTCCGACAGTACAGTACTCCCTCAGTACTGACCCTCCGACAGTACAGCACACCCGCAGAACTGCACTGCAGTGTCAGCCTGGATGATGTGTTCTAGTCTCTGCAATTGGATTTGAATTCACAAACTTCTAACTCAAAGTCAAGACTGCTATCACTGAGCCACGTCTGACAGCTGAAAGCGGGAGACAGAGGGGCTTAGGGAGGGTACTTACGAGCGTGGATATGGCTGAAGGCACGGCTGTCACAAGTCGGACAATTGGACTGCGGATGCACAATTGGCCAGAGGTGGAGAAGCAGAGTATTTGGGAGGGGCTGTCGGACTGCAGGGGGTTATAGAGATAGGGAAGGGTGTGGCCATGCTGTATTTAAATGTAAGAAAGAATAAAAGTAAAAAACAGGCTTAGGAGACTGGAATCCAATGCAGGTCAGTAAGGGCTTCGGTGATTGGTGAGCCACTGACCAATCAAAAAGCCAGCGTTGGGGTTGGAATCCGTGGCGAGGATGTGGAGATTATGGCGCCAAAGATCATGACTTCCCAATTTTTAACTGGAGTAACTGGTGGCTCATCTAAAACAGAAAGTGAAGGCCTGACAACACGAAGACATTGGAAGGGTCAAGAGAGGCGGTGGTTTTGTCAGCGTCCATCTGGAAGCTGGTCCATGTCTGTGGACTGTTTCATCAAATTGCAGCATGTAGATGAGGAAGTGGAGGGAGCCAAGGATTGAACCTGTAGAAACATCAGAGATAAAGGTGATAGGGTGGGAAGAGAAGCTTCTCCTGGCTCTGATCAGATAGGTGAGTGGAACCAAGTGGGAGGAGTCCCACCAAAAGAGGCCAGTTTCCGATGAATGAGGAGTTGATGAGTGGGTTGTCTGTAGGAATGGAGATGGAGAGGGGTGGGTCATGGAGGGATTTAAACCCAAGAATGAGAATTTTAAATTAAGGGCGATGTAACTTGGAGCCAGTGAGGGTCAGTGAGGCCGAGCAGGACCTGGTGCTGGTTGGACACGGACAACAACGTTTTGGACGAGCTCACTTTTAATGAAGGTGGAGATTGGGTGGCCGGTCAGGAGTGCATTGGAGGAATGGAGTCTGGAGAGGACAGAGACATTGTTGAGGGTTTCAATGGCGATGGGCTGAGGAAAGAACAGAGGCGTGTGAGGGAATCACGGGGCCTTTGTGATGGAGGTCAAATCGGGTCATGAACTCAGCTCCATGTTACACAGAGCCAATTTTACTGGATCCGCGAACCAATGTAGAATAAACGGGTAAGCTTTTGCCGTAAAATAGAGGAGAGAGGAATGTCAATGAGGCACGTTCAGTGTCCATCCCCGAATATCACCCACAGTCATTTCTCGGATGCAATCCTCAACCTGCCCTTTAACTGTCCTCGTGTCAAGACTCACAAATTCATATTTTAACTGGGAAACTGCAGAAACAGAGTGAAACCGGTCTGCTTGTGTTCTTGGGTTCAGTGCACACTATGTAGACATCTGTCTAAATTATAAATGAATCACCAGGAGTGAACATGGTCAATACAATTATATAAAAGCTGTAAATGAAGCCGTTTATTATTGTCGGATCAGTCCTGTATGAGAACAGATTTAAACTTTATTCCTGAGAGAGGTCTGATTAAGTAATATCGTGGACTTTGAGATGTTTGTGTTTTATTCACCACATTATTTACAGCGGAGTCAAAGCTGCAGATGTAATATGTTTGTTAAACTGACTGTAACTAACAGCAATGATCAGGGGTATAACCGTGTCAGTGGAGACTTATCCCCTGTATAAATCAGGGCTTGTTGGAATGGAGCAGCTCAGTGTGTCTGCTAGAGTTGTGCTTTCCTGGTCAACAGAAGTCACTGCTTCTCAAAGAAATGGATTATCCAGTAATATTTCAGATACAAGACATTTATTATCCTGTTCTTGCAGCGGTTGGAGTTCCAGGTAAGCCGTTATCTCAGCTGTTAATGGTGTAAATCAGTGTTGAATCTGCTGCTGTACTTGGGATATGAATTTTTTCTCCTACTGTTCCGTTCTATTGATTGAATGATGGAATATGTTAAGTCTCTGCTCTTTCGGTCTTGTAGGAGTTACATTATATCCATAATGACCCTTTTATATCCAACCCTGGCATTGATACTGGATTATTCTCTGTATTGAGTCTATTGTTGAATAATTATATCACTTTATATCACCAGGATGTTACCAGGGCTGGAGCGCTTCAGCTATGAAGAGAGACTGGGAAGATTGGGTTTGTTTTCCTTGGAGCAGAGGAGGCTGAGGGGGGACATGATTGAGGTGTACAAAATTATGAGGGGCACAGATAGGATGGATACTAAGGAGCTTTTTCCCTTCGTTGAGGGTTCTATAACAAGGGGACATAGATTCAAGGTAAAAGGCGGGATGTTTAGAGGGGATTTGAGAAAGAACTTTTTCACCCAGAGGGTGGTTGGAGTCTGGAACTCACTGCCTGAAAGGGTTGTGGAGGCAGGAACCCTCACAACATTCAAGAAGCATTTGGATGAGCACTTGAAATGCCATAGCATACAAGGCTACGGACCAAATGCTGGAATATGGGATTAGATTAGACAGAGCTGATGGCCGGTGCGGACACGATGGGCCGAAGGGCCTCTATCCGTGCTGTATAACTCTATGACTCTATGACTCGATTTAACTTCCAAGCTTTCCATATTGTAGGAGTTACATTATATCTGTAATGACTTTGTACATACAAAGCTGGCATTGTTACTGGATTATTCTCTGTATGGAATGTATTGAAATCAGTAGTCTGGGCTTAGAGCTGGTATCAGCCCATCAGGAGCGGTTAACAGTTTCATGTTGTGGAACTAACCTGTCCTGGAATATGTTTTCATCAATGTGTTTTCAGTGATTGATAATGAGACAGCTCACGGTCTCAGTGTTACAAGGAGGCAGTGCAGTGTCCTCCCTCCCCAATAACATGCTTCAGTTTAACTGGGATTTCAATTTATTTATTGGTCATCACTGTTATGAAATATTATTTCATTATGTGTGTATCTGACGCCGCTTCAGATGTCTGGTTACTGAACTGAGTTTTCTGCTGACTCTTTCACATCTCCTTCTCTGCTTCACTGTGGATGAATTCACTGACTGTCACTGGACTTCACTGTAAAATGAAATGTTTCGATGTTTTGTGGTCTCAATTTGCACTGTCCCTGTTGGAATCTGCAGCCCTTCTATGTACCTGTAGATTATAAGTATGATGTTGGCGTTTTGTAAATTGAACAATCCCGCCATCGATCCCTTTACTTTATAATTACTGGAGAAGGAATCTCAATTATTGTGAGATCGGTCTGGGAGAGGGATTCGATTCTGTTTATTCCATGATTTGTAGATGAAATGAACAGTGTTGGTGAACAGGAGGATAATCGGATGATCTGTAGAAACATTAAACTATTCCACAGAGGCTTCACTATTTAACAAACTGACTGAGAATCGTATCGGTGGAACACGGGGCTGGTGAACAGAATGCATGCACAGGATGAGAGGATTTGATCGGATATGAAAATGGACTTGAGAAAGAGGGTAGAGTGAGTGATAGAGTGGGTGACTGAGAGGGAAAGCGAGAGACTGTGGTGTGAATAATTCATCAGAATGAACTGCTGAAACTTCCAATACAATTATACATAGAAAATGTGATTTGAAAGAGTTATTATGATGTGGTCAGATTGGGTGAATTTTTATTGTGGGACTCGCTCCTCATGTTTATATCCCTGTCAGGTCCTCAGTCAGTTTTTGTGAATGTTTCTTGTTTTCCAACTTAACACAAAATATAATTGAAATTTCCTTCAAGAATAGAATCAATAATTTATTGATCGTGATGAATTATGATGATGTTGTGTTTTTAAAGCTCGGCTGAATTCAATAAACAACAAGTTTGATATAATTAATACCCAACACAGGTTCCCTGACACCAAAAATCAGAGAAATGAACTGTTGAATATATTAGTAGGATTGTGTTAGTGGGACCGAGAGAATTGATTCCCTCCAACACTCTGCTGCAGTCACTCACTGTCAATCCCAGCCAGTCCTCCCACTGCATTGAATCCTCTGTCTCCTCATCCCTTCTTTCAGTTTGTCCAAGTTCCCAAATTATCTGCTCCTGACTCCCCTGCAGCTCCTTCATGTCCTTTTCCTTGTCTCCCTCCCAATCTCACTCACTGGGACGGTCCTCAGCCGCCTTTCCCGTTTACTACCATCCACTGTCGGCTCTCTTTACCCAGAGCAACAAACCAGCTGCATCTCAACCTGTCCCCTCACCTTCCCGCCTCATCCCTCTCTTTCCCGTCAGTCTGGAGCCCAAATCCGACTTTAATCCGCTGGATTCCCGGTGTGTAAAACCCCTTCTCCCTTCCCCACCGGCACTGCGCCCTCACTCAGCCCTTCCAATGGATCCGGTGCTCACATTATTCACTTTCTGTATCCATCTCCCATTTCATTATTGAATATTGTGTTTATAAACATCAGGTCAATGAATCACTTTCTACCCTTCGATGCAGCAATAAAGCTGGAAATTTCACCCCAGATCCTCTCAAACTGCTGCATTGGCTCCAGGTCTGATCAGTAATGTCTCTGCTTCCTTTTCTCTCTCTTACAGTTAACTCGGTGGCGATTGTGATCCTGTCCCGAGGAAAGTGCGGTCTCTCCAAATGTATCAGTGTCTACCTGGTGGGAATGGCAGTGGCTGATCTCCTGGTCGTTATCATTGGTGTGATATTGAATTTGATTGGTATGATTTATTTCTCAGGTTCATTCCTGCTCATTACTCCCGTGTGTAGTTTTATTGCCTCCTTGAGTTTTGCAGCCACGGTTGTTTCTGTGTGGTTCACAATCGCTTTCACCTTTGATCGATTTGTGGCCATTTGTTGTGAGAAGCTGAAAACTAAATATTGCACTGAGAGAACGGCGGCTGTGGTTCTGCGAACAGTGAGTGTGCTGGGCTGTTTGGTGAATGTCCCCTGGTACTTTACACATGAACCTGACGATATAATTGATAATGTTCCCTGGGGTTGCGATACTAAACCGAGTTTCCGTTCTTCCCCCGCATGGGCCGCATTTGACATGTTTCACCTCATTTTAACCCCTTGTGTCCCGTTCTGTCTGATTTTGCTGCTCAATGTTATGACTGTCAGGCGTATTTTAGTGTCCAGTCGTGTCCGCACGGGACTCCGGGGCCGCAGCAATGGAGAGAATCAGAGTGATCCAGAGATGGAGAACCGAAAGAAATCCATCATTTTACTCTTCAGTATATCGGGCAGTTTTATACTGTTGTGGCTGACACAGGTTGTATTTTCCATTTATGTGCGAATTGCAGACATTCGGTATTTTTACTCCTACACTGATCCTAATTATATCACAGGTGATGCAGCAAAGATGCTGCAGCTCCCCAGTTCCTGCACAAACACGTGTATTTATGTCCTGACCCAGACTAAATTCAGAGAGGAGCTGAAGAACGCGGTGAAATACCCACTCAATCTAATTGTTAAATTAGTGAAATCGTAGAAAGAGCTGAAGGGTTTCACGCACTGGAACTAAATTCCATTTCATACTCCATCCCCTACACTTCCCAGGGGACGGAAAGTACATTTTATATTAGCAGCACGGAGCCATTAAATGATCTGAAATATCGTTCTGATAATATATTTTATTGAACATCTGACCTATTAAGGCAGGATTTATTCTGCAGACGACACATGCATTTTGCTCGAAATGGCAGCACTAAAGAACGCAGCTGGACTTCAACTAAATGTTCATCCAGCAAAATGTGCAAAGCTGGGAATCAAAGTAGCTGCTTTGGGCCAGATCAGAATTGGTGCACTCCAAATAAATGGAGAGGGAGAGAGAGAGGCAGAGAGAGGGGGAGAGGGGGAGGGAGAGAAGGAACGAGATAGAAAAAGTCAGAGAGTTCGAGAAAGAGGGAGAGAGTCTGAGACAGGCAGAGATACAAAGAGGGAGAGAGAGAGGGGAGAGTGACTGACATAGAGACAGAGAGGAACATACAGCGATAAAGAGTGAGAGAGCGAGATAGTGATATAAAGAGCGAGGGAGAGACAGAGAGTGAGAGCGAGAAAGAGAGAGAGAGGCAGAGAGCGACACGGGGAGAGCGTGAGAGAGATCAGAGAGAAAGACAGGGAGATATTGGGACAGAGAGAGTAAGAAAGACAGAAAGACAGGGAGGGAGACAGAGAAAGACAGAAGGAGAGATAGACGGAGAGAGGAGGGGACAGAGAGAGAGAACACAGATCAAAAGAAATATAATGATTAAATAGCGCAGAAAATTAAAACAGGTTCACAAAAAGGGGAGAGGGTCTGTGACAAAGAGAGAGAGATAGAAACAAAGAGGGGTCAAGACAGAGGTACACAGAGCTGGAGATAAATAAAGTGAGTTTGTTAGACTGGCGAGAAAAAATAAAGAGAGAAAGAAAGAGTGAAAGAAATCATATATATATGTATATTATGAGAGAGAGCAAGCAGATATGGATGGAACGAGAGAGAGAGACTGACAAAGAATTACAAATTGATGGAAGTAGAAGTGGAAATAATAAGATAGAAAAACACAGAAATTAAATAGAGACAAACGACATAAACAGAGAACAGACGCAATGAAAGATGGACAAAAACAAACTGTGTAATCAGCCTGGAGTGAGTGAGAGTGCTGAAAAGCAGAACAGCAGCAGATGAAGCAGGCCAGACAGTTCATGTTTGTTCTGGGGTAACACTCTTGTGGATTCAATGTTGATATTTCTAAAGGTGATGCCTGCAGGCTGCACAATAAAGTCACTCAGCCTTGTGTACCTGACCCTGACCATTACTCACTGCAGGAATTTCCCAGCTGCTCTGTGTAGTAAACATTCATCTGAAAAACGAAAGCCTGAGATTAAATCGGCTTCAGTATGTCTGAAGGAACAGGACGATTAAAAGGAGGAAGGACTGTTAAAAGGATTGTTCATGACACAATGTAAAAGATCACACAGCAGAGGATAGATCACCATAGCAACAAGAACGATTCCAGGAGAGCTCGAGGTCGTTTGAACTCCTGCCGACTTAACTTGGTTACGTTGTGGAAACTGAGAGAAAACAAGTGAAGTGTCAATCAATCGTGGGTTGTATTTGTAGGAACCTATTGATGAGAAGCCACCGTGCCAGAGGTGTTGTTCTGTGTAGAAACGGTCTTAAAAAGCTGGGCAGAAGTTGAGTGGGGAGAGACACAAATCCACCATAACTGCTCCAAGCTCACCTTTCGCTTCCTGGCAGCACCACCTCACCTGGAATCTTCCTGACTGCTCGCTACCTCCTAACTTGATGCCTCGATGCTGGTTTATAGATTGCCTGTGAAGCAGATGACCTGTCTAACAGAGAAAGTCACACTACACTGCAACGGTATCCACCAAAATACCTGGAATCTTCTAGGCAAGTCTAAAACTTTCGTTATGTGCTTAGTCTAAGATAAACATTTGATTTCCAAACTGTTATGCAGTTTGAGAATTGAGAATGTGTTGTTTATTTTTTGCTAAAGCAATTCTAAATCGGGCATAAACCCAAGATGATGTTTAAATTCTCATGTCATTTTTTCTACTGAATTAATAATAAATGTTTGTTTTCTTTATAAACCCATGGTTTGTGCCTGAAGTTTGTTTAGGATAAAGAGCCCATTAATTAATTGTGAAACTAAACCTTGTGGAGATAAAAAGAAATTGCTCCAAATTAAAGTGTAAAATCACTTTGCACCTTTTTGCTCCTCTATCTGTACCATGTGTAACTTTTCCAGTGAGCCGCTGGATTCTGTAATAAATAACATGTATTTTTATCCCTTCTGCAATGTTAATAAACTGGACAGGGTCCCGCAGCACTCTCCTGTTCTGTTACTGTTAAAATAATGTTATTGTTTCAGATTAAAGAAAAATATGAATAATGGAGAAATGAACCAAATCCCAGATCAGAACTACATTCAGATTGAGTCCAATTTTACTCTGATTTATTTAATAGAAGCTAGAATTACATTCTCTACAAAAAATGGCTCATTGGACCTTTCCTCCGAATGTCTGGTCTCTCCTTTTCTGTAACCATTAAGTCCAAATAACCAAATGTTGATCCATTTTTTTTGCAGAAGTTCACATTTTGATGTTTAATTCCCTCACTGCACCGCTGTCTTTGTGTTGAACACCAGCGAGTACCAGTCTCACTCAGTTTGTACCTTTAACTATAGTGCAACAGTGATTTAACAGGAAGAGCAAATTATCCCTCTCTGTGTCTCTCATCATAACTAGATCCACCTTCCCTCTTCAGTGAGATGGCTGCCTTACTGGTGGCCATTTTGTTTCGGGTTCAGGGCGAACATTTTGATTAAAATTCATGGACGCCTTGCCCCTCAGTGAGCTGGCCGCCTTATTGACGGCGTTCTTGTTTCAGCTTCATGGCAGCCAATTTTTTCAATCTGACCATCTTGGCCCACTCGTAAGTTGGCCGCCTTGCCCCTCAGTAAGATGGCCGCCTTTCGGGTGCCATTTTGTTTCAGGTTCATGGCGTTGAAGTTGTTATTCATCGATTTACATTTTGATAGCAGGCACGGTGCAAGAGGAGTCCATTCAGCCCACCCTGCCTGTGCCAGCTCCTTGAAAGCACGATCCAATTATTCCCATTTCCCGCTCTGCTTTTCCCCCACAGCCCTCATGGATGCTTGTGACAGTAGTTGCAATAACACACACACACATATATATATATATATATATATATATATATATATATATATATATACAAGTTGTTGTTGTCGATAAAGATTGTCTCTCAATCTTTTACTCTTCAGATTATTCTCCTTTATAAACTGGGCTTTGTTTCTGTGTGAATGAATGTTGCTGAGAGATTGTCCTTGTAACTGAGTGAGGGATCTTGCTGTGTATTAGGTTTTTAAAAAAATGCTTTGGCTCTTTTATATGTCATGAATTTATTTGAAATATTTGGCTAATTGTAAAAAGCCACAAACTGTAAGTTGAACACAAACTACTGGCTTTTTGTCCACTGCTAATTAAAACAAGAGAAAGAAGCAGAGGTAAAGTTCGTTCACCTTTGCAAACTGCAACAAAAAGGGGTGAAGTAGCAAAAAATGCCCAGGGTTATTGTCCCCTGCTCCAGGAACAGAAGAGAAAATGAGCACAGGGGCAATTTGGACCCTGCAGCAAACACTAACCAGGACAGACAGACAGACCAGCACCTTTTAAGGGAGGGGTGATGGGGGAGGGGGTGGGGGAGGGAGTGATTGGCAAAGCAGGAGACAAAACCCTGCAAACTAATATTAGAGAGAGAGAGAAGCAACATGTGCTCTTCAGTCTGCCTGAGTGTCTTTCTGTCTCTCTCTGTCCCAACTTTTCTCCCTTTTCTTCAGATTCTGTGCTTTGTAACTGGGGAGTGTGTTTGTTCGTGATGTTTGCTGAGAGATTGCCTGCCTGTGTAATGGAATGAGTGAATGACTGAGTGTGAATGTGTTTGAGTGATTGAGTGTGAGGGAGCTCTGGGCTCTTGCTGTGCCTTTTTAATCGCTTGCTTTGATTTAATCAATTGTTTTTAATCAACCACAGGATTTTTTAGTGGAAATGCTGTAACATGAAGATGTGGAAAGAGAATTTTTGGGAGGAGGAGGATTCTTTGGACAAGAAGCTTTCTCTCCACAGGGGACTGACCGAGGCCATCACCACAGGCAGCACCCAATGGGGCTCACGTGAATTGTGTCTTGGTCACTGTGGGATCACTGGGAGCACTGTGGGATCACGGGTTGCTATGGGATCACTGGGACACTGCAGGTTCACTGGGACATTGTGGGATGACTGCGACACTGTGGGATCAGTGGGACATTGTGGGATCATTGGGTGCACTGTGGGATCACTGGGTGCACTGTGGCATCACTGGGATCACGTTGGGAGCATTGTGGCATTATCACTGGGTGTGCAGCTGGATCACCGGGACACTCTGCGATCACTGTGGGATCACTGGATGCACTGTGAATCACTGGGACACTGTGGATCAATGGAGCACTATCACTGGGTGCACTGGGGGATCACTCAGTCACTGTGGGGACTCTATGGGATACTTATTTACCCAGTTGGGCCGAATGACCCCTATTTCTCTGCTGTACATTCTGTGTAATTCAATGTAGTATACAAATAAATATAATGTTGTTATTGTTGGAGTAAAATTGGGAATCCCGGAGAGACTTCTTCACCCAGATGGACCGAATGACCACTTCCTGTGCCGTGCTGTATTCTATGCAATATAAGTAGGCAAAAAAGGAACTATCTCTGAACTGTCGCCATTACCAGAAAAACACAGGCATTTTATAATGATCTTCTTCAAACTGTACAAAATGAAAATCAATTGTAATCTCTTTAAAATAACGACCTGATTTAAAGAACTGTCCAACCAAACAAAAGCACGAAGCATTTCCATGACACTGAGAGATTAGATGAGTCGGCAAAAGTGTGGCAAATGGAGTTCAATGTGGGGAAATGTGAGGTCATCCACTTCGGATCTGAGAAAGATAGATCAGAGTGTTTTCTAAATGGTGAGGAGCTCGGAACTGTGGAGGAGCAGAGCGATTTAAGGGTCCAAGTACAGAAATCATTAAAAGCTAGTGGACAGTTTCAAAAATAATTTAAAAAGCTAATAGAATATCGACTTGTATTTCAAGACGGCTGCAATATAAAGAAGTGGAAGTTATATTCCAGCTGTACAGAAATCTGGTTAGAGCCCATCTGGAGGACTGCATTCATTTCTGGGCACTGCACCTCAGGAAGGATATATTGCCCTTCGAAGGATATATTGGCCTTCGAAGACCTGCAGCGTAGATTCACCAGATTGATAATGCTGATAATTTAAATGGTTAAATTATGAGGACAGGTTGCATAGACTAGGCTTGTATCCCCCATGAATATAGAAGATTAAGGGGTGAGCTAAATGAGGTGTTTAAGATGATTAAAGGAGTTGATAGGATAGATAGAGAGCAACTACTTCCCCTGGCGCAGAATCCAGAACAAGGGGCACAACCTTAAAATTAGAGCTGGGCCGTCCAGGAGTGATGTCAGGAAGCACTTCTTCACACAAAGGGGAGTAGAAATCTAGAACTCTCTCCCACAAAAGTCTGTTGGCGGGGGGTGGGGGGCGGTCAATACGAAATTTCAAAATGGAGATTGATAGATTTTTGTTAGGCAAGGTTCTTATGGAACCAAGGCGGGCTGATGGAGTTAGGATACAGATCAGCCATGATCTAATTGAATGGCGGAACACGCTCAAGGATTTGAATTGTCTCCTGCTGTTCCTATGCGACAGACTCCAGGGGTCGATTGGCCTCCACCTGTTGCTATGTAACAGGCTCGAGGGGCGGAATATCCTTCTCCTGATCTTGTGTAATATGCTCGAGGGGCTGAATGACCTTCTCCTGTTCCTGTATAACATGCTCGAGGGGCTGAATGACCGTCTCCTTTTCCGACCTAACAGGCTCGATTGGCTGAATGGTCTCGTCCTTTTCCAGTGTAATAGGCTCGAGGGCTGAATAGCCTTCAGTTCCTGTATAATAGGCTTGTGAGGCTGAATGGCCTCCGTCTGATCCTATCTAACATGCTTATGGGTCTGATTGGCCTCCTCTTCCTGAGTATTAGGTTCGAGGGTTTGAATGTCCACCTCTTGAGGTGTAGATTGGCCTCATGTTCGTGTGTAACAGTCTCGAGGGGCTAAATGGCTTCGTCCTGTTCCAGTGTCAAAGGCTTGAGGGACTGCATAACCTCCAGTTCCGGTATAACAGGCTCCAAGGGCTGAAAAGCCTCATCCTGTTCTTATCTAACAGGCTCGTGGGGTTGAATGACCTCCTCCTGTTGCTGTGTAAGAGGTTCGAATGGATCAATGGCCTCCTGTTGTTCCAGTCTAACAGCCTTGAGGTGCTTGCCGCCATTTCATCCAAGATTGCCGCCTTACTTGCGGCCATTTTGTCCGAGATGGACGCCGTACATGCCGCCATTTTGTCTAAGAATGCCGCCGCACTTGCTGCCATTTTGTCCAATATGACCCACTTACATTCCGCTATTTTGTCAAAGATGGCTGCCATACGTGCCACCATGCTGGCCGTGTGCTGGTACACACATAAATATATGTATGTATACATCAAATATATATGATACATATCTTATAAATACACGTTGTTGTTGTTGTGGTTGTGGCGGTGGTCTAAATATGAAGACTGCCACTCTGGGATCACTCTAGTGTGACTGGGAGCACTCCGGGATCACTGTCGGTTCGCTGGAACAATCGGGGTCACTGTGGTATCATTGTCCACAGTCTGCTTTGTAATTTCCGCCATTTCGTCCAGAGCAATCCAGCTGGTCCCATTCCCCCGCCCCATCGTTTTTCCTCATGTCGTCTTTGGTTCTTTTGCCAATCACCTTAAATCTATGTCCTCTGGTCCTTCACCCTTCTGCAAATGGAACGATTTCTCTCTATATACTCTGTCTAAACACTTCATGGTTTTGAAAATCTCTATCAAATCTCCTCGCAACCGTCTCTATTCAAAGAAGAACAATCCCACCTTCTCCAGTCTATCCACGTAACTAAAGTCCCTCATCCCTGGAATCATTCTAGTAAATCTCTTCTGCACCCTCTTTAACGCCTTCATATCTTTCCGAAAGTGCGGCGCCCAGAAGTGGACATAATACTCCAGTTGTGTCTGAACCAGTGTTTTCTAAAGGTTCATCATGACTTCCATACTTTAGTACTCTCTGCCTCTATTTATGAAGCCCAGGATCCCGTATGCTTTTTTAACCGCTTTCTCAACCTGCCCTGCCACTTTCAATGATATAAGAACATAAGAACATAAGAAATTGGAGCAGGAGTAGGCCAATCGGCCCCTCGAGCCTGCTCCGCCATTCAATAAGATCATGGCTGATCTGATCCCAACCACAAATCTAAAGAACACAAGAAGTCGGAGCAGGACCCGGCCACATAGCCCCTGGGCCCTCTCCGCCACCCACAGGGCATTGACCGATCCGAACTCAGCTTCATGTCCAATTTCCTGCCCGCTCCCCATAACCCCTAATTCCCTTTACTTCTAGGAAACTGTCTATTTCTGTTTTAAATTTATCTAATGATGTAGCTTCCACAGCTTCCTGGGGCAGCAAATTCCACAGACCTACCACCCTCTGAGTGAAGAAGTTTCTCCTCATCTCAGTTTTGAAAGAGCAGCCCCTTATTCTAAGATTATGCCCCCTAGTTCTAGTTTCACCCATCTTTGGGAACATCCTTACCGCATCCACCCGATCAAGACCCTTCACAATCTTATATGTTTCAATAAGATCGCCTCTCATTCTTCTGAACTCCAATGAGTAGAGTCCCAATCGACTCAACCTCTCCTCATATGTCCGCCCCCTCATCCCCGGGATTAACCGAGTGAACCTTCTTTGTACTGCCTCGAGAGCAAGTATGTCTTTTCTTAAGTATGGAGACCAAAACTGTATGCAGTATTCCAGGTGCGGTCTCACCAATACCTTATATAACTGCAGCAATACCTCCTTGTTTTTATATTCTATCCCCCTAGCAATAAAAGCCAACATTCCGTTGGCTTTCTTGATCACCTGCTGCACCTGCATACCAACTTTTTGATTTTCTTGCACTAGGACCCCCAGATCCCTTTGTACTGCAGTACTTTCCAGTCTCTCGCCATTAAGAAAATAACTTGCTCTCTGATTTTTCCTGCCAAAGTGCATAACCTCACATTTTCCAATATTATATTGCATCTGCCAAATCTCCGCCCACTCACCCAGCCTGTCTATATCCCCTTGCAGGTTTTTTATGTCCTCCTCACTCTCTACTTTCCCTCCCATCTTTGTATCATCTGCAAATTTTGATATGTTGCACTCGGTCCCCTCCTCCAAATCGTTAATATAGATTGTAAAGAGTTGGGGACCCAGCACCGACCCCTGTGGAACACCACTGGTTACTGGTTGCCAGTCCGAAAATGAACCATTTATCCCAACTCTCTGCTTCCTGTTTGATAACCAATCCTCCACCCATGCCAGAATATTACCCCCAATCCCGTGATTTTTTATCTTAAGTAATAATCTTTTATGTGGCACCTTGTCGAATGCCTTCTGGAAGTCTAAATACACTACGTCCACTGGTTCCCCTTTATCCACCCTATACGTTATATCCTCGAAGAACTCAAGCAAATTTGTCAGACATGACTTCCCCTTCATAAAGCCATGCTGACTTTGTCCTATTAAATTATGCTTATCTAAATGTTCCGTTACTGTCTCCTTAATAATAGACTCCAAAATTTTACCCACCACAGATGTTAAGCTAACTGGCCTATAATTTCCAGCCTTCTGCCTACTACCCTTTTTAAATAACGGTGTTACATTAGCAGTTTTCCAATCTGCCGGGACCTCTCCTGAGTCCAGGGAATTTTGGAAAACTATCACCAAAGCATCCACAATCCCTACTGCCACTTCCCTCAAGACCCTAGGATGGAAGCCATCAGGTCCAGGGGATTTATCCGCCTTGAGTCCCATTATTTTACTGAGTACCATCTCTTGAGTGATTTTAATCGTATTTAGCTCCTCCCCCCCGAGAGTCCCCTGTTTGTCGAGTGTTGGGATATTCTTAGTGTCCTCTACTGTAAAGACTGAAACAAAATATTTGTTCAGCATTTTTGCCATCTCCATGTTTCCCACCATTAATTTCCCGGTCTCATCCTCTAAGGGACCTATGTTTGCCTTAGCCACCCTTTTTCTTTTTATATAACTATAGAAACTCTTGCTATCTGTTTTTATATTTTTTGCTAATTTCTTTTCATAATCTAACTTCCCTTTCTTAATCAATCCTTTAGTTACTTTTTGCTGTCTTTTGAAGAATTCCCAATCTTCTATCCTCCCACTAAGTTTGGCTACCTTATATGTCCTTGTTTTTAGTCGGATACTATCCTTGATTTCTTTACTTAGCCACGGGTGGCTGTCATTTCTTTTACACCCTTTTTTCCTCAGTGGAATATATTTATTTTGAAAGTTGTAAAATAACTCCCTAAATGAACACCACTGCTCATGTACCGTCTTACCCTTTAATCTATTTTCCCAGTCCACTTTAATCAATTCCGCTCTCATACCATCAAAGTCTCCTTTATTCAAGCTCAGTACGCTTGTTTGAGAATCAACCTTCTCACCCTCTAATTGGATATGGAATTCAACCATGTTGTGGTCGCTCGTTCCAAGGGGATCCTTAACTAGGACATTATTAATTAATCCTGACTCATTACACAGGACCAGGTCCAAGGTTGCCTGCCCCCTTGTAGGATCAGTTACATACTGCTCAAGAAATCCATCCCTGATGCACTCAATGAACTCGTCCTCAAGGCTGCTCTGCCCAATTTGATGTGTCCAGTTAATATGATAATTAAAATCCCCCATAATTATGGCTGTTCCCTTATTACATACCCCGACTATCTCCTGATTAATACTTCTTCCAGCAGAGTTGCAACTATTAGGAGGCCTATATACTACGCCCACTAATGTTTTTTTCCCCTTATTATTCCTTATCTCCACCCAAACTGTTTCATTATCTTGATGCTTTGTCCAAACATCATTTCTCTGTATTACAGTGATTCCTTCCTTTATTAACATAGCCACCCCACCTCCCCTTCCTTCCTGCCTGTCCTTCCTGATTGTTAAATACCCTGGCATATTTAATTCCCAGTCGTTGTCACCCTGCAGCCATGTTTCTGTAATGGCCACAAGATCATACCCATACGCAGTTATTTGTGCCGTTAACTCGTCCATTTTATTACGAATGCTACGTGCATTCAGATAAAGAACTTTCAAATCTGTTTTGTGACGCTTAGTTCCTGCTTTTTCCTTTTTTAACACTTTACCTATTACTCCATACCTTCTGTCCCTTCCTGTTACGCTTTCCTCTCTCTCCCTGCTCAGGTTCCCAACCCCCTGCCACTTTAGTTTAAACCATCCCCAACAGCACTAGCAAACACTCCTCCTAGGACAGCGGTCCCGGCCCTGCCCAGGTGCAGACCGTCCGGTTTGTACTGGTCCCACCTCCCCCAGAACCGTTTCCAGTGTCCCAGGAATTTGAATCCCTCCCCCTTGCACCATTCCTCTAGCCACGTATTCATTTGAAATATCCTCCTATTTCTACTCTGACTAGCACGTGGCACTGGCAGCAATCCTGAGATTACTACCTTTGAGGTCCTATTTTTTAATTTACCTCCTAACTCCCTATATTCTGCTTTTAGGACCTCATCCCCTTTTTTACCTATATCGTTGGTGCCTATGTGCACCACGACAGCTGGCTGTTCGCCCTCCCCCTCCAAAATGTTCTGTAGCCGCTCCGAGACATCCTTGATCCTTGCACCAGGGAGGCAACACACCATCCTGGAGTCTCGGTTGCGGCCGCAGAAACGCCTGTCTATTCCCCTTACAATTGAGTCCCCTATCACTATAGCTCTGCCACTCTTTTTCCTCCCAGCCTGTGCAGCAGAGCTACCCGTGGTGCCAGGAAGTTGGCTGCTGCTGCCTTCCCCTGATAAGTCATCCCCCCCAACAGCATCCAAAGTGGCATATCTGTTTGAGAGGGGGATGGCCACAGGGGACCCCTGCACTACCTGCCTGCATCTCTTACTCTTCCTGGTGGTCACCCATTCACTTCCTGCCTGTATACCCTTTACCTGCGGTGTGACCAACTCGCTAAACGTGCTATCCACGAGTTTCTCTGCATCGCGGATGCTCCACAGTGAGTCCACCCGCAGCTCCAGCTCCGAGATACGATCGGTCAGTAGCTGCAGGTGGACACACTTCCCGCACACATGGTCGGCAGGGACACTGGTAGTGTCCATGACTTCCCACATCTTGCAGGAGGAGCATATCACGGGTGCGAGGTCTGCTGCCATGACTTGCCTTAGCTGAGTTACCCCTTTTAAATTACGTTGAAATTAGAAAATGTTAACTATACTAGGGACCTAGGTTCACTAAAAAAAAACACTATCTGCTATATATGTGCACATATACCCCCAGATCTTTCTGTTCCTGTATCACTGTTAGAATTGTGCCCTCTAGTTTATATTGCCTCCCCTCGTTCTTCCAACCGAAATGCATCAATTCGAATTTTTCTTCGTTAAATTTCATTTGCCATGTGTCCGCCCATGCAGCCAGTCTGTATATATTCTCTTCAAGTCTATCACTGCCCTCCTCACTGTTCATAACCCTTACAAGTTTGGTGTCATCTGCAAATTTGGAAATTGTGCCCTGTACACCCAAGTTCAAGTCATTAATATATGTCAAGGAAAGCAGTGGTCACAGCACCGACCCCTGGGGAACACCACTTTCCACCTCCCTCCAGTCCGAAAAACAACCGTTCACCAATACTCTGTTTCCTGACCCTTAGCCGATTCTGTATCTATGTTGCTACTGCCCCCTTTATTCAATGCCCTTCACAGTGGTTATTTCGCACTCGCCTCCAAGCAGCTCCACGATCAGCAGAGAAATCTTGCCTTGGGTTGGCCCCCTCCCTGAATATATTCAATACAAGGGTTGTGGAGGGTTGTGGAGGCAGGAACCCTCACAACATTCAAGAAGCATTTGGATGCTGGAATATGGGATTAGAGTAGACAGGGCTGATGGCCGGCGCGGACACGATGGGCCGAAGGGCCTCTATCCTTGCTGTATAACTCTATGACTCTATGACTCTATGACTTTGCTCCAATTGGCGATATCGTGCATTAGCAAGTGAGCAACAACAGAACGGGAAGCCACAGTAACCGTGAATGATGCTGAGAAGAGCCCGAGCCTGCGGAAGGTAGACGAGATCACAGGAAAGGAACAGCGGCCCCGAGCTTGAGGGAGCAGCGAGAGCTCTATCTGTCTGTCTGACTGACTGACAAAAGACATTTTTGCCTGAAAGCGGTTTGACGTGTTGTTGCTCAAAGGCACTCCCTGCTGGTGAGCAGAAGCAAATGCTCGAGTGAAACAGCCGTGTTCGGGCAGACACAGAAAGCCTCAAGGTTTGACAAAGGAAAAGTGGTCTCCTCTGCCTCAGCGCCAACATGTTAAGCTGCAGGATGCCTGTAAAGTTAAGAGAATGGCCTAGAGCTACTTACTCCAAAAGCACGTTTATTACTTCGAACCAGCAACCTTTCATCTGTTAATTGTACGATAGTCCTCCGCTTTACAAGCTGAGCGATCGAAAGGAAGGAGCTTATGTCTCTCTCTTTGGTGATTGTTCACCGTGCACCTTTTGACACTCCGTACTCGTGGAATCGCGTGGGCATGACCGAGACTGACTCGGTCACTGCTCGTTCTCCAGCGCTGTGGCAGTGTGAGTTACTGCATGCTTTTTGAAAACTGGGTCAGTGGAGCAATGCAGAACGTGTGGAAGGTTCGATTCCCGTTTGATTCGGAAGTTTCTGCGAATTTTTTTTATTACAAAACATACATTACTGCATAAAATTTAAGAATACACAGAGTTAAAACTAAATTTCACAATTTCGAAGCAATACAGTGCAATACAGACCGTATCTCACGGTATGAACCGTCCAGTTAAAGGGGCCTCAACTTGTGATCTCATGCTGTGAACCGTCCAGTTAAAGGGGCCTCACCTTGTGATCTCTCGGTGTGATCCATCCAGTTAAAGGAGCCTCAAAGATTATCTTTCGCTCCAGAGTCCGCTCCGTGGAGCAGGACGAGAAGTGCTCGCACTTCTTCTTCCAGAAGCTGCTCCGGGAGACTTCTGTGATCAGCAGCCTGAAGAAGGAAGAGGGGTCGGTGACGTCTTCACAGACCAACATACTGAGTCCACCCCACCTTGTAATTTGCTCATTTACCTCATGCTCATGCTTTAATATTGCATTTTTTTGATAAAGATTGGAAAGTTATTTGATAAACTTGAGTAATGATGGAGAAGAGACAGAAAGCGATATAAAAAAACAACAGAGCAATAAACAGGTGGAGGGAGAAACACATATGGAGAGATAGGGAGATAGATAGATCGATAGCTATATAGATAGATAGATGGATAGATAGAGATAGATCGATCGGTAGATAAATATATAGATAGATGGATAGAGAGATATATAGATAGATGGATGGAAAGATGGATAGATAGATTTATAGATATATAGATATTTAAACAGATGGATGGATAGATAGATGGATAGAGAGATATATGGATAGATAGATAGATAGATGGAGAGATAGATGGATAGAGAGATATATAGATAGAGAGATAGACGGATAGTGAGATAGATGAATAGAAAGGTGGATAGAAAGATAGATAGATGTTTAGATACATATATCGATAGATAGATACATTTAAAGCAGTGGAGAGACAATGATACATACGAATCGGTCGAAGGAGATTTATACTGATTTTTAATAAGGTGAAAATAACAATGGATATAGTTGAAAGAGATAAAGAAAAATAAAATAAGTAGAAAGAGAGCACGATAGGCAGATTTATAATTAGAGACAGAGTTAGAGATTGTCAGAAGTTGCGATGTCGAAATGGAGTAAGTTGGAACATTGGGGGCGGGGGGCAGGGAGTGGGTGCAGGAATAGTCCGTCTTTTTGTGATAGTTTAATTGAAATGTATTGAGTCAATTGAAGATCAATTAGCAATGGGCAGCTACAAATTGCCCGGTACAAACTCATCACCCCTCGCCCCAATAAAGCTATGCTGGTAAAGAAACAACTCTATTTACACCCAAACTGAACTGCAACAAATCAGCAAAGGTAACTTGAAAGGCATCTGGTGTTGAGCTTCAGACTAAATGTACTGGGGATGTTGTACTGAATTAGGCCGACCATGGAAGGCCCTGCGGTGATATTACGTACCACGTATTTCTCTGCTCTAATGTTGAGAAAAGACTCGAAATTAATTGATACAACTGAAGTTCCTGAACGGGACTTTCTCCTGCAGCTTAATATCCTCTTAACAGAACCGCTACCTGTCAAGGTCAACCTGCTTGTCCTGTTCAGACTTTGACATTTCAGTTAATGATTAGTGTTGGGGTACTGTATTAGTTTGAGGTGCTGGATTAGTTTGAGGAACACTATCAGTTTGAGGTGCTGTATTTGTTTGAGGTACAGTCGTAGTTTGAGGTGCTGGATTAGTTTGAGGAACAATATTAGTTTGAGGTGCTCTATTGTTTGAGGAACACTATTAGTTTGAGGTGCTGTATTTGTTTGAGGTACTGTATTAATTCGAGATACGGTATTAGCTTGAGGTACTGTATTAGTTTAAGGTACTGTATTTGTTTGAGGTGCTGTATTAATTCGAGGTACAGTATTAGTTTGAGGTGTTGCGTTAGTTTGAGGTGCTGTATTAGTTTAATATGCTGTACTCATCTGAGGTACGATATTTGTTTGAGGTACTGTGTTCGTTTGAGGTGCAATATTAGTTTGAGGTGTTGTATTGGCTGGAGGTGCTCTATTAGTTTGAGGTGCTGTAATAGTTTGAGGTGTTGTATTAGTTTGAAGTACTTTATTAGTTTGAGATACTGTATTAGATTGAGAGGCTGTATTAGTTTGAGGTATTATATTCGTTTCAGGGTCTGTATCGGTTTGAGGTACTGCATTAGTTTAAGGTGTTGTATTTGTTTGAGGTACTGTATTAGTTTGAGGTACTTTATTAGTTTCAGATGATGTATTAGCTTGAAGTATTATAGTAGTTTCAGATTCGCTATCCGTTTGAGGTACTGTATTAGTTTGAGATACTGTTTTAGTTTGAGAAGCTCTATCAGTTTGAGGTGTTATATTAGTTTGGGGTATCTGTATTGTAAGGAAAGAGTTAGTCTTTGTATTGAAGTAATATTAAACTTTAGCTTTTGCCTCTTAAGTAAGGAAGTATACATCTCTGTTGGAAGAATGAAACTACAATCATAAGACAGATTTGCTTCACTTTATATGCATGCTTATGTTTAATATAGAGACGAGTAGATTCTGAAGTCCAGAAACTCATGGATTGTAGCTGATATCATTATACTCATAAGTTTATTTATCCTTTTGATATAAACAATTCTCTGACAATCATAACAAGGCCTTTAAATCAGTCAGAGCTGGTGAGTATGTGTGTCAGACAGAATTGTGTGCTATTCGTCTTCCCAGCTTCACAGGGAAGCAGGAGAGGTGTGACATCTGTACGATTGCTGACGCAGCGGGAAAGGGCTGTACTGGTGAGAGTTAAACACCATTCTGCTTTCTGGTCAATGGGCAAGGCCATATGTTTTAACTAACAAGTTCAAAAGTTATCGTTATAATTAATGCCTAAAGCAGATCACCTGGCAGTGCGGAAGGAGCCTGTTTGCACCACAAGGCGACATCTAGTGGAGGAGTGTATTTAGGTGATGAGGGAAGTGATACTCTGATAACATGGACAATGCTGGAAACCCTCAGCAGGTCAGGCAGCATCTGTGGAGAGCGAAACAGAGTTAATGTTTCAGGTCAATGACCTTTCATCAGAACCAAGTTGGGCAGTTGTGTTCGGTAATAGTATGAAACATAGGAATTGTTTCACTAATGTTGGGTGATTTGGGTACTTTTCTGTCTTTGGAAGTTCAAGATCAAAAGTAATATAAGGGCTCGTTCGGGATTTGAACCCGGGACCTCTCACATATTTGGACAAACAACCCCGAAGCGAGAATCATAACCCGAGACCAACGAGCCCATTGATAAAAACCAAAGCACTTGGTAAGCAATTATGAGGACAGGTTGCATAGACGAGACTTGCATTCCCTTGAGCATAGAATATTAAGTGGTGATCTAATTGAGGTGTTTAAGATAATTAAAGGATTTGACAGGGCAGATGGAGACTATTTCCTCTGGTGGGGAGAGTCCAGAACAAGGGGACGTAACCTTAACATTGGAGCTGGGCCGTTCAGGAGTGATGTCAGGAAGAATTTCATCACACAAAGGGGAGTGGAAATCTGGAACTCTCTCCCCCAAAAAGCTGTTGAGGCTGGGGGTCAATTGAAAATTTCAAAACTGAGATTGATAGATTTTGGGGCTAATTCGGCAGTTTAATGACTGACATTTTTTCCCTGTGACTTGTATAGTTTCGATCGATGAAATGTTCGTGAAAAGAGTCAGTGTAAAGAGAGTCAGAAGTTCATGTTTTCCCTAGACTCTTCCTTCAGACCTGAGACCGAAAAGTTTGTCCTTTCCGTAGTGTAGCGGTTATCATGTTCACCAGTTACACGCAGAGAATCCCCGATTTGACCTCGGGGGGAAGCATTTTGTTGGGACTTGCTCCCCACAAACCTCCAGGGTCGAGTTTCTTCAAGCGTGAAAGGGGCTACAAACCTTTTTATATTTAACAGCGGCTGCACCAGATTCCTGGTATAATAAGCACTAAACATTTTTAAGCAGACTCCTAAAATACAGTATGTAAAACGGGAAGGGATAAAAGTTCATGACATGCAAAGCACAACGATTTATTAACGTTTTAATTGTCACTTGACAAACAAGTTAGTATTTCCTTCAGTATGCAACAGAACGTATTAATGCTGATTAAAAAAAACAATAAGTGTCTCGCAGACTTGAATTATTTTTGTGCAATGAACTATTCCCAATCACTAGGGAACACTGCATCAAACATACATCGGCCGTTCCTTCATCATCGCTGGATCAAAATCCTGGAACATCCCACCTAACAGCACTGTGGGAGAACCTTCACCACACGGACTGCATCGGTTTAAGAAGGCGGCTCACCACCACCTTCTCATGGGCAATTAGGGATGGGCAATAAATGCTGGCCAAGCTAGCGACGTCCACATCCCATGAACGAATAAAAAAATTCCCTGTGCTCCTCCAAATCTGGCCTATTGCGCATCCCCGATTTTAATCGCTCCACATTGGCGGCTGTGCCTTCAGTTGCATAGGCCCGAAGGTCTGGAATTCCCTCCCTAAACCTCTCCGCCTCTCACTCCTTTAAAACATACCTTAAAACCTAGGTCTTCGACTAAGCTTTCGGTCACCTGTCCCAAGGCTAGTCAGTTTAACTTCGGTGGTGGGGAAGCTTTTAGAATAAAATATTCCGGGACAAAATTAATAGCCACTTGGACACAAGTGTGGACTGATAATGGGACTAATTGGATAGCCCTTTCAAAGAGCTGTCACAGGTACAGTGGGCTGAATGGCCTTCTCTTGTGCCGTACGTACTATGACAATATGAAATTATGAACAACAACTTCAACGTTGTAAACCTGAAACAAAATGGCAGCCAGTAAGGCAGCAATCTTACTGAGGTGCAAGGCGGCCACCTTACTGAGGGACAAGGCAGCCAAATTACCGGCGGGCAAGGGGGCAATGTCAAACAAATTGGCCGCCATGAAACTGAAACAAAATGGCCGTCCCGATCCTGAAACAAAATGGCCAGAAGAAAGACAGCCATCTTACTGAGGGGCAAGTTGGAACTTGTTGTGCTGCGAGAGACGGGGAGGGTTCATTTGCTGTCCCCGTTAAATCACTGTTGCACTATAGTTTAAGATACAAACTGTGTGAGATTGGCACTAGCGGGTGTTTAAAACAAAGGCAGCGTTGCAGTGAGAGAATTAAACACTAAAATGTGAACTTCTGCAAAAAAATGGATTAATATTCGATTATTCGGATGTAATGGTTACCGAGAAGGAAAGACCAGACATTCGGAGGAAAAGTCAAATTGGCCATTCGAAAGCTCAGCCATAAAAGCTCAATGGTTAGAACAACGTAAACTCATTCTTAGGCTGCTGGTTTAATTCCGTCTCGAAAGAGCGAGTGGAGTAAGCAGCAACTAGCACAAGGCCGCTCTCTTAACTTTCCAGGCAGCCTGCAGCTTAATATGTTGGCGCTGAGGCACAGGGCACCTCTTACAGTTTCTCAAACCTTAAAGCTTTCTGTGTCTGCCCAAACACGGCTGTTTTGCTCGAACATTTGCCTCTGCTCACCAGCAGGAAGCGCCTTTGAGCAACAACACGTCAAACCTCACTCACTTTCAGGCGATAAAGAATTCTATCATTCCGACAGACAAGGCTGTCGCTGTTCGAGGCCGTTGTTTCTTTCAGGTGATCTCGTCTGCCTTCCGCAGGCTCAGGCTCTTCTCAGCATCATTCACGATTGCTGTGTCATCCCGTTCTGCTGTTGCTCACTTGTTGATGCTCGATACCGCCGATTGGAGCAAAGTATTGATTGTATTCAGTGATGGGGCCAACCCAATGCAAGATTTATCTGCTGATCATGGAGTGCGAAGCAGCTACTGCGAAGGGCAATTTACAAGAAACAGCCTCAAATATGGAATAAAGGGGAGAGTAGCAACATGGATACAGAATTGGCTAAGGTAAAGGAAACAGTGAGTCGTGGTGAACGGTGTTTTTTCGGACTGGAAGGAAGTGTACAGTGGTGTTCCCCAGGGGTCGGTGCTGGGATCACTGCTTTTCTTCATGTATATTAATGGCTTGGACTTGGGTGTACAGGGCACAATTTCCAAATTTGCAGATGACACCAAACTTGTAAGGGTGATGAACAGTGAAGAGGATAGTGATAGAGTTCAAGAGGATATGAACAGGCTGGTGGAATGGGCGGACATGTGGCAGATGAAAATTAACGCAGAAAACGCGAAGTGATGCATTTCGGTAGGAATAACGAGGAGTGTCAAAATAAAACTAGAGGGCACAATTCTAAAAGAGGTACAGGAACAGAGAGATCTGGGGGTATGTGTACACAAATCGTTGAATGAGGCAGTGCAGGTTGAGAAAGTGGTTAAAAAGCATACGGGATCCTGGGCTTTATAAATAGAGGCATGGAGTACGAAAGTATGGAAGTAATAATGAACCTTCATAAAACACTGGTTCAGTTATAACTGGAGTATTATGTCCAGTTTTGGCACCGCACTTTAGGAAAGATGTGAAGGCCTTAAAGAATGTGCAGAAGAGATTTACTAGAATTATTCCAGGGATGAGGGACTTTAGTTACGTGGATAGACTGGCGAAGCTGGGGTTATTCTCCTTGGAACAGAGACGGTTGAGAGGAGGTTTGATAGAGTTGTTCAAAATCATGAAGGGTCCAATCAGAGTAGATAGAGAGAAACCATTCCCATTGGCGGAAGGGTGAAGGACCAGAGGACATAGATTAAAGGTGATTGGCAAACGAACCAAAGGAGACGTTCGGAAAAACGTTTTAACACAGGGAGTGGTTAGAATCTGGATTTCACTGCCTGAGGGGGTGATTCATTCATCGAAAGGAATATAAATGCAGGGCTACGGGGATGGGGCGGTGGAGTGGGACGAGCTGGATTGCTCTTGCATAGAGCTGGCATGGACTCCATGGGCCGAATTGCCTCCTTCCATGCTGTAATCTTTCTGTGATTCTGGTCGAGTGCTCGCTGATCATGTGAGAGATTGCAGGATCGATTCTTGCATTCTCGACTCACCTTTTGACTTGGGTCAATTGTCCAGATATGAAAGTGGCGTCAGTTTTCAGCGAGCACATGATCCATGTACTTCTTAAGCTTCACTGCGTGCTACGGTAAAGAGAGGTCACGGGGCAGCAAACCTTTTGGTGTGCTGCAGGAAGCATAAATTCTTGAGTTTGGTATTTTGAAAAGATGGAAAGATAAGGTGAGAGATGGAAGAAAAAGTGTTTTGAGCTCTGATACTTTAACTCAAGACCTTGACATTATAATGAGACTGACACGCTGCCTGCTGTGTTAAGAAGGTACTTAACATGTAAACAGGCAGGCAGCACTACCAAGTAGGACAGTTTGCAAGGTGTGAAATCATAAACTAATTAGCAGTTTGCAAAAACCATCCAGGTCGAAATCGAACCAACAATCTTCTGAACTCAGGTCAGACACGGACTCCACAGGCCCAGATTGTGGAGAGTAAGTCGGAGCTCACACTCCCACAACGCTGCGGTATGATCAGGTACCGAGTCAGTCTCGGTCATGACCGCGCGACTCCACGGGTCCGGGAGTGTCAAAAGTTGCACGGTGAAAAATGACCAAAGATAGGAGTTTTTGTTCGTTCCCATCGATAGCTCAGCCGATAAAGCAGAAAACAGCAATAAATATAAGTAGAAGTTGTTCTTAGGTTGCTGGTTCAATTTTACCTCAAAGGAACGAGTTGGTTTTTACAGTAAGCAGCAATTATCTCAAGGCCGCCCTCTTAATTTTACAGGCAATCTACAGCTTAACATGTTGGTGCTGAGCCACAACAGACCCTTTTTCGTTTCTCAAAACTTAAAGCTTTCTGTGTCTGCCCGGACACGGTTGTTTCGCTCGAGGATTTTCCTCTGGTCACAAACAGGGAGCGCCTTTGAGCAGCAACTTTTAAAAATGTCAAAATATACTTTATTTCATAAAATTTAAGGATACATACAGTTCAGTATAAAAGTCGCAATTTGAATTCAAAACAATACAAAACATATCGCTCACACTATGATCCCATTATTTCAATACAAAACACAGTAGATGTCTTATAATATATTCTGTACAGTACAAGGTGGGATGGCCTTACACGGTGCGCTTTCCCTATAGAGCCTTTGCGTAGGTTGCACCTTGCTTCAGTGCGTCCCTGGAGTGTGTCAGTCCGCAACTCTGCAACATACCTTTGTGGACAGCTCGTTCAGCTGGAAGGCCAGCAGGTTTCGGTCAGACCAAAGAGCCTCCTTCACCGAGTTGATGGTCCTCCAGTAGCTGTTGATATCTGTCTCGGTGTGCGTCCTGTGGAACAGTCCGCAGAGTACAGCGTCCTGTGTTACCGAGGTGTTGGGGATAAACAGGACAGATAACAACGCATCTCTCTCCAAACCCGCTGTGCAAAGGGGCAGTGGACCAGAAGATCGACGACAGTCTCGTCCCTGCTGCAGCCTCGAGGGCAGCTCGCGGTCGTGGTGAGATTTCGTGCGTGTTGGAAGGAATGCACAGGGAGGGCCATTGCATTCTACCAAATGGCATTGGCCGTCTGTTCGTGGAACTGCCCAATCGGATCCCGCCTCTCTTGCCGACCATTATCTGAGGGCTTTGTGGTCAAAGTGGTTCCTCCTCAGGAACTTCTCCACCTGGGACGGTGGTGATAGAGGGCGGGGGTGGTGTACTGTCCAGCTGGATGGGTCGTCTTGCATCTGCTCGGTCAGTGTAGAAACTGAGCGCGCAGTGATTTTTCCACAGGCTCGGCGTCTTCTCAGCATCATTCCTGATTACTGAGGCTCCCCGTTCTGCTCTTCTGGGGAATGAGGTGGGTCAAGCGGAGCAAGTTTCAATGGGGTAACATTTAGGGAACTGCAATCCTAATTTCATGAGGTTTCGATTAGTTATGTATAAGGAAGAGGAGCAATCTAAATACTTAATTGCAGGAGTGACAATTTCAGTGGGATGAGAACGGATCTGGCCCCGCGTAAATTGGAATCAAAGATTGGCAGGCAAAACTGTAATCAAATAATGGGTGGCCTTTAAACAGGAGGTGGTTCGGGTACAGTCTAGGTACATTCCCACGAGTGGGAAAGGTAGGGCAAATAACGCCAGCTCTCCCTGGATGACGAAAGAGATAGAGAGGAAGATGTAGCAGAGAAAGGGGACGTATGAGAGATGTCGGGTTGATAATACAAGTGGAACCAGGGTGAATATAGAAAGCTCAGAGGAGATGTGAAAAAAGGAAATAAGTGGGGCAATGAACGAATTTGAGAATAGACTGGCGGCTCACAAAAATGGAATCCCAAAGTCTTCCACAGGCATATAACATTAAACGGGTGGTACGAAGTGGGGTGGGGCCAGATTGGGAACAAAAAGGAAATGTACCAATGGCGGCAGATGGCCTGGCTGAGGCACTAAATTAGTGCTTTGCATCTGTCATTACGAAGGGAGAAAATGCTGCTAAAGTCACAGTAAAAGGGAAGGTAGTTGATATAATGGATGTGCTAAAACATGATAAAGAAGAGGTTCCAGAAAGGCTGGCTATGCTTAAAGTAGATAAGTCACCAGATCCAGATGCGATGCACCCTGGGTTACTGAGGGAAGTAAAGATGGAAATTGCTGAGTTAATGGCCATAATCTTCCAATCATCCTTCGATACGGAGGTGGTGCCAGAGGACTGGAGAATTGCAAATGTTACACCCTTGTTCAAAAAAGGGTGCCAGGATAAACCCATCAACTGCAGGCTAGTCAGTTTAACTTCGGTGGTGGGGAAGCTTTTAGAAAAAATAATCAGGGACAAAATTAATAGACACTTGGACAAGTGTGGATTAATGAAGGGACTAACTGGAAAGCTCTTTCAAAGAGCTGGCACAGGCACAGTGGGCGGAATGGCCTCCTCTTTTACCGTACCTACTATGAAAATATGAAACTATGAACAACAACTTTAACTCCATAACACTGAAACAAAATGGTAGCCAGTGAGGCAGCAATCTTACTGAGGGGCAAGGCGGCCAACTTAATGAGGGGCAAGGCAGCAATCTTACTGAGGGGCAAGCTGGACATCTTACTGAGTTGCAAGGCGGCCATCTTACTGAGGGGCAAGGCAACCAACTTTTCGGCGGGCAAGGGGGCGATGTCAAACAAATTGGCCGCCATGAATCTTAAACAAAATGGCCACCCTGATCCTGCAACAAAGTGGCCACCAGTAAGGCAGCCATCTTACTTAGGGGCAAGGTGGAGCTTTTTATGGTGAGAGACACGGAGGGTTCGTTTGCTGGTCCTGTTAAATCACTGTTGCACTATAGTTAAAGATACAAACTGTGTGAGATTGGCACTAGCTGGTGTTTAACACAAAGGTGGCGGTGCAGTGAGGGAATTAAACACAAAAATGTGAACTTCTGCTAAAAAAATGGAATAACATTTGATTATTCGGACAAAATAGTTACCGATAAAGAGAAACAAGACATTCGGAGGAAAAGTCAAATTAGCCATTCTGTGTCGAAAATGCAATTCTAATTGTATTAATTTCCCAAAGGTAGGGGAGTCTATAACGAGGGGGCACAGATTTAAGGTGAGAGGGGAGAGATACAAAAGGATCCAGAGGGGCAATTTTTTCACTCAAAGGGTGGTGAGTGTCTGGAACGAGCTGCCAGAGGCAGTAGTAGAGGCGGGTACAATTTTGTCTTTTAAAAAGCATTTGGACAGTTACATGGGGAAGATGGGTATCGAGGGATATGGGCCAAGTGCAGGCAATTGGGACTAGCTTAGTGGTATAAACTGGGCGACATGGACATGTTGGGCCGAAGGGCCTGTTTCCATGTTGTAACTTCTATGATTCTATGAAATAAATCAGAGCAAAATTGGACTCAATCTGAATGAAGTTCTGATCTGGGATTTTGTTTGTTTCTCCTTATTCAAATTTTTATTTAATCTGAAACAATAACAGTATTTGTAACAGTAACAGAGCAGGAGAGTGCTGCGGGACCCTGTCCAGTTTAGTAACACATCAGAAGGAGTAAGAGTACATTGTGATTTATTACAGAATCAAGCAGCTCACTGGGAAAGTTACACATGGTACAGATGGAGGAGCAAAAATGTGCAAAGTGATTTAACACTTTAAATTGGGGCAATGACTTTTTATCTCCACAAGGTTTAATTTTGTATTTAACTTAAAGGGTTCTTTTTCCTAAAGAAACTTCAGGCACACACCACGGCTTCATAAAGAAAACATTCAGTTCTCATCGATACACTAGAAAAATTACAATTTGAACAACATCTTGGGTTTATGCCCGATTTAGAATTGCTTTAACAACAATAAAACAACACATTCTGAATTGCTAAAATGCATAACCGTTTGGAAATCAAATGTCCATCTTAGACTAAGCCCATAACAGCAGTTGTATCCTTATGGTTGGCTCAAGCGTGCCGGGAAGATTCCAGGTATTTTGATAGATAATGCTGTAGTGTAGTGTGGCTTTCTCTTGTGTGTTTGGGTCATCTGCTTCACAGGCAATCTGTAAACCAGCATCGAGGCATCAAGCTGGGAGGTAGCGAGCAGTCATGAAGATTCCAGGTGCGGTGGTGCTTCCAGGAAGCGAAAGGTGAGGTTGGAGCAGCCATGGTGGATCTGTGGCTCTCCCCACTCAACATCTGCCCAGGTTTTAAACACCGTTTCTGCACAGAATCGCACCTCTGGGGATGTTGGCTTGTCAACAACAGGTTCCTACAAATACAACCCACGATTGATTGACACTTTACCTGTTTTCTCTCAGTGTCCACAACGTAACCAAGTCAAGTCGGCAGGTGTTCAAACGACCTCTAGCCCTCCTGGAATCGTTCTTGTTCCAAAGTGATCTATCCTCTGCTACGTGATGTTTTACAATGTGTCATTAACAATCCGTTTAACGGTCCTTCCTCCTTTTAATCGTCCTTTTCCTTCAGACATGCTGAAGCCGATTTAGTCTCAGGCTTTCGTTTATCAGATGAATGTTTATTACACAGAGTAGCTGGAAAACTCCTGCAGTAAGTAATGGTCAGGGTCAGGTACACAAGACTGAGTGACTTTATTGTGCAGCCTCCAGGAATCACCTTTAGAAATGTCAAAATTAAATCCACAAGAGTGTTACCCCAGAACAAACATGAACTGTCTGACCTGCTTCATCTGCTGCTGTTCTGCTGGTCAGCACTTTCACACACTCCAGGCTGATTACACAGTTTGTTTGGTTCTTTAGTGCTTTCTGTGTTCTATTCTCACTCCTGTCTCTCGTCACTTTATATGCTCGTCCGTCTTTCATTGTGTCTGTTCTCTGTTTATGTCGTTTGTCTCCATTTATTTTCTGTCTATTTCCACTTCTACTTCCATCATTTCGTAATTCTGCTTGCTCTCTCATTGTATATAATATAAATATATATATATATATATATATATATATACATATCTATACATGTATGCATATATGCTTTCTTTCACTCTTCTTTCTCTCTTTATATTTCCCTCCTGTCTTGTAAACTTTCTTTCTTTATTTCCTTCTCCGTTAAATCTGTCTCTATCTCTCTTTGTTTCTATCTCTCTCTCTTTGTCACAGATCCTCTCCCTTTTATGCGAACCTGTTTTAATTTTCTGCACTATTTAATCATTCTACTTCTTTTATCCCTGTGTTTGTTTTTCTCTCGGTCCCCTCCTCTCTCCGACTCTCTTTTTCCCTCTGTCGCTCTCTGTCTCTCTTTCCCTCTGTCTCTCTCTACCTCTCTCTCTGTCTTTGTCTATCTCTCTCTCTGTCTCTGTCCCACTATCTGCCTCTCTTTCACTCTGTTTCTCTCTGACTCTCGCTCACTTTCTCCCTGTATCGCTCTCTGCCACTCGCTCTCTCTCTTTCTCGCTCTCAGTCTCACTCTCTGTCTCTCTCTCGCTCTCTGTATCACTATCTCGGTCTCTCTCTTACTCTCTATCGCTGTATGTTTTTTCTCAGTCTCCATGTCACTCACTCTCCAACTCTTTGTTTTCCTCTCTGTATCTCTCCGTGTCTCAGTCTCTCTCCCTATCCCTCTTTCCCCATCTCTCCGTCTTTCACTCTCTCGCTCCCTCTCTCCCTCACTCTCGACCCCTCTCTCTACCTCTCTCTCTCCATCTCCATTTATTTGGAGCGCACTCATTCTGATCTGGCCCGCAGCAGCTACTTTGATTCCCAGCTTTGCAAATTTTGCTGGACCTCTATTTAGTTGAAGTCCAGCTGAGCTCCTTCGTGCCGTCATTTCGAGCAAAAATACATGTGTCGTCTGAAAAATAAATCCTGCCACAAAAGTTCAGATTATCAATAAAATATATCAGAAGCATATTTCAGATCATTTAATGGCTCTGCGTTGCTAATATAAAATGTACTTTCCATCCCCTGGGAAGTGTAGGGGATGGAGTATGAAATGGGATTTAGTTATAGTGCTTGAAACCCTAAAGCTCTTTCTATGATTTCACTAATTTAACAATTAGATTGAATGGGTATTTCACCGCGTTCTTCAGCTCCTCTCTGAATTTAGTCTGGGTCAGGACATAAATACACGTATTTGTGCAGGAACTGAGAAGCTGTAGCATCTTTGATGTCTGTTCTGTGAGATAAACAGGGTCAGTGTAGGAGTGAATATACCGAATATCTGCAATTCGCATATAAATGTAAAATACAACCTGTGTCAGCCACAACAGTATAAAACTGCCTGATATACTGAAGAGTAAAATGATGGATTTCTTTCGGTTCTCCATCTCTGGATCACTCTGATTCTCTCCATTGCTGCGGCCCCGGAGTCCCCTGCGGACTCGACTGGACATTAAAATGCGCCTGACCGTCAGAACATTGAGCAGCAAAATCAGACCGACCGGGACACAAGGGGTTAAAATAAGGTGAAACATGTCAAATGCGGCCCATGCGGGGTAAGTACGGAAGCTCGGTTTAATCTTACAATCCCAGGGAACATTATCAATTATATTGTCAGGTTCATATGCAAAGTACCAGGGGACATTCACCAAACAGCCCAGCACATTCACTGTTCCCAAAACCACAGCCGCTATTTTCTCGGTGCAATATTTAGTTTTCAGCATCTCACAACAAATGACCACAAATCGATCAAAGGTGAAAGCGACTGTGAACCAAACAGAAACATCCGTGGCTGCATTACTCAAGGAGGCAATAAAACTACACACGGGAGTAATGTACAGGAATGAACCTGAGAAATAAATCATACCAATCCAATTGAATATCACACCAATGATAACGAGCAGGAGATCGGCCACTGCCATTCCCACCAGGTAGACACTGATACATTTGGAGAGACCGCACTTTCCTCGGGACAGGATCACAATCGCCACCAAGTTTACTGTAAGAGAGAAAAGGTGCAGAGAAATTACTGATCAGACCTGGAGCCAAGACAGCAGTTTGAGAGGATCTGAGGTGAAATTTCCAGCTTTTTTGCTGCACCGAAGGGTGGAAAGTGATTGATTGACCTGGGCAGCGCTTTCGGGCAGAGAGATGTTTTTAAATACAATGATCAATAATGAATTGGGAGATGGATACAGAAAGTGAATAAAGTGAACACCGGATCTACTGGAAGGGCTGAGTGAGGGCTCAGTGCCGGTGGGGAAGGGAGAAGGGGTTTTACACACCGGGAATCCAGTGGATTAAAGAAGGATTTGTGCTCCAGACTGATGGGAAAGATGGGGAAGAGGCTGCATGGTGCGGGGACAGGGGGAGGTGCAGCTGGTTTGTTTTCCGGGTTAGAAGAGCCAACAGGGGCTGGCACTGAACGGGAAAGTCGGCTCAAGACCGTCCCAGTGAGTGAGATGGGAGGCAGACAAGGAAAAGGACATGTAGGAACTGGAGCGGAGTCAGGAGCAGATAATTTGGGAACTTGGACAAACTGAAGGAACGGATGAGGGAAGAAATGCTTCAGTGAAGTGGGAGGAGAGGCTGGGATTCATAGGGAGGAAATCTAATCTATAGGTCCCACTAAAACAATCCAACTATTACATTCAACAGTTCATTTATGTGGTTATTGGTGCCAGGGAACCTGTGTTGTGTATTAATTAAATCAACCTCGGTATTTATTGAATTTAGCCGAGCTTTTAAAGCACAGAATCCTCATAATCCATCACGATGAAAAAGTCACTTATTTTTTTCTGAAGTAAATTTTAATTTTGTTTAGTGCTAAGTTGGAAAACAAGGAACATTCACAAAAACAGACTGAGGACCTGACAGGAATATGAGGGGTGAGTGCCACAATAAAAACTCACCCAATCTGACCACAACGTAATAACACTTACAAGTCACATTTTCAATCTTTAATTGTATTGGAAGTTTCAGCAGTTATTTGCACCACAGCCTCGTGCTTTCCCTCTCAGTCGCCCTCTCTATCACACCACTCTCTTTCTCAAGTCCATTGTAATATCCAAATCAATTTTCATATCCGATCAAATCCTATCATCCTGCTTCTGCATTCTGTTCCCCAGATCCGTGTTCCACCCATCCTATACTCAGTCAGTTTGTTAAGTAGTGAATCCGCTGTGGAATAGTTCAATGTTTCTGCAGATCATTCAAGTCTCCACTTGTTCACCTACACTGCTCACCTCATCGACAAATCATGGAAAAAACAGAATCCCAGGCAGATCTGACAATAATTGAGATTCCTTCACCTGTAATTACAAAGTAAAGCGATAGATGGCGGGACTGTTCAATTAACAAAACGCCAAAACACACTCGTGATTTGCAGACACAGAGAAGGGCTCCTGATTCCAACAGATACAGTGCAAATTGAGACAACATAACAACCAAACATTTCATTTTACAGTGAAGTCCAGTGACAGTCAGTGAATTAATCCACAGTGAAGCAGATAAGGAGATGTGAAAGAGTCAGCAGCAAACTCAGTTCAGTCACCAGACATCTGAAGCGGCCTCAGATACACACATAATGAAATAATATTTCATAACAGTGATAACCAATAAATACATTGAAATCTCAGTTAAACTGAAGCATGTTATTGGGGAGGGAGGACACTGCACTGCCTTCTTATAACACTGTAACACTGAGCTGTCTTATTGCACAATCACTGAAAACACATTGATGAAAACATATTCCAGGACAGGTTAGTTACACAACATGAAACCGTTAATAGCTCCTGATGGTCTGATACCAACTCTTAGCCCATACACCTGATTCCAATATATTCAGTGCAGAGATAATCCAGTAACAATGTTAGGGTTGGATATACGATGATCATTACAGATATAATGTAACTCCTACAATATCGAAAGTTTGGAAGTTAAAGTGATATCATTATTCAACAATACATTCAGTACAGAGAATAATCCAGTAACAATGCCAGAGTTGGAGATAAAAGGGTCATTATCGATATAATGCAGCTCCTACGAGATCAAAATAGCAGAGATTTAACATAGTCCATCATTCAACCGATAGAACACAACAGGTGACTGTGTTAAACACGGTGGGAGAAAAAATCCAATGCCAAGTACAGCAGCAGAGTCAACACTGATTTACGCCATTAACAATTGAGATAACGGCTTACCTGGAACTCCAACCGCTGCAAGAACAGGATAATAAATGTCTTGTGCCTGAAACATCACTGGATATTCCATTTATGTGAGATGCAGTGGCTTCTATTAGCCAGGAAACCACAGCTCGGGCAGGCACTCTGAGCTGATTCTTTCCAACAAGCCCTGATTTATACAGGGGATAAGTCTCCACTCACAGGGTTATACTCCTGATCATTGCTATTAGTTACAGTCAGTTTAACAAACACATTACATCAGCAGCTTTGACTCCGATGTAAATAACGTGGTGAATAAAACACAAAGATCTCACAGTCCAGGTCATTATCTTAATCAGATCTCTCTCAGGAATAAAGTTTAAATCTGTTCTCATACAGGACTGATCCAATAATAATGCGCGGGTCCATTTACAGTTTTTATATAATTGTATTGACCATGTTCACTAGTGGAGATTAATTTATAAATGTTACCGATGCTCCGCAGTGTAGACTGAATCCAGGGACATAAGCAGACCCGTTTCACGCTGTTCCTGCAGTTTCCCAGTTAAAATATGAATTGTGAGTCACTGATACGATGACAGTTAAAGGGCAGGTTGAGGATTGCAGCCGAGAAATTGCTGTGGGTGATATTAGGGGACGGACACTGAACGTGTCCCATTGACATTCCTCTCTGCAGATGTTTACCCATTTATTCGACATTGATTAACGGCTCCAGTATAATTGGTCCCGTGTCACACCGAGCGGAGCTCATGACCCGATTTGACGTCCATCACAAAGGCTCCGTGATTCCCTGACCCGCCTCCATTCCTTCCTCAGCCCATTACCCATTGATACCCTCATCAATGCCTCTGTCCCCTCCAGACTCCATTCCTCCAATGCACTCCTGGTCGGACACTCAACCTCCACCTTCGATAAACGTGAGCTCGTCCAAAACTGTGTTGTCCGCGTCCAACCAGCACCAGGTCCTGCTCGGCCTCACTGACCCTCACTGGCTCCCAGTTCCATATCTCTTAAATTTATAATTCTCATCCTTGGGTTTAAAGCACTCCATAGCCCACCCCTCTCCATCTCCATACCTACAGACAACCCACCCGTCACCTCCTCATTCAGCAGTCACTGGCCTCTTTTGCTGGGACTCCCCTCGCTTGATTCCACTCACCTATCTGATCAGAGCCAGGAGATGCTTCTCTTCCCACCCTATCACCGTTATCTCCGATGTTCCTAAAGGTTCAATCCTTGGCTCCCTCCTCTTCCTCATCGACATGCGTTCCTTTGGTGATACAGTCCACAGACATGGACCAGCTTTCAGATGGACGCTGACAAAACCACCGCCTCTCTTGGCTCTTCCAATGTCTTTGCGTTGTCAGAACCACATTCTGTTATGGATGAGCTACCAGTTCCTCCAGTTAAAAATTGGGAAGTCATGATCTTTGGCCCCAAAACCTCCACATCCTAGCCACGGATACCACCCCACCCCTGGCTTTTTGATTGGCGAGTTGCTCACCAACCACCGAAGGCGTTACTACCCTATATTGGATTTCAGTCTCCTAAGCCTTTTGTTTATTTTTATTCTTTCTTACACTTAAATCCACCAGGCCCTCACCCCTCCATATCCCTATAAACTCCCAGGTCAGACAGCCCCTTCCAAACACTCTGCTCCTGCATCATTGGCCGCTTGGGAATCCACAGTCCATTTGTCCTACTTTTGAAAGCGATGCCTTCAGCCATATCCACGCTCCTGAATGCCCTCCCTAAGCCCCTCAATCTCCCTCTTCTCCTTTCAGGTGTCTGATGTGGCTCAGTGGTAGCAGTCTCACCTATGAGTTAGAAGGCTGTGCATTGAAATCCAATTCCAGAGATTTGAACACATAATCCAGGCTGACACTGCAGTGCAGTACTGAGGAAGCACTATACTGTCGGAGGGTCAGTACCGAGGGAGCACTGCACTGTCGGACGGTCAGTACTGATGGAGTGCTGCACTGCCGGAGGGTCAGTACTGAGGAATTGGCGGACTGCTGGAGGGTCAGTGTTAAGGAGCGCAGTACTGTCGGAGGGGCAGTGCTATGGGAGCGCAGTACTCTCAGAGCGTCAGTGCTGATGGAGCGCAGTACTGTCGGAGATGCCATCGGTAGCATACGATAAGCCGCGTGCCCATCTGCCCTCTCAGGTAGATGTAAAACAAGATCTCACTGCAATATTCGAAAAAGAGCAGGGGAGTTCTTTTCGGTGAGCTGGCCAATATTTACCCCTCAACCAACATTACTGAAGCCGATTTTCTGACCATTTATCTCATTGCAGTATCTGGGATCTTGCTGAGTGCAAATTGGCTGTCACGTTTCCTACATTGCCACAGCGACTACACTTAACAATGTACTTCATTGATTGTTTTGGGACTTCCCGAGGTCAAGAAAGGCGTTAGAGAAAAGCAAGTTCTTCCTTCTTTCAGACCTTCCAAGAAACCCATCTCTTGCTCCAAGCTTTTGCCGTCCTTCCTACTATTTCCTTCTTTGGCCGGGGGTCATCGAAATTCTACTCTTGAAAACCAATCTTATCCCCTCCGAATCTCCATTTACTTCTCTTGCTTTTACACCCTCCTTAAACGCACTCTTTGTCCAAGGTTTTCGCCAGTCCTCCTGATATCTTCTTATTCCTTTTGTGCCTGCTTTCCCCTCACTCCTCCGTGAATCCCATTGGGAATGTTTATTACATTAAATGCGGTCTGGGAATGCAAGTTGTTGTTAACTTTCATTGGAATGTGTTCATTATTTGTCCACTGTAGGAGGAAAATAAATTTCTGGGATCATATTCTTGTACCAGAAAGAGATTTATATTATAGACGCACTTGTTCACATAAATTAACATTGGAAACTACACGTGGGCACTGTTTCGTCAGAACAACATTACTTGATTTATGTTCAGAAATCGCATTGAAATCGGTTTGTACAACCGTGAGGGCACCTTCAGGGAGTCCTCTATCTAATGGTAGACCAGCAACACTGACGAGGATGAAGATTTATTGGTTATTTGTCTTTTTACTCGTTCGTTATAATCCGTTTTACTGCTCTCTGGGATTGATTACTAGGATGAAGATTTATGAGTTATTTGTCTTTCTACTCTTTGATTATAACCCGTTTTACTGCTCTCTGGGACTGGTGACCAGGATAAAGATTTATTACTTATTTGTCTTTTTACTCTTTGATTATAACCCGTTTTACTGCTCTCTGGGACTAATGATTATGATGAAGATTTATTATTTATTTTTCTTTTTACTCTTTGATTATAACCCGTTTTACTGCTCTCTGGGACTGATGACTAGGATGAAGATTTATTAGTTATTTGTCTTTTTTACTCTTTGATTATAATCCGTTTTACTGCTCTCTGGGACTGATGATTATGATGAAGATTTATTAGTTATTTTTCTTTTTACTCTTTGATTATAACCCGTTTTACTGCTCTCTGGGACTGATGACTGGGATCAAGATTTATTAGTTATTTTTCTTTTTACTCTTTGATTATAACCCGTTTTACTGCTCTCTGGGACTGGTGACTAGGATGTAGATTTATTAGTTATTTGTCTTTTTACTCTTTGAATATAACCCGTTTTACTGCTCTCTGGGACTGGTGACGAGGATGAAGATTTATTAGTTATTTGTCTTTTTACTCTTTGATCATAACCCGTTTTACTGCTCTCTGGGACTGGTGACCAGGATGAAGATTTATTAGTTATTTGTCTTTTTACTCTTTGATTATAACCCGTTTTACTTCTCTCTGGGACTGATGATTATGATGAAGATTTATTAGTTATTTGTCTTTTTACTCTTTGATTATAACCCGTTTTTCTGCTCTCTGGGACTGGTGACCAGGATGAAGATTTATTAGTTATTTTTCTTTTTACTCTTTGATTATAACCCGTTTTACTGCTCTCTGGTACTGGTGACCAGGATGAAGATTTATTAGTTATTTGTCTTTTTACTCTTTGATTATAACCCGTTTTACTGCTCTCTGGGACTGATGATTATGATGAAGATTTATTAGTTATTTTTCTTTTTACTCTTTGATTATAACCCGTTTTACTGCTCTCTGGGACTGGTGACCAGGATGAAGATTTATTAGTTATTTGTCTTTTTACTCTTTGATTATAACCCGATTTACTGCTCTCTGGGACTGATGACTAGGATGAAGATTTATTAGTTATTTGTCTTTTTACTCTTTGATTATAATCCGTTTTACTGCTCTCTGGGATTGGTGACTAGGATGAAGATTTATTAGTTATTTTTCTTTTTACTCTTTGATTATAACCCGTTTTACTGCTCTCTGGGACAGGTGACTAGGATGTAGATTTATTAGTTATTTGTCTTTTTACTCTTTGAGTATAACCCCTTTTACTGCTCTCTGCGACTGGTGACTAGGATGAAGATTTTTAGTGATTTGTCTTTTTACTCTTTGATTATAACCCGTTTTACTGCTCTCTGGGACTGATGACTGGGATGAAGATTAATTAGTGATTTGTCTTTTTACTCTTTGATCATAACCCGTTTTACTGCTCTCTGGGACTGGTGACCAGGATGAAGATTTATTAGTTATTTGTCTTTTTACTCTTTGATTATAACCCGTTTTACTGCTCTCTGGGACTGGTGACCAGGATGAAGATTTATTAGTTATTTGTCTTTTTACTCTTTGATTATAACCCGTTTTACTGCTCTCTGGGACTGATGATTATGATGAAGATTTATTAGTTATTTTTCTTTTTACTCTTTGATTATAACCCGTTTTACTGCTCTCTGGGACTGGTGGCCAGGATGAAGATTTATTAGTTATTTGTCTTTTTACTCTTTGATTATAACCCGATTTACTGCTCTCTGGGACTGATGACTAGGATGAAGATTTATTAGTTATTTGTCTTTTTACTCTTTGATTATAATCCGTTTTACTGCTCTCTGGGACTGATGATTATGATGAAGATTTATTAGTTATTTTTCTTTTTACTCTTTGATTATAACCCGTTTTACTGCTCTCTGGGACTGATGACTAGGATGAAGATTTATTAGTTATTTGTCTTTTTACTCTTTGATTATAACCCGTTTTACTGCTCTCTGGGATTGGTGACTAGGATGAAGATTTATTAGTTATTTTTCTTTTTACTCTTTGATTATAACCCGTTTTACTGCTCTCTGGGACTGGTGACTAGGATGAAGATTTATTAGTTATTTGTCTTTTTTACTCTTTGATTGTAATCCGTTTTACTGCTCTCTGGGACTGATGATTATGATGAAGATTTATGAGTTATTTTTCTTTTTACTCTTTGATTATAACCCGTTTTACTGCTCTCTGGGACTGTTGACTGGGATCAAGATTTATTAGTTATTTTTCTTTTTACTCTTTGATTATAACCCGTTTTACTGCTCTCTGGGACTGATGACTGGGATCAAGATTTATTAGTTATTTTTCTTTTTACTCTTTGATTATAACCCGTTTTACTGCTCTCTGGGACTGGTGACTGGGATCAAGATTTATTAGTTATTTTTCTTTTTACTCTTTGATTATAACCCGTTTTACTGCTCTCTGGGACTGGTGACTATGATGTAGATTTATTAGTTATTTGTCTTTTTACTCTTTGAGTATAACGCGTTTTACTGCTCTCTGGGACTGGTGACTAGGATGAAGATTTATTAGTTATTTGTCTTTTTACTCTTTGATTATCACCCGTTTTACTGCTCTCTGGGACTGATGACTGGGATGAAGATTTATTAGTGATTTGTCTTTTTACTCTTTGATTATAACCCGTTTTACTGCTCACTGGGACTGGTGACCAGGATGAAGATTTATCAGTTATTTTTCTTTTTACTCTTTGATTATAACCCGTTTTACTGCTCTTGTGGACTGGTGACCAGGATGAAGATTTATTAGTTATTTGTCTTTTTACTCTTTGATTATAACCCGTTTTACTGCTCTCTGGGACTGATGACCAGGATGAAGATTTATTAGTTATTTGTCTTTTTACTCTTTGATTATCACCCGTTTTACTGCTCTCTGGGACTGATGACTGGGATGAAGATTTATTAGTGATTTGTCTTTTTACTCTTTGATTATAACCCGTTTTACTGCTCACTGGGACTGGTGACCAGGATGAAGATTTATCAGTTATTTTTCTTTTTACTCTTTGATTATAACCCGTTTTACTGCTCTTGTGGACTGGTGACCAGGATGAAGATTTATTAGTTATTTGTCTTTTTACTCTTTGATTATAAACCGTTTTACTGCTCTCTGGGACTGGTGACCAGGATGAAGATTTATTAGTTATTTGTCTTTTTACTCTTTGATTATAACCCGTTTTACTGCTCTCTGGGACTGATGATTATGATGAAGATTTATTAGTTATTTGTCTTTTTACTCTTTGATTATAACCCGTTTTTCTGCTCTCTGGGACTGGTGACCAGGATGAAGATTTATTAGTTATTTTTCTTTTTACTCTTTGATTATAACCCGTTTTACTGCTCTCTGGGACTGATGACTGGGATCAAGATTTATTAGTTATTTTTCTTTTTACTCTTTGATTATAACCCGTTTTACTGCTCTCTGGGACTGGTGACTAGGATGTAGATTTATTAGTTATTTGTCTTTTTACTCTTTGAGTATAACCCGTTTTACTGCTCTCTGGGACTGATGACTGGGATGAAGATTAATTAGTGATTTGTCTTTTTACTCTTTGATTATAACCCGTTTTACTGCTCTCTGGGACTGGTGACCAGGATGAAGATTTATTAGTTATTTGTCTTTTTACTCTTTGATTATAACCCGTTTTACTGCTCTCTGGGACTGGTGACCAGGATGAAGATTTATTAGTTATTTGTCTTTTTACTCTTTGATTATAACCCGTTTTACTGCTCTCTGGGACTAATGATTATGATGAAGATTTATTAGTTATTTTTCTTTTTACTCTTTGATTATAACCCGTTTTACTGCTCTCTTGGACTGATGACTAGGATGAAGATTTATTGGTTATTTGTCTTTTTTACTCTTTGATTATGATCCGTTTTACTGCTCTCTGGGACTGATGATTATGATGAAGATTTATTAGTTATTTTTCTTTTTACTCTTTGATTATAACCCGTTTTACTGCTCTCTGGGACTGGTGACTGGGATCAAGATTTATTAGTTATTTGTCTTTTTACTCTTTGATTATAACCCGTTTTACTGCTCTCTGGGACTGGTGACTAGGATGTAGATTTATTAGTTATTTGTCTTTTTACTCTTTGAATATAACCCGTTTTACTGCTCTCTGGGACTGGTGACTAGGATGAAGATTTATTAGTTATTTGTCTTTTTACTCTTTGATTATAACCCGTTTTACTGCTCTCTGGGACTGGTGACCAGGATGAAGATTTATTAGTTATTTGTCTTTTTACTCTTTGATTATAACCCGTTTTACTTCTCTCTGGGACTGATGATTATGATGAAGATTTATTAGTTATTTGTCTTTTTACTCTTTGATTATAACCCGTTTTTCTGCTCTCTGGGACTGGTGACCAGGATGAAGATTTATTAGTTATTTTTCTTTTTACTCTTTGATTATAACCCGTTTTACTGCTCTCTGGGACTGATGATTATGATGAAGATTTATTAGTTATTTTTCTTTTTACTCTTTGAATATAACCCGTTTTACTGCTCTCTGGGACTGATGATTATGATGAAGATTTATTAGTTATTTTTCTTTTTACTCTTTGATTATAACCCGTTTTACTGCTCTCTGGGACTGATGACTGGGATCAAGATTTATTAGTTATTTTTCTTTTTACTCTTTGATTATAACCCGTTTTACTGCTCTCTGGGACTGGTGACTGGGATGTAGATTTATTAGTTATTTGTCTTTTTACTCTTTGAGTATAACCCGTTTTACTGCTCTCTGGGACTGGTGACTAGGATGAAGATTTATTAGTTATTTGTCTTTTTACTCTTTGAGTATAACCCGTTTTACTGCTCTCTGGGACTGATGACTGGGATGAAGATTTATTAGTGATTTGTCTTTTTACTCTTTGATTATAACCCGTTTTACTGCTCTCTGGGACTGGTGACCAGGATGAAGATTTATTAGTTATTTTTCTTTTTGCTCTTTGATTATAACCCGTTTTACTGCTCTCTGGGACTGATGATTATGATGAAGATTTATTAGTTATTTTTCTTTTTACTCTTTGATTATAACCCGTTTTACTGCTCTCTGGGACTGATGACTAGGATGAATATTTATTAGTTATTTGTCTTTTTACTCTTTGATTATAACCCGTTTTTACTGCTCTCTGGGATTGGTGACTAGGATGAAGATTTATTAGTTATTTTTCTTTTTACTCTTTGATTATAACCCGTTTTACTGCTCTCTGGGACTGGTGACTAGGATGAAGATTTATTAGTTATTTGTCTTTTTACTCTTTGATTATAACTCGTTTTACTGCTCTCTGGGACTGATGATTATGATGAAGATTTATTAGTTATTTTTCTTTTTACTCTTTGATTAAAACCCGTTTTACTGCTCTCTGGGACTGATGACTAGGATGAAGATTTATTAGTTATTTGTCTTTTTTACTCTTTGATTGTAATCCGTTTTACTGCTCTCTGGGACTGATGATTATGATGAAGATTTATTAGTTATTTTTCTTTTTACTCTTTGATTATAACCCGTTTTACTGCTCTCTGGGACTGATGACTAGGATGAAGATTTATTAGTTATTTGTCTTTTTTACTCTTTGATTATAATCTGTTTTACTGCTCTCTGGGACTGATGATTATGATGAAGATTTATTAGTTATTTTTCTTTTTACTCTTTGATTATAACCCGTTTTACTGCTCTCTGGGACTGATGACTGGGATCAAGATTTATTAGTTATTTTTCTTTTTACTCTTTGATTATAACCCGTTTTACTGCTCTCTGGGACTGGTGACCAGGATGAAGATTTATTAGTTATTTGTCTTTTTACTCTTTGAATATAACCCGTTTTACTGCTCTCTGGGACTGATGACTGGGATGAAGATTTATTAGTGATTTGTCTTTTTACTATTTGATTATAACCCGTTTTACTGCTCTCTGGGACTGGTGACCAGGATGAAGATTTATTAGTTATTTTTCTTTTTACTCTTTGATTATAACCCGTTTTACTGCTCTCTGGGACTGATGATTATGATGAAGATTTATTAGTTATTTGTCTTTTTACTCTTTGATTATAACCCGTTTTACTGCTCTCTGGGACTGATGATTATGATGAAGATTTATTAGTTATTTGTCTTTTTACACTTTGATTATAACCCGAGTTACTGCTCTCTGGGACTGATGACTGGGATGAAGATTTATTAGTTATTTGTCTTTTTACTCTTTGATTATAACCCGTTTTACTGCTCTCTGGGACTGGTGACTGGGTTCAAGATTTATTAGTTATTTGTCTTTTTACTCTTGGATTATAACCCGTTTTACTGCTCTCTGGGACTGGTGACTAGGATGAAGATTTATTAGTTATTTGTCTTTTTACTCTTGGATTATAACCCGTTTTACTGCTCTCTGGGACTGATGACTAGGATGAAGATTTATTAGTTATTTGTCTTTTTACTCTTTGATTATAACCCGTTTTACTGCTCTTTGGGACTGATGACTGGGATGAAGATTTATTAGTTATTTGTCTTCTTACTCTTTGATTATAACCCGTTTTCCTGCTCTCTGGGACTGGTGACTGGGATCAAGATTTATTAGTTATGTTTCTTTTTACTCTTTGATTATAACCCGTTTTACTGCACTCTGGGACTGATGACTGGGATGAAGTTTTATTCGTTATTTGTCTTTTTACTCTTTGATTAGAACCCGTTTTACTGCTCTCTGGGACTGATGACTGGGATGAAGATTTATTAGTTATTTGTCTTTTTACTCTTTGATTAGAACCCGTTTTACTGCTCTCTGGGACTGATGACTAGGATGAAGATTTATTAGTTAATCTCTTTGGTTGAATCCCATATTTCCAGAGTACAGTGTGCAGTTTTGGCGCCCCATTATAGAAACAATATTAAAACCATAGGGAGAGCTTATTGTAGATTCACTCGAATGAGGACAGAGAAGGAAAACTTATTTGGAAAGAGTTGAAAAAACAGGATTGTTTCCATGGGAATAGAAAAGAGGAGACTTACATTTCGAACAGGAACAGGCCATTCGGGCCAATTTGTGCAATACGGTATTTATGCTCCACGCGCACCTCCTTCTTACTTCATCTCACCCCATCAGGATATCCTTCTGTTCCTCTCTCCCTCGTGTACTTATCCAGCTTCCACTTAAATGCATCTCTGCTATTCGCCTCAACTACTCCAGGTAGGAGCAAGTTCCAAAATTCGAACCACTCAATTGGTTAAAGGGTTTCTCCTGAATTCCTTATTGGGTTTATTATTGACTATTTTATATTGATGACCCCAAGTTTTGGACTCCCCACAAGTGGAAACATCTACCCTCCCTCTAACATATCAAACCCCTTCCTAACTGCAAATACCTCTATTAGATCACCCCCTCAGCCTTCTCTTCTCCAGAATAAAATTCCCCAGCCTGTTCAGTCTTTACTGATATTTATAACCTCTCAGTTCTGGTATAATTCCTGTGAATCTTTTTTGCACCTTTTCCAGAGCCTCTGTATCGCTTTCATAATATGGAGACCAGAACTGTTCACAGACCTGAAACATTAACTCTGTTTCTCTCTCCACAGATGCTGCCTGACCTGCTGAGTGTTTGCAGCATTGTCTGGTTTTAATACAGTATTTTAAGTCTGGTCTAACCAAAGGCCTGCACAAGGTTAACATAACTTCTATTGCTCCTGAAATCCACACCAGTGTTGTGTCTGCATTTTTTTGGCCTTGCCCCTCAGTAAGGTGGCTTCCTTGCTGGCAGTCATTTTCTTTCCGGTTCAGGGACGGAGTGAATGGTTCCCTTTTACCCACTGTGTACTCTACATGTACAGGAGCTGAAACTATGACACACATGGTGCGTACAGTACCGAGAATGAGATACAGACTGAGAGAGACATTTTCTTTTCATTCAAAGGCACTGATTTTGATACATGTGCAGGTCTCAATTTTGTGTTTATTCAGGGCCACAATTTTGTGTCAACACAGCACTGGGGCATTTATTTCAGAGTACCTCTCCTCACTGGGAAAGACACACACTGTACAAAGGGCAGGAAATACAAAGTGAAAAACAGATTCAGGTCTGAATGGAGATAAGAAATTGCACAGATAAAACACAGGTGCAGATCTCGTCGTTATGTTGAAAAACTATTCTTTTATTTTATCTATTGAATAAAGGTTTCTCAAAACTACACCCCAGATCCTCCAATCTGCATATCGGACCCGACCAATCTGCCGGTCTGAGTTTGTACGAGTCCATTTTTCTGATTCTGAAACGGTACTGGAACAATACTGAAACAGCCCTTATCAAAGTCACAAATGACATACTACGTCACTCTGACTGAGGTAAACTATCCCTCCTCATTCTTCTCGATCTGTCTGCAGCCTTTGACACGGTTGACCACATCACCCACCTCCAACACGTCTGCTCCATCGTCCAGCTGGATGGGACTGCGCTCGCCTCGTTCCATTCTTATCTATCCAGTCATAGCCAGAGAACCACCTGCAATGGCTTCTCTTCCCACTCCAGCACCGTTACCTCTGGAGTCCCCCAAGGATCTATCCTTGGCCCCCTCTTATTTCTCATCGACATGCTGTTCATCGGCGACATCATTCGAAAACACAACGTCAGATTCCACATGGACACTGGTGACAACCAGCTCTTGGAGCATGATGGGAAGTATCCCGTTGTCGTGGTCCACGTCAGAACCAAGGACATACGTTGCACAAGGAATGAGGTTCAGATGAGGGAATTTAAGGAGCTAGGGTCTTAATTAATAAGCAGAACCACAAAGGTAATAATCTCTGGATTACTGCCTGTGCTAAGAGCAAATTGGCATACTGTCAAACAGATCAGAGAGTTAAATCCGTGACTGAAAGAGTGGTGTGGGAGACAGGGGTTTCGATTCAGGGGCACTGGTACCAGTATTGGGAAAAGAGGGAGCTGTTGTGTTGGACGGGCTCCATTTAAACCGAGCTAGGACCAGTGTCCTGGCGAATGGAACAAATAGGGCGGTAGATGGGGCTTTAAACTGATTTGGGGCTGGGGTTCAGGTAAGGGTGAACTCATAAGTCTGAATGGAAAAGTCAAGGCCATAGAACAGTGTAGAGAATTGGGTAAAGATAAGTAGAGTGTGTCAGGGTGGGACAGAGAGTTTAATGGTAATAGTGCTTCAGTGAATAAGGACAAATCAGGGAGTAAGAGTAAAACGTGAAAATTAAAGGTGCTTTATCTGAATGCATGAAATATTTGGAATAAGATAGACAAATTGATGCCACAAATAGAGATAAATGGGTTTGATCCTGTAGCCGTTAATGAGATGTGGTTGCAAGGTGACCAAGGTTGGGAACTAAATATTCCAGGGTACTTGACTTTTCGAAAAAAACAGACAAAATGGAAAAGGTGCGGGGTTAGCCCTGATAATAGAATCATAGAAAGGTTACAGCACGGAATGAGGCCATTCGGCCCATCGAGTCTGCGCTGGCTCTGTGCAAGAGCAATCCAGCCACTCCCACACCCCCTTTCCCTGAAACCCTGCAATTTTTTCCCTTTCAAGTACTTGTCCAGTTTCCTTTTGAAGGCCATGATTGAATCTGCCTCCACTTATCCCTCTGGCAGTGCATTCCAGATCCTAACCTCTCGCTGCATCAAATCTCCTCGCAGGACCACTCGGTTCCAGACCTCATTACAGCCTTGGTCCAAACATGGACAAAAGAGCTGAATTCCAGAGGTGAGGTGAGAGTGACTGCCCATGATATCAAGGCATCATCTGACCGAGTCTGACACCAAGAAGCCCTCGTAAAATTGAAGTCAACGGGAATCAGGGGGAAAACTCTCCAGTGGCTGGAGTCATACCTAGCACAAAGGAAGATGGTAGTGGTTGTTGGAGGCCAATCATATTAGCCCCAGGACATTGCCACAGGAGTTCCTCGGGGCAGTGTCCTCGGCCCAACCATCTGTAGCTGCTTCATCAATGACCTTCCCTCCATCATAAAGTCAGAAATGGGGATGTTCGCTGATGATTGCACAGTGTTCAGTTCCATTCGTAACCTCTCAGATAATGAGGCAGCTCGAGCCCGCATGCAGCAAGACCTGGACAAGAGACAGGCTTGGGCTCATAAGTGGCAAGTAACATTCGCGCCAGACAAGTGCCAGGCAATGACCATCTCCAACAAGAGAGAGTCTAAGCACCTACCCTTGACATTCATCGGCATTACCATCGCCAAATCCACCACGATCAACATCCTGGGGGTCACCATTGACCTGAAACGTAACTGGACCAGCCATATAAATACTGTGGCTACGAGAGCAGGTCAGAGGCTGGGTATTCTGCAGCGAGTGACTCACCTCCTGACTCCCCAAAACCTTTCCACCATCTGCAAGGCACAAGTCAGGAGTGTGATGGAATACTCTTCACTTTCCTGGCTGAGTGCAACTCCAACAGCACTCAAGAAGCTCGACACAATCCAGGACAAAGCAGCCCGCTTGATTGGCACCCCATCCACCACCCTAAACATTCACTCCCTTCACCACCGGCGCACTTTGGCTGCAGTGTGTACCATCCACAGGATGCACTGCAGCAACTCGCCAAGGCTTCTTCGACAGCACCTCCCAAACCCGCGACCTCTACCACCTAGAAGGACAAGAGCAGCAGGCACATGGGAACAACACCACCTGCACGCTCCCCTCCAAGTCACACACCATCCGGACTTGGAAATATATCGCCGTTCCTTCATTGTCGCTGGGTCAAAATCCTGGAACTCCCTTCCTAACAGCACTGTGGGAGAACCGTCACCACACGGACTGCAGCGGTTCAAGAAGGCGGCTCACCACCACCTTCTCGAGGGCAATTAGGGATGGGCAATAAATGCTGGCTTTGTCAGCGACGTCCACATCCCGTGAACGATTAATAAAAAAAAAATGGAGTTCAATGTGGGGAAATGTGAGGTCATCCACTTCGGATCTGAGAAAGATAGATCAGAGAGTTTTCTAAATGGTGAGGAGCTGGGAACTGTGGAAGAGCAGAGAGATTTAGGGTCCAAGTACAGAAATCATTAAAAGCTGGTGGACAGTTACAAAAATAATTAAAAAGGCTAATAGAATGTCGGCCTTTATTTCAACAGGGCTGGAATATAAAGGGGTGGAAGTTATGTTCCAGCTGCACAGAGCTCTGGTTAGAGCCCATCTGGAGGACTGCATTCAGTTCTGGGCACTGCACCTCAGGAAGGATATATTGGCCTTGGAAGGGCTGCATCGCTAATTCACCAGAATGATATCGTGGCTAAAAGGGTTAAATTATGAGGACAGGTTGCATAGAGTCGGCTTGTATCCCCCTGAATATGGAAGATTAAGGGGTGATCTAATTGAGGTGTTTAAGATTATTAAAGTAGTTGATAGGGTAGATAAAGTGAAACTACTTCATCTGGTGGGGAATCCAAAACAAGGTGGCAGAAGCTTAAAATCAGAGCTCGGCCGTTCAGGGGGTGATGTCTGGAAGCACTTCTTCACACAAATGGGTAGTTGAAATCTGGAACTCTCTCCCCCAAAAGTCTGTTGAGGCTGGGAGTCAATACGAAATTTCAAAAACGGAGATTGATAGATTTTTGTTCGGCAAGGGTATTAAGGATTCAGGAACCAAGGCGGGTTGATGGAGTTAAGATGCAGATCATCCATGATCTAAATGAGTGGCGGAACAGGCTCAAGGAGCTGATTGACCTCCGATTGGGCCAATTTAAAAGGCTCGAGGGGCTGAATGGCCTCCACCTGTTGCTATGTAAGAGGCTCGTGGGACTGAATAGCCTCCTCCTGTTCCTGTCTAACAGGCTTGAGGGGCTGAATGTCCACCTTTTTGGGCTATCTGACAAGATTGAAGGGTTGAGTTGCCTCAAGTTCCTGTGTGACTGGCTCGAGGGGCTAAATGGCCTCGTTCTGTTCCTGTGTAATGTGCTCGAGGAGCTGAATGGACTTCAATTCCCATATAACAGGCTCGAAGGGCTGAGTGGCCGCCTCCTATTTCTGTGTAACAGCATTGAGGGGATGAATGGCCTCCAGTACCTACCTAACATGCTGGAGAGGCTGAATGGCATCTTCCTTATCCCGCGTAATAGGCTCGAGAGGCTGAATGGCTTTTAGTTCCTGTATAACAGACTTATGGGGCTGAATGGCCTCCTCCTGATACTATCGAACAGGCTTGTGGGGCTGATTGGCCTCCTTTTCCTGAGTATCAGGCTCGAGGGTTTGAATGTCCACCTCTTGTTGCTATCCGATCGGCTTGAGGTGTCGATTGGCCTCCTGTTCGTGTGCAACACACTCGAAGGGCTAAACGGCCTCGTCCTGTTCCTGTGTCATAGGCTTGAGTGGCTACATGACCTCCAGTTCCCACATAACATGCTCCAAGGGCTGAAAAGCCCCATGCTGTTCCAATCTAATAGGCTTGAGGGGCTCAATGGCCTCCTGCTCTTCCTGTCCAACAGACTTGAGGTGCTTGCCGCCATTTCTTCCAAGATGGCTGTGTTAGTTGATGCCATTTTGTCCAAGATAGCCGCCGTACTTGCGGCCATTTTGTCAAAGATGGATGCCGTACGTGCCACCATGCTGTCTGTGTGTTTATATATATACATATGATATATATCTGATAAAGGCTAGTTTATGTTTTATTAGTAGTTGTTGTGGTGATGGTCTAGATAAAAAGAATGCCACTCAGGTATCATTCTGGGGTGATTGGGTGCAATCTGGGATCACTGGGAGCACTATGGGATCACTAATGCACTCTAGATTCAATCTGCGGAGCCTGGGTGCACTCTGGGATTACTGTGGGTTTGCTGGAACATTCTGGGATCACAGTGGTATCACTGCCGACACTCTGCATTGTAATTTCCACCATTTTGTCAAAGATGGCCGCCATACTTGCAGACATTTTTACCAAGATGGCAGCCGATAATTCGGCCGCTTTGTCCAAGATGGCTGCTGTACTTCCGCCATTTTCTCCCAGAGAGCCGCCGTACTTTCCGCCACTGCGGCATCTCTGTGGGTGACTGGGTGCATTCTGGGATCAGCCTGATGTCCATGGGTTCACTCTGGGATACTGCCAGCACTCTGGGATCTCTTTTGGATGACTGGGTGCACTCTGGGATCACTCAGTGGTGACCAGGTGTACTGTGGAGTCAATGTAGGTTCACTGAGACGTTCTGGGGTCACTCTCATATCACTGTCGACTCTCTGCGTGGTAATTTCCGCCATTTTTTGCAAGATGGTATTTGGTGACATTTTGCCCAGGATGTCTTCTGTACTTGCCAACATGTTGGTCAAGATGACCGCTGTACTTACGGCCATTTTGTCCAACATGGCCGCCATGGTTGCTGCAATTTTGTCCAAGAGGGCCGTCGTCCTTGCCGCCATTTAGTCCAAAGTGGCCTCAATACTTGCCGCCATTTGGGACAAGATGGCCGCCATACTTTTGCCAATTTTGTCCAAGAAGGCAGCCGTACTTGACGCCATGCCGGCCGTGTGTAATACTCTGGGATCACACTGGGGTGACTGGGTTTAGTTTGCGATCCCTGGGTGCCCCCTGGGATCAGTGGGTGTGACTCTGGGTTAACTCTGGGGTCACTAGGATATTGTAGGGCCACTGTGGGATCACTAGGACACTCTGCCCGGTACTTTCCGCCATTTTGTCCACGATGGCAGCAATACTTACCAGCATTTTGTCCAAGGTCGCCGATGTACTCGACCATTTTATCCATGAAGGAGGCCGAATTGCCGCTATTTTGTCCAAGATGGCTGCCATACTTGCTGCCATTTTGTCCAAGATTGCTGCGGTAATTGCTTTCATGCTGGCCAGGTGTAATACTCTGGGTTCACTATGGGGTGACTGGATGCACTCTGTGATCGCTGGGTGTACTCTGGGTTCACTCTGGGTTAACTGCTTTTACTCTGGGATCTCCGGGCGCGCACTGGTATCACTCTAGTTTGACTGGGTGCATTCTGGGATCACTGGGTGCACTCTGGAATCACTCTGGGGAGACTGGGTGCACTCCAAATCCCCGGGGTGCACTCTGGGGTCACTGTGGTGTGACTGGTTGCACTCTGGGTTCACTGGGTGCGCTCTGGGATCATCGGGTGCGACTCTGGGTTCACTCTGGGGTCACTGGGACATTGTGGGGTCAGTGTGGGATCAATGGGGTCACTCTGCGCGGTCCCTGCCTCCATTTCTGTCAAAGATGGCTGACGTATTTGCGGACGTTTTCTTCCAGAAGGCCGCCGCACTTGCCGCCATTTTGTCCAAGATTGTAGCTGGATTTGACGCATTCATGTCCAAGATGGCTGCCGTACTTACCGCCATGTGAAAATACTCTGGGGTGACTGGGTGCATTCTATGATCCGTGGGTGCACTCCGGGTCACTCTGGGTTGACTGGGTGCCCTCTCGGATCAGTGGGTGCCCTCTGCAATCCCTTGGCGCACTCCAGTATCACTCTTTGGGTGACTGGGTGGGTTCTGGGTTCCCAGGGTGCAATCTGGGATCACTCAGAAGTGACTGGATGCACTCTGGGGTCAGTGTTTTCATTGGGACATTCCGGGGTTACTGTGGGATCACTCGGGACAATCTGCACGGTATTTCCGCCATTTTGTGCGAGATGGCTGTGTTCTTGCCGCCAATTTATCCAAGACGGCGGCCGTTCTTGCTGCCATGGTGGCCGTTGTGTAAGTACAAGTTGTTGTTGTCGGAGTAGTTGTTGTGGTGGTGGTCTAAATATAAAGACTGTCATTTGGGATCTCTCTGGGGTGACTGGGTGCACTCCGGTGTCATTGTAAGGTGACTGGGACATTCTGAGGTCACCGTGGGATCATTGGGGACACTCTGCGCGGTACTTGCCGTCATATTGTCCAAGATGGCCACCGTGCTTGCGGCCATGTTGATCAAAATGTCCAGCATACTTGCCGCCATTTTGTCCAAGTCGGTTGCCGTTCTTGCCGCCATTTTATCCAAGATGCCGCCATGCTGGCCGTGTGTAAATACATATATATAGTACATATCTATTATAAATAGAAGCTGCTGTTGTTGTAGCAGTAGTTATGGTGGTGGTCGAAATATAAAGACTGCCACCCTGGGATTCCGAGTTGCACTCTTTATCACTCTGGGGTGACTGGGTGCACTTCGGGATCCCTGGGTGTATTAGAGCATCACTCTGGGGTGACTGGCTGCAATCTGAGTGCCCTGGGTGCAGTCTGAGTTCACTCTGGGGTGACTGGCTGTTCCCTGGAGCGACTGGGTGCACCCTGGCATCCCGGGATGCACTCTGGAATCACTCTGGTGTCACTGGCCACACTCTGGGGTCATTGTGTGATCACTGAACATTCTGTGCGCAATTGTTGCCGCCATTTTGTACAAGATGGCCGCCGTACCTACTGCCACTTAGTCCAACATGCCACCATGTTGGCCGTGTGTAAATAGATAAATACTTTAAATAAAAGTTGTTGATGTTGTCATTGTTGTTGTGGTGGTGGTCTAAATATAAAGACTGCCACTCTGCGATCCCTCCGGGGTGATTGGGTTCACTCCGCAGAAACTGTGATATCACTGGGGACACTGCGCGATACTTGCCCATATTTTGTCCAAGATGGCCACCGTACTTGCCGCAATTTTGTCTAAGATGGCCGCCGCGCTGGCCATGTGTAAATACACATATATATATATTTTGTGAATAGAAGTCATTGTTGTTGTAGTAGCAGTTATTGTGGCGGTGGCCTAAATTTAAAGAGTGCCAATCTGGATTACTCTGGGGTGCCCATTGCTTCCCTGAGAGGGGACAGGCCGAGGCCTCCTCCCGGAAACGGAACAGACTGAGCCCTCCCCGAGAGGGGACCGACCGAAGCCTCCTCCACAGGCTGCACCCAAACAGGGCCCACGTGAGTTCGGTCTGTTTATTGCCCTGGGGTTTAATTTCCTCTCTGGGCCCTGGTTTTGGGGCCTCGGTTTAACATGTTCCTGTTCGATTGTGACCGTTGTGATTTAACCTGATAAAAGGCTCGGGTTAAAGTAGCCCGGCCTGCAATGTTACAGAAACACGTTAACCCAGTTTGAGATAAACAGGGGCCGAGAGGAGATTATCGTCTGAAATGTAAAACCCCTGTACAGGCTTCGAGGGTTTATTATAATTTAAAAATGATGCTTGTGTTTTGGGGAGATGGGACAACTTTGAGGGGAGAGAGCGGCCATTTGTGGGGTTTTGATGGAGTAAATAAGGAGAAACTGTTTCCAGTGGCAGGGGGTCGGTAACCAGAGGACACAGATTCAAAATAATTGGAAAAAATGCCAGAGGTGACATGAGGAAGGATTATATTTACGCAGTGAGTTGTTATGATCTGGAATTTACTGCCCCAGAAGGGACCGACCGAGGCCTCCCCAAGAGGTGACCGACCGAGGCTTCCCCCAGAGGTTACTGACCGAGGCCTCACCCAGAGGTTACCGACCGAGGCCTCACCCAGAGGTTACGGACCGAGGCCTCACCCAGAGGTTACCGACCGAGGCCTCCTCCACAGGCTGCAAACAAAGAGAGCCCACGTGAGTTTGGTCTGTTTATTGCCCTGGGATTTAATTTCCTCTCTGGGCCCTGGTTTTGGGGACTCGGTTTAACATGTTCCTGTTCGATTGTCGCCGATGTCGAGAAGTGAATGATGCCTAATATTGCTCGCTGAACTGTCTGAAATCACCCAGTTCAGATTGAATGAGTTCACCTCACCAACCATTCATTCGGATCCCCACAAGCTGCTGAGTGAATGGATTAACCCTTTCTTACCAAATCTTCAAAGAAGAAGGAGTCAGACAGCAAATCATGCACAACAGTGATTTATTGACTTGGAATTCATAGTAATCATTATTTAAACATTGAGTACACCAATAATAATTACATATAAACAGTTGTGGACAGGGCCATCCAGCAATGTTAATAATAATTAATTAATAGGCAGATAATTAACACAATGAATAACCGATTGTAAAATCAGCTGAGAGCATCACCGTAATTCAGCATTAGCTGGATCACTGATTATCACATTATAGTTTAGGTCAGGTTCTGACACGACTGCAGATTGGTAAGGTTAATTCCGGATTCACTATTTAGAGACCTGACAATTTAAACCCATTGGATCGCCAGTCCAGGGAATAGATTAGAGGATAAAGGTCGATTGAGTGTTGGAGCAAAACGGGCGATAGCGAATTGGAAGCTCGTTTTCTACTCTGCCTGATTCTTTTTTCCATTGACTGTTGCTTCCACCGATGAGATGTTAAACCAGAGCTCCCTCTGTCTGTTTCATTGGACGGAACAGATCCAGCAACACTAACACAAGAAGAGATGGGAAGACCTCTGGTGATCTGATGAACAATGATCCAACATTGACCCAGTGTCTCACTGCAGCCCAGACTGAGCCCCACCCTGGGCGTTTCCTCTCTGTACATTGATCCAGTGTCCCATTGCAGCCCAGGGTGAACGCCACCCTGGTCCCTTCCTGTCTGTGCATTGACCCAGTGCCCCACAGCAGCCCAGACTGAGCCCCACCCTGGGCCCTTCCTCTCTGTACATTGAACCAGTGTCCCACTGCATCCCAGACTGAGCCCCACCCTGGGCCCTTCCTGTCTGTACATTGTCCCAGTGCCCCACTGCAGCCCAGACTGAGCCCCACCCTGGGCCCTTCCTGTCTGTACATTGACCTATAGTCCCACTGCAGCCCAGACTGAGCCCCACCCTGGGCCGTTCCTGTCTGCACATTGACACAGTGTCCCACTGCTGCCCAGACTGAGCCCCACCCTGGGCCCTTCCTGTCTGTACATTGACCCAGTGTCCGATGTAGCCCAGACTGAGCCCCACCCTGGGCCCTTCCTCTCTGTACATTGACCCAGTGTCCCAATGCAACCCAGACTGAGCACCAGCCTCGGCCCTTCCAGTCTGTACTTTGACCCAGTGTCCCATTGCAGCCCAGACTGAGCCCCACCCTGTGCCCTTCCTCACTGTACATTGACCCAGTGTCCCACTGCAGCCCAGACTGAGCTCCAGCCAGGGCCCTTCCTGTCTGTACATTGACCCGGTGCCCCACTGCATCCCAGACTGAGCTCCACCATAGGGCCTTCCTCTCTGTACATTGACCCAGTGTCACACTGCAGCCCAGACTGAGCCCAACCCTGGGTCATTCCTGTCTGTACATTGACCCAGTGTCCCACTGCAGCCCAGACTGAGCCCCACCCTGGGCCCTTCCTCTCTGTACATTGACCCAGTGTCCCACTGCAACCCAGACTGAGACCCAGCCTGGGCCCTTCCTGTCTGTACATTGACCCAGTGTCCCACTGCAGCCCAGACTGAGCCCCACCCTGGGCCCTTCCTCTCTGTACATTGACCCAGTTTCCCACTGCAGCCCAGACTGAGCCCCAGCCTGGGCCCTTCCTGTCTGTACATTGATCCAGTGCCCCACTGCAGCCCAGACTGAGCCCCACCCTGGGCCCTTCCTGTCTGTACATTGACCCAGTGTCCCACTGCAGCCCAGACTGAGCCCCACCCTGGGCCCTTCCTGTCTGTACATTGACCCAGTGTCCCACTGCATCCCAGACTGAGCCCCACCCTGGGCCCTTCCTCTCTGTACATTGACCCAGTGCCCCAAAGCAGCACAGTCTGAGCTCCACCACAGGGCCTTCCTCTCTGTACATTGTCCCAGTGTCCCACTGCAGCCCAGACTGAGCCCCACCCTGGGTCCTTCCTGTTCGTACATTGACCCAGTGTCCCACTGCAGCCCAGACTGAGCCCCACCCTGGGCCCTTCCTGTCTGTACATTGACCCAGTGTCCCACTGCAGCCCAGACTGAGCCCCACCCTGGGCCCTTCCTGTCTGTACATTGACCCAGTGTCCCACTGCAGCCCAGACTGAGCCCCACCCTGAGCCCTTCCTGTCTGTACATTGACCCAGTGTCCCACTGCAGCCCAGACTGAGCCCCACCCTGGGCCCTTCCTGTCTGTACATTCACCCAGTTTTCCACTGCAGCCCAGACTGAGCCCCACCCTGGGCCCTTCCTGTCTGTACATTCACCCAGTTTTCCACTGCAGCCCAGACTGAGCCCCACCCTGGGCCCTTCCTGTCTGTACATTGACCCAGTGCCCCACTGCAGCCCAGACTGAGCCCCACCCTGGGCCCTTCCTGTCTGTACATTGACCCAGTGCCCCATTGGGTACCATCCAGCCCCGGATATCCGGCAGAATCAGCGCTGGGGGACCGGGTGACTGAGTCTCGTGACCCTGTCGCTGGGCCTCTGGCGTCACAATGTGAGACGACGTTCGCTCAGCTCGAGCTGGAAACCGTTAAAGGGCCGGTCGGATTTAAACCTGGAGCGCGGCCGGTTAAAGGGGAGGGACAGAGAATCGGCCAAAAATGTTCATATAATGAGACCAGGAATGGTTATAAATTGAAATGTTCAAATAATGAGACCAGGAATGGTTATAAATTGAAATGTTCACACTGTCACACTCATTCCGGGTCTGGATTCCCGCAGTGACTCCAGTTGTCTCTTTCCGTTTGGACTGAACAGATTCCCCCTCAGCCTGAAACAGATTAAAGTTTAAACAGGAAATAAACAGATTGAACAACAGTGTAAATAACAGGGAGACTGAGGTTAATATTTCAATAATAATTACAGACAAATATTACCCATGAAAGGAACTGAATCCCATTGATATTTTGTTTATTATATTGAACATTAACACTAATACTCACCGGATCCGCTCCAGATTCCTGCAGGTCAGTATGAGGGAACAGAGAGCGGGGACAGATCGGTCTGTGAAGGAGTTTAATCTCAGGTCCAGAACCGTCAGTGACCGGATTGTACTGAGAGCGGAGATGAGTTCATCTGTAGAAGAATCTGTGAGATCGTTGTACTCCATCCTGTGGATCAGAGAGAGAGAGAAATCCTAGCATCATAGACAGGGTTACATCACGGAAGGAGGCCATTTGGCCCATCTAGTCCGCGCTGGTTCGATGCACGAGCAATCCAAACAGTCCCATTCCCCTGCCCTATCTCTGTAGCCTTGCAGTTTTTCGTTTCATGTGCTTATCCATTTCCCTTTTGAAGTCCATGATTGAATCTGCCTCCACCACCCTCTCGGGCAGTGCATTCCAGATCATAACCCCACTCGCTGTGTAAAAAAGTTTTTCCTCATGTCACCTTTGGTTCTTTTGCCAATCACCTTCAATCTATGCCCTCTGGTTCTTGACCATTCTGCCAATGGGAAAAGTTTCTCTCTCGACCCTTCATGATTTTGAATTACTCTATCAAATCTACTCTCAACCTTCTCTGTTCCAAGGAAAACAACTCCAGCTTCTCCAGTCTATTCACGTAATTTAAATTCCTCATCCCTGGTACCATTCTGGTAAATCTTTTCTGCACCCACTTTAAGGCCTTCACCACCTTCCGAAAGTGCGCTGCCCAGAACTGGACACAATACTCCAGTTGTGGCCGAACCAGTGCTTTTGTACTATATGCCTCTATTGATAAATCCCAGGTCCCCGTATGCTTTTTTTAAATGCTTTCTCAACCTGCCCTGCCACCTTCAACGATTTGCGCGCATATATCCCCAGATCCATCTATTCCTTTCAGAATTGTGCCCTCTAGTTTATATTGCCTCTCCTCATTTTTCCGAGTGAAATATATCGCTTCGCATTTTTCCGCTTTAAACTTCATCCACCATGTGTCCGCCCATGCCACCAGCGTGTCTATATCCTATTGAAGTCTATCACCATGCTCCTCACAGTTCACTGCCCTTCCAAATTTTGTTCCAACTGCAAATTTTGAAATTGTGCCCTGTACACCCAAGACCAAGTGATTAACATATATCAAGAAAAGCAGTGGTCCCAGCACCTACCCCTGGGTAACACTACTGTACACCTCTATCCAGTCCGAAAAACAATCATTCTCCACTACTCTCTGCTTCCTGTCATTTAGCCAATTCTTTATCCATGTTGCTATTGCCCCCTTTATTCCAGGAGCCGCAATCTTGATAGCAAGCCTACCATGTAGCACTTTATCAAACGCTTCTTGAAAATCCATAAACACCATATCAACTGTATTGCCCTTATCTACCCTCTCTGTTACCTCATCAAAAAACTCTATCAAGTTGGTTAAACACGATTTGCCTTTAACAAATCCTTGCTAGCTTTCCCTAGTCAATCCACGCTCATCCAAGTGACTGTCAATTCTGTCCCGTATTATCGGTTCCAAAAGTTTCCCCACCACCGATGTTAAACTGACAGCCTATAGTTGCTGGGTTTATGTTTACAACATTTTTTGAACAAGGGTGTAACATTTGCAAATCTCCAGTCCTCTGGCACCACCCCTGTATCTAAGGATGTCCGGAAGATTATGGCCAGTACCTCCCAAATTTCCTGCCTTACTTCCCTCAGCATCCCTGGGGGCATCCTATCCGGACCAGGTGACTTATCTATGTTAAGTGCAGCTAGCCTTTCTAGAACCTCTTCTTTCTCAATTTTCAGCCCATCCAATATCTTAACTTTATCTTCCTTCATGGGAACTTTGGCAGCATCTTCTTCCTTGGTAAAGACAGATGCAAAATACTCAACCATGACCACTGCTTCCATGAGTAGATCTCCTTTATGGTCCATAATCGCACCCCCCATCTATTGCTACCCGTTTACTATTAACATGTGTGTGGTAGACTTTTGGATTCCCTTTTATCTTGTCCGCTAGTCTATTCTCCTACTCTCTTTTTGCTCCTCTTATTTCCTTTCTCACTTCCCCTCTGAACTTTCGATATTCTCTCTGGTTGGCGCTTGTGGTATCAACCTGACACCTGTCATACATTGCTGTTTTCCACTTCATCCTATTCTCTATCTCCTTTGCCATCCAGGGAGCTCTGGCTTTCGTTGCCCTACCTTTCTCCCTCGTTAGAATGTATCTTGTCTGTACCATAACCATCTCCTCTTTAAAAGCCGCCCACTGTTCAATTATAGTTCTGCCTACCAATCTTTGATTCCAATTTACCCGGGCCAAATCTGTTCTCATCCCATTGAAATTGGCCCTCTTCCAATTGAGCACTTTTACTTTAGAATCGAGAAAGTTATTTTCGATAGCTATGATACTATGGTCGCTGCTCCCTAAATGCTCCCCCACTGAAACTTGCTCCACTTTGCCCGTCTCATTCCCTGGAACCAAGTCCAGCAATGCCTCCTTATTCGGTGGTGGGGGTGTACTGGCCGACAAAGTTATCCTGAACACATGTCAAAAATTCCTCCCTTTCTTTGGCCGTTATATTATTGTTATCCCAGTCTATATTCGGATAGTTGAAATCCTCCGTTATCACCACTCTCTGGCTATTGCACCTCTCAGTAATTTCCCTGCAAAGTTGCTCCTCTATATCCTTCCCATTAGTTGGTGGCCTATAGAATACACCCAGTAGTGTAATGGCACCTCTTTTGTTCCTTAACTGTGAACAAATAGATTCTGTCCTTGACCTCTCCAGGAGATCCTCTCTCTCCAGCACTGCAATATCCTCCTTAATCAATACTGCCATCCCCACCCCCTCTTTCTTTCCCTCCCTATTTTTCCTGAACACCATATCCAGAAATATTTAGTTCCCAATCCTGCCCTTTCAACAGGAATCAGAGTAAATTCACAGTATTTATTCGAATTGTTATTACTTATACTGACATTAATGTACAGTGTTAGACATCCAGGTATTATAAACACAATCTCACACAGTCTGATACTTACCCCAGTTCCTGAATTTTACAGCCCGGGTTCCTCACAGCCGCAGGCAATAGTTTTACTCCTGAATCTCCCAGTTCATTGTTCCCCAGTCTAAACACAAACAGAGAGAGAGAGAGAGAGAGAAACAAACTGAATCAAACCCTGGATCTGATATAATTTTTCCCTCTCGGTTATTGCAGGAAACACTGAAAAATCTTTGGAAATTAATAACCAGATTTCCCTGTCACTGACAATGAATCTCATTCTGTCCAACTCCCCAAATATTCAGGAACTGTCAGTAAATGTATTTATTAAATAAAGTGCTCTCTGTGTGAAGCCTTTAAATGTCCCTCGTCCGGTCTCATTCCCTGATGATCAGAATTACCCTCCTGGAGGTCAGTGACCTGCCCATCATGTTTGGCGATTTTTTTTCTCATTTCTGCTGCTCCTTAAATCCCGCATTTCTTGTGAATGGAGCGTTTTCCTCGAATTAAATGATAAGTGGAGATTACCTGTACTTCATACTCTGTGCATTATATTAATCTGTATAATATCTCGGGGTGAGTTATATTGTGAAACGGCGCTAACGGCTGCTATGAAATCCGTCCCACAGGACTTTATGTAACAGGGACAGTTTATTACGTCCTGTTATAAGTTTTAAATGCCCCTGAAGTCCTAATTTATAGGGGACGGGAGTCTCTCTCTTTATTCCCCATTAAACTGGCTCGACATTTAATTTAGGTGCAACGGGCCCGACAGTTTTTGGGGCATTTTCCTGAAGTTCCCTCCCCGACTGCGGCCTCACACATAGGGGGCAGATTATGGGAAATTTCCTGGGTTCACTACCGCCTGGTTAACCCCGGAGCCTCCCATTGTGTGTGAGGCCCCACCGCTGGCCGGTGTGTGTTGTAGTCGTGGGCTAATACTCAACAACCCGTTAGCTTTCATCCACTTTAACGGCAGATTTTAGATCCCACTGTATTATCGGCCTGGATTAATGATCGAGGGGCCTGAATCCACGACCTTCTGTCTCAGACGCACGAATGCTGCCAGCTGGGTGAAGAGATGGTGGATATATTGGAGAGTGTGAAGGGCTGTGTCATTGATGAGTTAAGATAACGGACCGACGTCCTGCGGGGAAAGCTCAGCTCGCCCACTGGCGGTTGACTGCCTGAAAGCTGTGTTTTACTCTTTGTTACTGAATGTTTGGTGTTTCTGCTTCCCTCTCCTACAAACGTTGACAGTCCGGTGACTGTAATTTGCCTCCACACATCGGTAAGAGGGTGGGATGTTCCGACACACGGACTGCTCAGTTGGTGTCCGTCGACGTGTAAGTAACAGTGAGAAGGAGCCTCTTCAATGGACGTATCTCAGGCAGTGAGAAAAACAGCAATAAATATCATTTATTGCAATTAAATTATCAGACTCTTTCAGTGACCTGTATTTACCGATCCGATCAAGATGGTAAAATCCCGACTTGTTCACAAGGATCCATTTCAGATTCTCCAGTTCTTAGGGAATTACTAACCGATCCTTTTATTATCTGTCATATTTGTGTTGAATCTGCTTCTCTCTGGTTTAACTGAACTGTTTGTTTCCATTCATTACGTAGCAACAATACAATCCGTGACTGTTCTAAAATTGGTCGAACAGTTAGAGAGAAATAAACAGTTACCTCAACACCTGGCATTTGTGCAGTGCGGGTCCCAGCCGCTGGAGTCCTTCACACTGAATGGAGCAGTGTTCCAGATCGAGATGATTTATTGTATCACAGAGTCCAATGACATGAGACAACACCGCACAGTCAATCGGGGTCAGTCGCAATTCACTAAATGTTAGTGTTTCCACAGATCCCACTGTGACCCGAGCCAGTGTTTTATTCTGAGACTCAAACAGGTAATGGAATGTGTTCAGGAGGTCCCTTTTACCAGTTTCACTCTCTGTCTTTCCAATCTGTCCTTCAACCTTCTCCTTCACCCAGTCAATCACTCCGCAGATTGTTCGATGAAGAAATGGATCCAGAAAGTCCTCCAGGGGCCGAGCTGACTGTGAGGAGGAGAGACCAACAACAAAACGGAGAAATATCTCAAATCGCCCATCTTCCTTGCTGTTGGCTTCATTGAGGAGTTTCCGGATGTCCCCTGGATCTGGAGTCAGGAATTGTGCGAGTGCAGCTACAAACTCTTGGATGGTAAGGTGCGGGAATGTGTAAACCACACTCTGGGCAGAATCATCTCTCTCCAAAAGTTCCATCATGAACCCAGACAGGAACTGGGAAGGTTGCAGATTGTACTTGATCAAATCTCCATTTCTAAACACAATCTTCTTCTCGGAGACTCCTGTGAAGGCCATCTCACCGATCTTCAGTAGCACATCACGGGGGGAATCAATCTCTCGGCCATGGTTTTTCAGAATGTTGTAAATATAGTAGGAATATAGTTGGGTGATGGTCTTGGGAACTCGCTGCTGTTTCCTGTCTCTTTGTGTGAAGAAGGGACCCAGTGACAGACCGAGGATGCAGCAGTAGGAAGGGTTGTAACACATGGTGTACAGGATCTCGTTCTCCTCCACATGTTTGAAAACAGCTGCTGCCACTGACTGATCTTCAAAAAACTTATTGAAATATTCCTTCCGTTCCTCACCAACAAATCCCATGATTTCAGCCCAAATACTGATCTCAGCCTTTTCCAATAAATGTAATGCAGTGGGGCGGCTGGTCACCAGCACTGAACATCCTGGGAGCAGCTTGTGCTGTATTAAACTGTACACAATGTCAGACACTTCGCACTGGTCTTCAGGATCTGTGCACATGTAATCAGCCTCTGTATTCCTCCGATTGTCAGCAAAATCGATACTCTCCTTGAATTCATCTAAACCATCAAATATAAACAGTAATCCCTCTGGGTTCTTCCAGAGCTCTCCCAGAATATTCTTCAAGTAAGGATAGAAAATTAGTATCAGGTTCCACAGGTTTATGGTACAGTTAATAGCGTTTAATTCACGGAATTTAAAACTGAAAACGAATTGAAAGTGTGGGTATATTTTCCCAGTGGCCCAGTCATAAACAATCTTTTGTACCATTGTTGTTTTTCCAATCCCCGCGACTCCGCTCACTGCTGCTGAACTCCCAGAACTGGATTTTCTACGGGAAAAACTGCTCTGGAACAATTGATCAGTTCGGATTTTTTCCAGTTCTCTCCGGAGATGTTTCTCTCTCCACTCTTCATGGTCTCGGCCTCTTGCCAGCAGTTCATGTTCTACAAGTGTCCGATCTCGAACAGTAGAAATGACCGTTAGCTCAGTGTATAGAGTGACCAGCTGGAAAATCTTAACCTTCTCCTTTGTTAGGATCGTGTTCACTCTCAGCATTTCAGTTTCGACCCGGAGTCTTTCCTTGTGTTTCTGTTGAACATCTTCAATTAGAATAGACAGAAAGTGATTCTCAATGTTAGTTGTATTGATATAAAAACAAATTCTGAATTTCATTTTACTATTCAGTAAAATGTTCCGAGATTGAATTCACATCTTCAATAGAGGTGTGAGCAGGAAATTAAACTCAATTACTGAAAACCTCGCTTGAAAGTGAACAAGGGCTGAGAAAAGTTTCAAATCCTCACTTGATTCTAACATTTACTGAACATGGAGATTTCTATCAAGATGATATTTTCCCTATGACAGTTAATCCCATCAGCCCTGTCATGTCCTCGAGACATCTCAATAGAAACCCAAACATTATCCTGGTTAGACGACAGTGGAGGTTCTGGTTGATCAGTCTTTGAAACTGTCAGTGGTGCTGTCCTTCTGCAGAAATGGTAAATAGGCTTTGCGTAATCAGTGGGACAGAGATGGACTGAATGCACAGAAGTTCCACTGTTATTGTATCAGACCTCGGGCAGGTTATCTGGGATATTGTGGGCACTGGGAGAGGGACAGACTGTGAATGGACAGAGGTTCCACTGTTATTGTATCAGGCCTCGGGCAGGTTATCTGGGATATTGTGGACACTGGGAGAGGGACAGACTGTGAATGGACAGAGGTTCCACTGTTATTGTATCAGACCTCGGGCAGGTTATCTGGGATATTGTGGGCACTGGGAGAGGGACAGACTGTGAATGGACAGAGGTTCCACTGTTATTGTATCAGGCCTCGGGCAGGTTATCTGGGATATTGTGGACACTGGGAGAGGGACAGACTGTGAATGGACAGAGGTTCCACTGTTATTGTATCAGACCTCGGGCAGGTTATCTGTGTATTGTGGGCACTGGGAGAGGGACAGACTGTGAATGGACAGAGGTTCCACTGTTTAACCTCGATAGAGGGGAAGCTTTCAGAAACGGGACTCGAGTAGCTTATTTGGGGTATTACCTGTGCTTCTATAGTCACGTGATCGCAGGTGTAGCTAAATGCCATTCTTAATGGACAGAGTGGAATCAGAAAGATGATTTAAGATAATGGAGTTTGGGTTGAGGGAAGGGTGACGCGGATTGATGTATTTTCTTTGGCTAAGAAACTTCGGTACGAAAATGTTTTAATGGAATTCAGAACATTAGAGCTGGAAACAGGCTCACAATCACCAAAATAATTAATAACGGAGAAAATCGAAAGTCAGAAATGCGAAGGGAAATCAGCGTAATTTTCTCACCCAAAGCTTTGGAAAGCAGGGACCAGATACCAGGAAAGGACATTAAAGGGGCAGTGTAAGTGGGGGTCAAGAGAAAATCGGACTTGTTTCTGTGGATACACTGAGAGGAGGGATCGGTGCGGTCATCTCTCCAACAGAGACAGGCTCATTTCGGCCAAATGGTCTTTTCCTGTCTCCAATCATTCTCCTGTTACATTGTCATTCAGAAATTGTCAATAATTTTTCAGCAGTTTTACACCTACATTCAATGTGTTTTTCGAACAGTCCTGTCACAGCACCAATAAGAATTGGAATTAGTTCTGCTGCCCACATCACTCAGCGTAATGTTAAAGCAGAAAACATGCACAGTTCAATTCAACTGTTCTCCCAATAATTATACTCCGTTTATTCATTTTGGTCTGAATTTCCTACAATGAAGGTTTGGGAAATTACAAATCTGTTCCCATTAGTCATTACACTGGTTCTAAAAAGACCCTGAGTTAAAGGACTGTTCTTTGAGTGGAATAAGTTCTCTCTTTCACTGCCATTAGTCATTATATTGGGTCGAAAAAGACCCCGAGTTAAAGGACTATTCTGTGAGTAGAATAAGTTCTCTCTTTCACTGCAATTAGGAAGCTAGCCCTTAACTGCCTTGTCTGAACATCTCGGAAGTGTGAAATTCTCAGATCAGCTCGAACACTTCAGCGTCTCGTTCTGTGCTGTGAAATGCTAACATTTTAAAGTTTCGCATTTCTCCACCTCTTTCCCTCCAGTTGGTGGTGAGCAGATTCCAAGGGGGGCGTAACATCTGGCTCAAGGCACTGCTCTTCAATTATGAAAACCAGCACGTCGGAGGTGCGTATTGGGATTAACAGTGTATCAGGATCCTGACAGGTGTCTGTGGAGATTCAGTGTATCTGGATTCCGCCAGGTGTGTATGGCGATCAACGGTGTATCAGGATCCTGCCAGGTGTGTATGGGAGTTCACAGTGTATCAGGATCCTGCCAGGTGTGTATGGGAGATCACAGTGTATCAGCATCGTGCCAGGTTTGTATAGGGATTCACAGTGTATCAGGATCCTGCCGAGGTGTGTATGGGGATTCACAATGTATCAGGATCCTGCCAGTTGTGTATGGGGATTCACAGTGTATCAGGATCCTGCCAGGTGTGTTTGGGGATTCACAGTGCATCAGGAGCCTGCTAGGTGTGTATGGGGATTCACAGTGTATCAGGATCCTGCCGAGGTGTGTATGGGGAGTCACAGTGTATCAGGATCCTGCCAGGTGTGTATGGGGAGTCACAGTATATCAGGATCCTGCCAGGTGTGTATGGGGATTCACAGTGCATCAGGACCCTGTCAGTTGTGTATAAGACTTCATAAGCGATAGTGATCAGCAGCTGGATTAAGTGAAATAATGGAACTTCTGCATATTTACAGAATATGTCAGAAATCTTATGAATTGTAACTTGAATAATTGGGTATTGATGTCGAATCCAAACGAGATTCATATCTGTTTCCTCCACCCTTTGAAATTCTGATTCCCAGATTCCGACAATATCTAAACAAAAGACTACTGTCAAACATTCTGATTCTCAGAAGTGAAATAAACGGTTTAAAATCTCCATTTCATCACTTACCTTTCAGGTGACTGGGTATTTCAGATAAACCTCGTCCGATGTTCATATAATCAAATGGATCAGGACCTGTTTAAATCAATGAGCTTTCATGAAATCAGATCTGTGTAATATTACAGTAAATTCTGTAGTGTTTCAATCTGAAATTGAATTCAGTGTGTGATTTTACCCGTACCAAGTTCCTGCATCTCTTTCAGTATTTTGTCCAACTTTGGCACCACATGGTACATTTTCACAAAGGATTCCCACATCACCCTTCGGGCCCGAGAGCCTTTCTCCATTACCAGATTTAGGAGAAGTTTGGAACTGTCCGCCCTGTTTCCCTTCTCCACGAGATCAACGACTTTCTGTAAAGAATAATAATGAATATATTTGTGTCTCCTTTTCCCAGTCCTACTTCAACTGTTTCCCTTTGTTTTCAGTCCGCACAAGAGTTATACCCGAACCGTTCCCCTGTCCTTTGTACAGACACTGACCGATCCACTGGGTATTTTCACCTCTTCATATCATTGTTTCAGATTCACTGTATTTTCAGTTTGATCCATTTCTTTCCTATTTGACCTGTTTCTCTTTTGTAACATTCCATGATTCTAAGATCTCATATCCTGTTAATTCTGGAATGTTTAAATAATCCAAACTCATCCTGTGTCCCTCCCACTTACCCGATGTTCCTGTCCACTGAAATGCCACTCGTATGTTAACAACGAGCTGACTCCATCCACCCCTTCTTCAATCGCCTGTTCTAGTCTGTCCCGGTAGAATTTCGTCAACTGGAACAGCTGGCAATCGTCGCACTTTGTCAGGAACTCCATGATTGCAGTTTTCGGATCTGTGAACAAAAATGGAGAAAACGAAACACATTATCGAATTTCTATCCGGGCAGCTACATTTCCTCTTTTTCAAACGACTGGAGCCTCCTGTGTGTCACATTATCAAACACCTTCTGAAAACCCATATACACCGCCTGTGCTACATTCCATCGATCTGTATGCTCACCTCTCAACAAAGCTCTATCAAATTTTTCAAATACGGCTTGTCTGCAGCGAATCAGTTCCAGCCTACCCTGTTCATCCCCTGTATCTCTAAATGTTCACTAATTCGACCTGGAATTACAGATTCAAGGAGTTTGCCCACTACTGACGGAGACTAATTGGTCTCCAGTTACCCGTTGATCCTCTCTCCTTAATTTAACAGAGACATTAGTTGGGCTCCTTCAGTCCACCTGGATAATTTTGATAACAAACGAGGATTGAGAAATTGTGGTCAGAGTCCATCTCTGACTTCTTTTAATAACCTCGGGTGTGTTATCTCTGGGCCCAGTGATTTATCTACCTCGGCGATGTTTCTCAGATCCAAATCCTTCTCCACAGTTATCTCTAACGATGGGCCCACATCCTCCTCTCGTACACCAACATTTTCAATTCCACCATCATTTTTAGAAAGTAAAGCAAACATTTTTTGATCTCCCCAAACCTTCATTCACAATTAGTTTCCCCCAGTTCCCCCTCTATCTCACCTCAACTTCTTGCTGGCCTGCAAAACCTACCGAGTTTTGTGCTATTTCCCTTCCTATTGCTTAACTGCATTCATATGGATTCTATCTTAATATTGTTCCTTGGAACATCCTTCTGTTCGAAACCTCTCCCTCTCTCTCTTCTCCTTTTAGACGCTCCTTAAAACCGACCACTTTGCCCAAGCATTTGGTCATTCGTCAGAAAATCTCCTTATTTGAATCGGTGTCAAATTTTGTTTGATAATTGCACCTTGAAGCACCCTGTACCGTTTTACAATATTAAAGGCGCTATATAAATGCAAGTTTTTATTGTTCTAACTCTGTCTTAGAACCTTTATTAATACTGACGTCGAGAACTATTTTTCTCTCCCCTCAAAATGTTTTAATCAGAAACATTTCGCTCTGAGCCCTGTGGAAATGCAGGCCCTGTCTCACAGATACTCGATCACATCTCTGATATTCCGAATATGTTTGGAATGATTTGTAAATTCACAGACATAACACACAATCCTAACTCCGATTTTTTAGAATGTTGACCCGTTTCCGTTTCTTTGCTTTTTTTAATAACAAGTGACTTTATCTCTCAATACTTCAAAACCATTTACCTTTTTTTCCCGCTAATAACATTTCACTATTTTATAAATCTTCTGTTCTGCTCCAACAGTTTTATTAATTCCAATCTCTAATCTCAGAACCGGAGATTTCCCACCCTCCAGTCATATGAGCTGAAACCCTCCCACGGCTCCATTCACCCAGTCTGTGAAACCATTGTTGGTCGGTTCAGACCGTGACCGTCCCTTCCCTTCTCCCTGAACTCATTCCAGTCCTCAAGACCGTGAACCCTGCCCTCCTGCTCCATTCACCCAGTCTGTAAAACCATTGTTGGTCGGTTCAGACCGTGACCGTCCCTTCCCTTCTCCCTGAACTCACTCTATCCCCAAGACCGTGAACCCTTCCCTCCTGCTCCAGCCCTGCAGCCACACATTGACCTGTCTCATATTTCCCCCTTTAAGCGGCCCAGTGAAAACAATCCAGAGATCGCCAACTCAAAGCCTTGATTTTTAGTCGAGTGCTAAGTCTCAATATTCCCTCGATAAATGTATTTATATCCTGTTATTGGTTCCGACCATGGCTATTTTCGGCTCTCCTTTTCTTCCCAGAGATGGTCGCACCTGTTTCAAGATGTTCTTCCCTCTAACACCAGGGAGGTAACTTACCATTCGGGACCTGCTCAGGGCTGCAGAAGAGTCTGTCTGTTCCTTCACAATAGAATCTCCCACCATTATCGTTTTCCTATTCCTGTGTCGTACCTGCCTCTCAACCCCTGCCCCACTCGGGGTTTCTCCCTGCTCCCCGGTCTCACACTGTTACTCAGAAAGACCATCCTCTAAGTCACTGTATCTTTCCTCCATACAGTCCCCAACACCAGGTATCTATTGGACAGTTCCACTACTCAGGAGATCCCTCCTCCTGTGACTGCACTGTCCCTCTAGATGTTAACTCACTTCACTCTATCGACACAGTATCTGTGTTGTTACCTCTTCCTCTGTGCGCTGTAGGTTCTTGCTCGAGATCTGGAGCTTTTGTCAGGACTGAAATTATATTTTGAAGAATTTTGTGAACCTACCTGTGTCCATTGTCATTCTTGTTGAGGGTGTTAGATTTTCTCCCCTGTTTGAAGCTTCAACCACGGCGGTGACAGACGTTCCCAGATTCTGATGCTCTGTAATAAATATAATATTAATAGGCGGGTTAGACAGAGATATTAAAATGAGCAGGAGAACGTTCCCTTGTTAAACATGATACCAAGTCTCTCCTCCCCAATCAGTACAACAGCTGTTAGCTCTGGGATGGAGCATTTCCAGAGTGTGATGATCAACACTCCACATCAGGTGTGACACAGACAGCTGCCCAGTGAAATCCAGTGAGTCCCGCTGATCTCAACATCCCAGTTCCAGACTGGCTCCCGTCGGCAGAGACTCTGCACTGGGAGCGCCCATTGTTAAGATTTAATCACAGTCCAGGCCAGAACAAGCCTTATTCCTTAGATAGTGAATATTCTGAGGGGAAATATGGAGCGGGGAGTTCATTGATGAATTAAATGATCCTTCACTCGGTTTTACATTCTGACGCTATTGTATTATTTTATTCAGAGAAGTGTTTCATATTTTTGATTAGTTGTGTTTTGATATTAAATCCTGGTACTTTGTGAATATGATATCTATCGACATGCACAATTTACAGCTGGGAGTGATTCCTCTGGAGTTTATGGGCAGTGACAGTCTCCGTCTGTTCATGGAGATGTGTCCTGGTTGGTGCATCTATTGGATATATATATTTGCCATATTTCTCATGGTGTCAGCAACTGAATAATGAGCACCGTAGGAGTTGAGGAGATTTACAACTGCTCTAATATTAACACTAATGAGCACTGTAGTAGGTGAGGAGATTTACCACTGTTCCAATATTAACACTAATGAGCACTGTAGGAGGCGAGGAGATTTACCACTGTTCCAATATTAACACTGATGAGCACTGTAGGAGGCGAGGAGATTTACCACTGTTCTAATATTAACACTAATGAACACTGTCGGAGGTGAGGAGATTTACCACTGTTCTAATATTAACACTAATGAACACTGTCGGAGGTGAGGAGATTTACCACTGTTCTAATGCTAACATTAATTAGCTCTGTCGGAGGTGAGGAGATTTACCACTGTTCTAATATTAACACTAATGAGCACTGTGTGAGGAGATGTGATTTACCACTGTTATAATATTAACATTAATGAGCACGGTAGGAGGTGATGAGATTTCCCACTTTTCTAATATTAACACTAATGAGCACTTTGGGAGGAGAGGAGATTTACCACTGTTATAATATTAACAATAATGAATGCTGCAGGAGGTGAGAAGATTTACCACTGTTCTAATATTAACACGAATGAGCACGGTAGGAGGTGATGAGATTTCCCACTTTTCAGTATAAACACTAATGAGCACTGTCAGAGGTGAGGAGATTTACCGCTGTTCTAATATTAACACTAATGAGCACTGTCGGAGGTGAGGATATTTAACGCTGTTCTAATATTAACACTAATGAGCACTGTAGGAGGTGAGGAGATTTACCACTGTATTAATATTAACAGTAATGAGCACTGTCGCAGGATAGGAGATTTACTGCTGTTCTAAAATTAACACGAATGAGCACGGTAGGAGGTGATGTGATTTCCCACTTTTCAGTATAAACACTAATGAGCACTGTAGGAGGTGAGGAGATTTACCACTGTTCTAATATTAACACGAATGAGCACTGTAGGAGGTGAAGAGATTTACCACTGTATTAATATTAACAGTAATGAGCACTGTCGCAGGATAGGAGATTTACTGCTGTTCTAAAATTAACACTAATGAGCACTGTAGGAGGTGAGGAGATTTACTGCTGTTCTAAAATTAACACTAATGAGCACTGTAGGAGGAGAGGAGATTTACCACTGTTCTAATATTAACACTAATTAACAATGTCGGAGGTGGGGAGATTTACTTCTGTTCTAATGTTAACACGAATGAGCACTGTAGGAGGTGAGGTGATTTACCACTGTTCTAATATTAACACTAATGAGCACAGTAGGAGTAGAGGAGATTTACCACTGTTCTAATATTAACACTAATGAGCACAGTAGGAGGTGAGGATATTTACCACTGTTCTAATATTAACACTAATGAGCACTGTAGGAGGTGAGGAGATTTACCACTGTTCTAATATTAACACTAATGAGCACTGTAGGAGGTGAGGAGATTTACCACTGTTCTAATATTAACACTAATGAGCACTGGAGGAGGTGGGGAGACTTCCCATTGTTCTAATATTAACTCTAAGCTGTAATGTTATCAATCGATAACTTTAAACCGTGAGCTGATTCACAAAATTCATGTTTGGAATCTCATTAGGGATTTTACAATCTCCGTAAGAACCATGAATATAAGTGGTTGGCATGACTGCTGTTCGACAACAGAATTCTTCACTAGTATGTGTGTTTTGCAAGGGAACAGAATTCATGGCGGGGTCTGAAGATGGTGTCTTCGTTTTTCCCAATGTTTAATTGGAGAAATGTGCACCTCGTCCAAGACTGGATGTTGGACGAGCAGCGTGACAACGCTGAGGCAATGGATCGGCCGAGAGAGATGGTGGAGATGTCGAGCAGTTTGTTTCCAGTGTACATGAAAAAGCTGAATCCTTGTCTTCACATCATTCATATAATGTCTCCAAGGGGCAGCGTGTCGATGAGAAATAGGAAGGGGTGAGGTTAGATCCATGGGGGATTCCCAGAGTTAACAGTGCAGGAGTAGAGAAGCCATGTAAGGAGATTCTCCGGCTGCGACTGAGCAGATAAAAGTGGAACCAAGGGAGAGCAGTCCCACTGAGCTGGATAATGGAGCTGAGGCGTTGGATATCGTGATCGACCGTGTCAAAGACTGCAGAGGTGAAGAAGAATGAGGAGGGATAGTTTAACACAGTCACAACAATGGAAGGTGTTATTTGTGATTTTGAACTTTGCCATTTCAGTGCTGTGACAGGAGGGGAAACCTGATTGGAGAGATTCAAACATGGAGTTGTCAGAAAGATGGTCAGATTTGGGAGTCAAAAAAAAAAATTGGAGAGGAAAGGGAGGTTGGAGATGGTGGAATAAGTAACACGTCTGTTATTGTTCAGCCACGTGTCAATCTGGCCGTGTCTCTTTCATCAAACCCTCCGCTGTGAAATACACAAGTCTAATTTGTGGATTAATGTTACAGAAACAGTGAAAGTCATTTCACTGTAAATAACATCCCGCTGCCTCGGGCAGGTTAATTACTGCATGGCGATGGAACCTTCCCGTTCCACCGGAGGAGTTCGCTTGTTCCAGGATGCAGAATTAGAGAAAAGCTTCCGGTATCCTCCTTTTACAAAACTGATTCAGAAAATGCAGCTCATCGCTTCCCCTTTTTTGCACAGATTGATGCAGTATGCACAGAACAGAAACAGGCCATTCGGCCCAACGATTCCATGCCAGTGTTTATGCACCAAATGAGCCTCCTCAAATCCAGCTTCATCGAACCCGATCAGAATATCATTAAATCCCTTCATCCATCATATTTTTATCAAATTTCACCTTCAAAGCATCTTTTCTTTGCAGTGAGGATCTGTAACCTGGAGACTGCCCTCTCACCAACTCCATACATTTCACGTGTTGTTCCTCAGTCCCACAAACCCAGGCCCGGAC